>NC_091470.1:256986358-257339555 GCF_036971445.1 Narcine bancroftii
GATCTTTTTTCCTAGTTGATCTACATCTTGATTTATTCCCAAATAACCTTCTTCACTGACAATATCATCAAATTTGGAGCCATATCCAAACTTATTAACCATGCAGATTACATTCTCATCCATTCCTATCCTCTAGTTTTCTCTCTCTCCATCTTTTCCCCCTATATCTTTGCCTCCTTTCCTCCAGCTCTGCATTCAGCCCCGTCCGCTGATCATTTCACACCTTCCTCTCCTGTCCTGTTATCCATGTCCAATTATTGCCCTTTGACTATTTGTGCTCCTCCCCCTTCCTCCCTTCTCCCCCAGCTTGTTTATTCAGGCCCCTACCTGCCTTTTGCTCATACCTTAAAGTAGGGCTTAGGCCTGAAAAGTTGGGTATATGTCTACCTCCTATAAACGCCACAAGTCCTGCAGAGTTCTTCCACCATTTTTGTGTGTTTACTCGAATCACAGAATCTGATGGCTTTCTTGTTTCACCACATTCTTATCCAAATCGTTACTATAGATAATGAACAGAAGTGAACTCAACAAATCTCAGTCTCACACCACTGGTCATGAGCTTCTAATCTGAGTAACACCCCTTCATCACCACCCTCTGCCTCCTGCCACCAAGCTAGCGCAGTATCCAATTGGCCAGCTCTCCATAAATCTCATGGGATCTGCCCTTCTTGACCATGTGGGACCCTGTCAAGGATCAAAGTGGACAACATCCACTGGGCTCCTCTTGTCAATCTGTTTGGTCATCTCATGAAAAGCACTTAGTCAAATTCATGGGACATTCCTGAAGCCATGTTGTCGATCCCAAGTCATCCTTTGTCTTTTCAAAAGCAGGCAGATTCCGTTTCTCAGAATCCCATCCAGTCACTTTCCCAGCACTCATGTTCGGCTCGCCAACCTTTAGTTCCCTGCCTTGTGCTCAGAGCTCTTCCCCATAACATTCTTCCTGAGCTTGACAACTGGAACTGCACACAGTATTCCAAATGTGCTCTCACCAGCATCTTACAGAGTTGTAGCATCATGTTCTGCGCTTAATGCCCTGATTCATGAGGGTGTGTCCCAGGTGCCACCCATGACAGAAAGTTATGCACATGAAGGACATACTTGGACAGGCCCTGGGGATTTATCTGCCTTTGTGCCTGATGATAATGGTAATAATGATGAGATTATTACATATATGTACATATATGCTGGCATTCGTACTCGCTGCAGCTGACCAGGTACTTGTAAAAGAATCTAACTGCAATAGTAGACATTAAATTAAAAAGAGACAATAGATACAAAAGATTATAAACAATAAATATTCAGTTACCCATACCAAAAAAAATGTTACAATAAAGCACAGTCCATGTATAAGAGAAGTCCATCATTTGTGTGACAAAGGGAGGTTCAAGAGGCTGAAAACTGTTGGAAAGAAACCTGGAGATGCTGGTCTTCAGGCTTCGGTTCCTTCTACCCAAAGGTAGCAGTGAGAAGAGGTTGTGGCCAGGGTGATGGGGGCCCTCTGTAATATTGGCTACCTTTCTGAGGCCATGTGCACAGAGGTATCTGCAGTGGATGGGATGGTGATGGACCTGGCCACGCCTGTTACCTTCTGCAGCATTTGGTGTTCAGACGAAGTTGAATTGCCAAACCAGATCACGATGCAACCAGTCAGTGTACTTTCTACACTGCACCAGTAGAAATTTGATATAGTTTCCAATGACATATTGTACATAAAAATCTCTTCAGACTTCTTGGTATGGTTTTTTTTTCATGGTTGCCTTGATATGCTGGCACCAGGAGAAGTTTTCTGAAAAATAGACTCCCCGGAATTTGAAGGTTCATACTCTCTCCACCTCTGTCCCATCAGTGTGGACAGGTGTGTGTTCCTCAGCCTCTCTGGCCTAAAATCAACAATAAACTCTTTCGTCTTGGTAACATTGAGAGCAAGACTGTTGTTCTGGCCCCACCCAACCAGATTCACGATCTCCATCCTGACTCATCATTTCCAGACATTCGATCAATAACTATGATGTCATCAGCATATTTGTTGTTTTAAGACTGCCATCTCCTCCTCTTTTGTAATGTGGATATGTTTCAAGACATTACCATTCTCTTCCATAAATTCTCCAGCTGCTATGACCTTCTCCTTGGTAAATATGGAGGAGAAATATTCATTTCAGACCTTGCTCATCTCCTGTGTCTCCACATATAGATGACGACATTGATCCTTAAAGGGACCTATTCCCTTTTGATCTTATTATACATGGAATCTCTTGAGGTTCTCCTTGACCTGACCCAAAGCCATCTGACTTCATTATTTTGTCTTCCTGGTTTCTCTCTTAAGTGCACTCCTGCATTCCTTATGTTTACCAAGGGATTTACTTGATCCCAGCTGCCTAGACCTGGCACACAGATCCTTTCATACCCTGACAGAGGCTCAATCTCCCACACCAACCAGGGTTCCCTAATCCTGCCAGACCTCACCTTCACTCAAACAGGAAGGTGCTGCCCCTGAATGTTCCCTGTCTCACTTGTTTGTGTTCAAGTTTATGATCATCTGAGTGTATATGTACAACCAGATGAAACAGACTTTCTCTGGATCATGGTACATATGCATGATCACATAGTAATAGTTATTATACAAACATGTACATAAAAATATAACATCAAATAAATATACCATATATAAATATTTTGGAACAATTTAGGTGTTTCATTTACAAGACACTGTTCATCAATCTCACAGCCTACGGGAAGCAGCTATTTCTCAGCCTGGTAAAAGCCTCCTACTAGCCAGACTGTCTTTCACCTGCAAGCTGCCCCTACCAATCAAAGTATGCAAGTTCCTTTATGTGCCCGTTCTTGGCTTTAACATGGTCCTGTAGGTTTCCATAACTATTTTACAGCTAATAAAATTATGGTCACTGCTCATACAGTGACCCCCACTGTCACTTTAGTCCTTTGTCCTGCCTCAGAAGCTCCAAGGTTTAGAAAGTCACAACTCCTTTGAAGCAGCAGTTTGCCATATACTCCACAATACAGATACAGACCATGTCCCATGCACGGCAATACCTGTGCACCAAGAAAAACAGCAGCCTAAGCTTGCTCAACCCTTCTCTGTAAGACAGGCCCCAAGTCCTGGCAACATCTTAATAAATTTTATCTGCACCCTCCCCAGCTTCCAATTCAGACCACCTGAGATGTCCTATTTCTTAAAATAAAGCTTCCTCTCTGATGTGTGGATTGTAAAGGATCATGGGGCCTCTCCTTCTGGAACTTTATGGGAATGTAGATTGTGGAGGGTCACATGACCTCTCCATCTAACATCAAGTCAGAAGCCACATCACCTGCCAATTAAAGTTAGACTCTGCCCACCCAGTTGTGCACAATTGGCCCCTTTAAATCACTCACTGATGACCATTGGTCTATTTAAATCACTTACTGATCACCTGAACCAGTTAGCCTTGTTTACTGCACTTTGAAAGCTCATTACATGCTGCTCCTTGGTCCTGACTCCAAATGCTGTTTTCTGTGAGGTTGTGAACTGTGGATGTTGCAGGAGGAGTGGTTGGTAATGTGTGCACTACTCTTAAATTGGACTGTAGCTTTGAGTGGGAATCCTTAGTATTGAGCTGCATTCTGTTGGTACAATGAATTGGGTGTGTGATTTGAAGCCCCTGTCTTGTAAAAGTATGTTAGTAATTGTACATAGTTACACATATGTAACAGAGAGAAAGAATAGATTGATGTATCTGATGTGAATTCCTATGTAACTTTAATGGTTGTTTTATGATTTCCCTATGTGTACAATGAAGTTTGCTCCTTGTTTGTTAGCTTGTGCCTGGACTTTCTCTCTGTGAACCCACTGAAGAACCTGATTTAAATCTCATATAATACCCTCTACCACCATCAACTTAACACTTGCCCACCTTCCTCCATTTCTTGTACATCTGTCCTGGCCCCCCTCTACCCCTAGATGCAACAAGAACAGAGTTCTCCTTGTTTTCACCTACCACCTTGCCAGTCTGTATCCATTGTATTGTCCTCCACAATTTTCATCATCTCCAATGTGACCCCACACCCCCCAGTCACATCTTCCCCTTTCCACCTTCTGCAGTGACTGCAACCTCTGTGACTCCCTTGTCTGCTCATCCCTTCCCCCAGTTGCATCCTTGACATCCTCCCCTGTGACTGCAGGAAGTGCAGCACTTGTGACCTCCCACCTTCCTCGCCACCCATTTGGGGTCCAAAATAAACCTTCTAAGTGAAGTATCATCTCACTTGTGAATATTCAGGGGTCATCTGGTGCACCCATTGTGAGAGATTGGACATGGACTGGGGCATTACTTCACTGAACACCTTCGCTCTGTCCACATCAATGATGGGCATCTCCCAGTGGCCAACCATATTAATTCCACACCCCACTCCCATGCTGACATGTCTGTTCATGGCCTCATGCACTGCCAAAGCAAGGCCACCCTTAAGTTGGAGGAGCAACTAATATTTTATCTAGGTATTCTCCAACTGGATGGCATTGATAGACTTGTCTGGTTTCTGTTGGGTCACTCTCCTGTTTTTCTCTCTCCACCATCCCTCTGTCTCCTTTTCTCCAACTCTCCACCCACTTCTCTCTCAATTCAGAGCTATTCTCTCCTGTTATCACTTCTCAGCCTTTTCCTCAGGCCCTCCCATCCATATCCACCTGTAATTTCTTTCCTGTGCTCCTCCCCTTGCCCCTACCTTCCATTTTATTGAGATGCCTGTCTGCATCTTGCTCATACCATGAAGGGCTCAGGCCCAAAATGTTCATTGTGCATCTTTATCTTTGCTGTATGAAGAACTGAGTTTCTCTAGCAATTTAATTTAAACTACAATCATAGGGTCTGCAGACTTTCTTGTTCAACTCCACTAAGTTCAAGAATAATTTTAATCCAACATCCCTGCACTTCACACCATAGACTACTCTGGGACCATCAAAGGTTCTGTCTGCAATTGAAATGTGACATTTTTGTTGCACAAACTGCAGCTATATATTTATTTATCGATTTTTGATTTTTATTATCTTTTTCTGTCTGAGCATATTGTCGAGGTCTGCAACACGAAGGCCTGCATGAGAAACAGATTGTTGTTTGATAGTGACCCTATGTGTTCTGGATCTAAAGTGGTGCCGAGGAGGAAGGGGTGACCAGCGAGAAAAGAAGCAGAGCTCCATCTTCACACTGAAAGGGGTTGGTCCTGACTCTCAAGACGAGTTCGGGGCCTCGTTCAAACTGGCTGCTGTAACCAGCACCCTAGTCTTGCTTAAACCTCACCACAGCCCTCAAGGCCAGGGCACAGGGAGTTTCCTAAAGTGGAAATGAGCTAACCCTGAGCTGACCCCTACAAACCCCTTGGGAAGTAGAGGGGGGTGGCCCATTGACCAAGCTCCCTACCTCAAGCCTAACTGATGGGGGAGGGTGGGGAAATTGTGGGGTAAGAGTCTAAACACAGCCCAAGCATTGTGTAATCACACGTCACCCGTCAGAGAAATGTTAAACAAAATCAACAGCCATTGAAACTTCTTCGAAGGTTCCACTGAACTGGAAGGTTTATTCCTGAGAGTCAATTAATGGGGCAGTAGAGGCCGTATAATACTGTAGTGGCGTCTTGCTTTGACCCTTGAAGACTTCACCTCTCCGATTAAAGATAACAAATAAAAAATAATTTGTTTCCAGTGCTGACAACTTCGTTTGGACTAATCATTGGGAACAGAGACAAAGAGTCTTGTTTATCAAAAGTCAAATGGGAAAAAAAAAGGGGTGTTGGGTTTCGATCCTGGGCCAACAAGGAAGAGATCCATCAGCTGTGAAAAGCTGGCTTCCTTGTGCAGGGCCCACTGTTCCTGGATAAGAAAGGTGTGGGGGAGAAAGGAAAAGACACAAAAGCAGGCATTTAAAATGGAGCATGGATGTAAGGAGACAGGGAATGGGACTGGTAGAGTTGTTCTGTGGGCAGCATTAATCAAATGGCTGAATAGCATTGTTATTATACGGTTATTTTGTCTTTATAACCCTCATTATGCAACAAGTAAATGAATTCTTTATACTAGTGCATTGTGATGTCGTTAAGTTTCAGATTAAGCTTTTAAGTTTAAGATTGTCACAAAATACCCAGTGCAGTGTGAAGGGTTCTTCTGTGACCAGACTAACAGGCTATCTCCAACATTCATATGACCATCTAAAGGCCTCAATTCCAATTACAATGGAAAGGAACATCAATGATCACCAACCTAGGACAGCACAATAGTACCTTTGTGGGGTTCATTCAGGAGCCCAGTGGCTGCAGGGAAGAAACTCTTTAATCCTGTGGGTGCATGATTTCATACTCTTGAGCTTCCTCCCTGATGGGAGGGAGAAGAGACTGACCAGGGTGTTATGGGTCCTGTCTTTCCTGGGCAGTTGGAGATGTAGATGAACCCTGTCAAGGGGAGGGAAGTTTGTGATGTTCTGAGCTGTATTCACCACCTTGCACAGCTTCTGATCTTGAGCAGAGCAGCTCCCATCCCATGCTGTGGTGTATCCAGTAAGTCTCGATGATGCACCTGTGGAAGTTGTTGGGGAAATGTTGAACTTCCTCAGTCTTCTGAGAAAGTTGAAACATTGGTGTATTTACTTGACTGTCATTTCAACATACCAGTTACAGGTCACTTGAGATGTTTTCTGGACTTCTGAGAACTTAAAGCTATCTACTCTTTCCAATTCAACACCATTGGTATGGATGGGGGTGTGAACTCTGACCCTTCTCCTAAAGTCAATAATCATCTCCTTCATCTGATTGATGTTGAGAGAGAGAGGTCATTATCTTGCCTCTGTGCCACTGGATTTTCAATCTCATTCCTATATTCAGTCTCCTTGTTATTTGACACCCAGGCCACTACTGTGTTGTGGTTGGTGAAGTTGGAATGATATTTAGTTGAGAGGGATTAGAGTAGGGAACTGAGTACATCCTGGAGGATGCTGGCATAAGTGTAATCATGGAGAAGATCCTCACAGATGGTGGTCTGTTTGACAGGCAGCCAAGGATCCATTACAGAGGGGACATGGAGGCATAGATCCTGAAGTATGGGGGTGAGTTTGCTGTGATTGTGGTATTGAGGGTAGTCACTGATGTTTGTGTCCTTGGGTCCAGATGTTTCAGGGTTGAATGGAGAAGGAGGGAGATGGTATCTGCTATGCATCTGTTTGGCCGGGAGTCAAATTGAAGTGGGTCAGGGCTGGCTGGGAGGCTGGTGTGAGCTGTAACCAGCCTCTCAAATCATTTCATTAAGACTCGTTATTGTGCTTTTCTCCAGTACTGGTATGATGGTGGCCGCCTCAATGCATGGGGTCTGTGTCCTGTTGTCAGGAGAGATTAGAGATGTCTGTGATTGTCTCCCATTTGATTTGGGCAGACTCTCAGGGCACATTCCACAACTCCATCTGGGCTGAGTGCTCTGAGGGTTCACCCTCTGGAAGACCACCCTGACTGCAACTGTGACTCTGAATGTAACATCGCGTAGTGCTTGATGTGGATGTCATCTCCCTGCCAACTCCCTTTTTTTTTGAATTGAGCATGTTCAGCTCATTGAAGAGTGTTGCCCTTTTGCATTCTGTGGTGGTGGGCTTTGCTTTGGTCTCAGTGACAGCCTTCCCTGCCACAGTCTCTGTGTGTCTGTAATGTCCTGACACTCAAGTTTGGGGTGATTCCATCTCTTGGTCCCTCTGATGGCCTTGCAGAGATGATGCTTGGATTCCTTGCAGAGGGTTGTCAATCACCCTCTGGGATACAAGCCTGCGCCGGCCTCCCGAGGCCTCACTCAGAGTTGCTGCACCCACAGCCAGTCTGGCTCTGTGGAAGTCTTTGTGGATTAAAGCCTGTTGTACAGTCTTTCTTTGTGTGTATGATTCTGGCTATCAGCGCACCCCACACATACAGGCTTTAAACATCCTGTTAAAGGACCTTGATGGTGGTTCTATTTAAAATCCTGTGACAGTATCGTCTGCCTCCAAGATGGAGGTGCCAATGATCAGCAGAGGACTGGTGCAAGGCACCAGAAAACAGCCTGAAAAGGAGAAGCAGAGGAGACAACACACAGGACAGTGCCCACAGTGATAGAGCAGTGAGGGTCTCTGGGGCTGAGGAACACACAGGTGGCGGGCGGGAGGTGGGGGGGGGGGGGGGTGGTGATTTGGGGAGAGGAACCCATGCAGGCAGTGGGCTGTTGGAGACTGCAGTTAAGGGATAAACACCAGGCTGTGGACTGCTGGTGACTGGTTCAAGATTGGCTGAAGGGGTAAGAAGATGCCAAGGGTTCCTAATTACGTCGGAGTTTCGGATCTGGAGCTCAGGTAGCCGATCATTTGTATTGTATTGGCCTCTCTATGGCTGCGAAAGCTGTAGAAGTGCTGGAGGTGAATCTACGGACACCCGGGGACTCTCTTTTGGTGTTTTCTCAGTGAGAGGCGCTTCAGGCAATTTCTGCCGATGGCAAATCTGTCTTCCTTACCACAGACAAAAGGCAATTTTGTGTAATATGACACTTTTTATCACACAACAATAAATTGAATCTTGAATGGGTCATAAGTGTGGCCATTTCCTGTGAATGACCCAAACAATAGGACATCACAGAGGGCATTCTTAAGACAGCCCTGAAAACTCTTATCCCATTCATATAAGGAGAGCGTATGGTACCTGAGAAATATCACATCCCAACACTTGCAGGACATCTCAATTAAGAGACTGCCCTTTGACAGACAGATTAACAAGGGGTCTGGAAGAATAATTTTAATTTCCTGGTGCGTGCATGCTATAATCTTGAGAACTGATACAGTTGTGTTGCTCATCTCCCCTGACGCCAGTTAATCTTGGAGCTCTGTCGGAGAATGAAGATAAATGAAGTGTACGTCCTTTTACTGTGCTCCCTCCCTGCTGTGTGGTAGGCACTGTTCTGGAGACTCTGCGCTAAAGCCTTCTGTTGTCTCAATGGGGCAAGTGAGAGGGAAGTCAAAATGCCTCTACATGGAGGGAGAGGTTTCCCCCTGTGAAACTCTTGTGAGGAAGTCAATCAGTCTCCTTCAGAGGGTTTAAACAAAAGTGATCTTCTGTAAACAACAACTTGTTTTCCATGAATGTAAAAAGCAGATGTAAAAATAGTGGCTCTGAACATAGTCAAAGCTCGCCGAAAGTTCCAGAGGAGCTGACGGCTGCAGATTGGGTGGCCTTCGTCCGTGGCCTGAAGGATAACATTCAACCAATGTTTATTTTTACACATTTTAACAGTGTGATTCATGTCACTTTGCAACTAATGTGAGCTTTCCTGCAGTCTCTGATTTCCTTGCTTGATTTCTGTAACCATCCCTCCATGCCTTGTGTGGTGGTGAAAATTATCCGGGGACAGAATTGCGCAGAACCTGATGTCATTCTGTCATTGCTGTACACTGGTCATTTCTTCTCAAATCTAAGGTGTTTTATTCAGTGATTGAGATGTTATTACTGTACTTCAGTTTCACACTATTTATAATTATAATGCAGTCATCATGATCCAGAATGCACTCGAGCCTCTGTGATGCCCACTGGCCCCGGAAATCCTCCATCATAATTCGTGGACACCATGTACACCTTTGCAAGAGACACGTGAGCATGAATTTAACCCTGGAAAATGGCTAGTCTGACAGCATGTCTGAACCCTCAGCTTGCCCGCTTCCTCGACCCTTGAGTAGCCAAGTTGACCAAACTAAGGAGAAAACCCTCTCCCTCTCCCTCTCCCTCTCCCTCTCCCTCTCCCTCTCCCTCTCCCTCTCCCTCTCCCTCTCCCTCTCCCGATGCTGCCTGACTTGAGATTTTCTTTCCCAACATTTTCTGTTTTTATTTGAGATTTCAAGAATCTGTAGATTTGATGGATTTTTAATTTGATTTATGATGTGATTCACCACTTCCATTGCTACCATGGTAATCCTGTACAATCACTGGGGCATGTGTGACCGAGTTGCTCATGCACAGACTGAGCATGTGCAGTAAATCCATTATTAGAACCAGACAATTGGAACGCACTCTGTGCTACAGTCTTTTACACTGCTAACTTCCTTGCAGATAACTACTGCAGTTAAATAGGAGAATCTGCCAAACCAAGGCTACCTGCAAATTGGAGGAAAAACACCTGATGTTCCAGTCTCCAATCAGACACCATTAACATTAACCCTTCCCCTGTTGCTCTTTCCTTGTCCCTCTGTCCTTTCCTTTCCTCCACTCCCCAATCCTTCCTGCCCCCCCCCAATTCAGAGAGCTATCTTTTCCTCCATCACTTCTCAGCATTTTTAACTTCTACCCTCTGACATCTATCCACCTATAACTTCTTGCTTGTTAGATTGTACTCCTCCCTGCCCTCTTCTCCTCCTTCCCCCCCCTCATCTTTTTATTCAGGCACCTGTCTGCTTTTTGTTTACACTTGAAGGGCTCAGGCCCACAATGTTGGTTACCCTTTACTTCCTAAAGATGATGGCTGAGTTTCTCTAGCACTCTTGTTTATTATACTGCAGTCTGCTGACTGCTGACTGGGAATGAAAAATTACACAGATTAGCAAATCCCCATACTCCTTCAACAGGTTGGAGCCATGTCTAATTTACCCCCCACCCCCTCCTTCCCTTACCCTCACCCATCCCCAAGTGAGCAACAGTCTATTGTAGCAGAATCCAGGGGGAGGTGCAGATCCACCCTGGATCTTTGTCCAGGTGCCTGCAGGTTCTGCCTAATAGCTGAAGAGTCAATTAGTTTCCTGTCAGTGATATCCTTGTGCAGAGCAGTGAATGCAAAACAAACCTAGAACATCGCAGCACAGCTCCTGAAGAACAAGGCCAGGCATTCAGACACCACAT
This sequence comes from Narcine bancroftii, assembly GCF_036971445.1. Classification (NCBI taxonomy): domain Eukaryota; kingdom Metazoa; phylum Chordata; class Chondrichthyes; order Torpediniformes; family Narcinidae; genus Narcine; species Narcine bancroftii. The sequence goes on from NC_091470.1 coordinate 256,997,231, forward strand.
TTGTCAGCAGAAGTGAACAGGAGGGAGATAGATCAGCTCGCTGAGTGGTGTAATGTCAACAATCTTGTGCTTAATGTTAGCAAAACCAAGGAGATGATTGTGGGCTTCAGGAGGGAGTCAGTGGAACATGATTCACTCTTCATTGAGGGCTCAGTAGTGAAGAGTATCAAAACTTCAAATTCCTGGGTGTCAACATCTCTGAGGATCTGTCCTGGAGCCTCCATGTTGATGCAGTCATGAAGAAGACCTCTCAGAAGCTATACTTTGTGAGGTGTTTGAGGAGATTTGGTATGTCACTGAACGTTCTCATAAACTTCAAGTGTATTGTGGAGAGCATTCTGGCTGGTTGCATCACTGCCTGGTTCGGAGACGCCAACTCTAAGGACAAGAATAAATTCCAGAGGGTTGTTAACTTGGCATGCGACATCATGGGCACCAGACTTCACTCCAACATCTACATGAGGCAATATCTTTTTTTTTTAAATTTTTAAAAAAAAATTAGCCTCTATCCTTAAAGTCCCCCACCACCCAGGCCGTGCCTTCTTTACTCTGTGACCATCAGGAAGAAGGTAAAGGAGCCTCAAGACGAGCACTCAGAAGCACAGGGTCAACTTCTTCCCTGCTACCACCAGATTCCTGAATGATCAATGAACCAAAGACATGGCCTTGCTTTTTGTGCACTTTTTAAAATATTGTTGCAAGATGGTTCATAATGTGAACCATCTACGACACAGCCACAAAACACCAAATTTCATGACTTGTTCATGACAATAAATTCTGATTCTGATCCATTATTGTGTGGTCATTTTGAAGTTCTACTATTTTTTGAATGAACTACAAGTCAGTGAAAATTGGTGACTGAGCCTAAAGTTATGTTGAGATTTGAGACGGTCATACACAAGCCAATCTGATTATACCAGGCATGAATGCTGGAATTTTGTCCAAAATCCCTGCTTCTTTTTCCCTGAGAATGAGTGTTGAGTAAGAAGTTGATGACATGGGTCTTTGGTGAAGAGTTAGTGCTATATATGGTCAGAGTCTCAGAATAGATCTCAGAATGTGCTGCAGGACTGAATGTCTGGTTATCTGCTCATAGTATCCATGCACTTTCTCTGACAGTGAAGCTACTAATCCTGCTTTGACCAGGACTGGACTGAGTCAGTGGAAGATCAAAGATTGCACTGCTCTCTGTAGACAAGGTAAATATTTTGTTCAGCACAGATTCCTTTCAGAATGCAATAGTCTGACAGCAAATGGGGCACAGTGAAATCACTAAGCATGAACAATGAGCTCCTGGACATTTAGGGACATGCCAGATAAAAGCAAGAGACCATACCAACCCTCTAAAACACTTTGAGATTCAATGGAATTATGGGAGATCTTTCCCGACATCTCTCAGAGCGATTGCTCCCAACAACTGCACATGAGCTTTTGGAGCACAGTCCAACCTCAGCTATGAGTCCCACCTGTTTTCTAAGGCAAATCTAAAAGGTAGACCCATCAAACCACAAACTGAGCCCTACAGCAGCAATCTTCCATTAATATTCAGCCAAAGGACAGTACCTTGCCTGCAATCCAACAGCAGCATGTTTATCCTGCAGTGACCAAATCAACAGTCAAACACAATGAGAGCAACTAATCTTGTTCTTCTGAACGCAGGACAAGCCCTTCAGTCCACATGTCTGTAGATAACAGACTAGTACAACACAGGAACAGACCCTATGGCCAATATGTCAGTAGATCACAGACCAATAGAGGACAGGAACAGACCTTTCTGCCTGCATTTCAGTGTTGAGCAGGATGTCCAAATCAAACTAAAACTCTGCTATTTGCTCATGATCTATATTAATAAATTTCCTTCATATTTCTGAATCTATCAAGAAACCTCTGTATGTTTCCACCTTTACTCCTGGCAGCTGGCTCCAGGCACCCACCATGCTGTGTAAAATATGTTATGCCATTTTCTTTCCTTTAAAAGCAACCTGTGTTCATGTAGCACCATTTGGTGGTAAATCAGCCCAAGGAGAATAATAGGATTGTAATTGGGAAAAGTCCGAGCCCAAGCGACATAGGAAATGAGGAACCTTGGACAAGAGCAGGTACTTTTGGAAAAACCTTGGAGGAGCATAGCAATTCAGCTTGTGTCTACTCAACAGACAAAATGGATCCATCCAGGAAAGGGAACAGGAGGCTGAGGAGGATTTGGTGAAGACTTACCTCTATCAGGTTCATGAAACCCATGTTGTGAATTAGTAGAGGGAATAGGGAGAGGAAGTGATGTGGTGCAGGAAACCCAGCACACGTGTATGGATAAGAAGCATCAAACAGTAACCTGAGAAACAAGTACGAGGATAAGAAATGGGAGAAAGAGTAGGCCACTCAGCCCTTTGAACCAGTTCTGACCTTCAATCCCACCTAATATCTGCCCAATCTCTATAACTCTTGACATTTGTCCAGTCTATCTCATTCCTGGGCATTTTCACTGGGTTATTCTCCACTGCTGCCTGGGATAGGGAATTCTAAAGATTCATAACCTTGCACTCAAAAAAAAAGTGGAAGATTATGGGTGGGGGGAGGGAAGGATGAGATTGTGGACTAGATTTACATAGGTTGGCACGATATTGTAGTCCATAGAGATTGTACTGTGTTGTATAATTTGATGTTCTATTTCTGTTCAATCTCTTTGCAGAAGCTTTTCCCCAGTTCATAATTCCCCCATAAAAGAAAAACGCTTCCCTTTAACTCTTGTGTCCAACTCCCTTAGAACATTGCCTCTTTTAGTACAATCGTCCCTCTTCAAACTCCAGAGGAAAAACACCAAATCTGCTTAATCTCTCCTCCCAAGATAACCTCTACAAGCCCAGAGTCAACACAGGTCTGTTTTACAAGGAGAGCAAGCACACAACAGAATTTGACCACACAAGATATTTTTTTTTAAAAGAAAATCTGCAGGTCTAGAGTCCAAAGCAATACGTAAAAGTGCTGGAGAAACTCAGCCAGTCACACAACATCCATAATAAAGTAAAAAGTAGTTGGCATTTTGAGCCTGAGATCTTCATGAGGAAGATGGAAAAACATGAAGATGTTTGAATAAAAAGGTGGGGGCAGGGAGGAGGGGGAGAAGCACAGGCTAACAGGAATCGTTGGCACAGGTAAGAGAAAGCAACTGAGAAGTGATGGGGATAAGGCTAAGAGGGTAGATCTCTGATAGGAGAAGGAATGAAAGAGGTAGAGAGCTGGAGGAAGGGAGAGAGGGGTAGGAATAGAGAAGGGAGTTCATGGAAATCGGAGAAGTTGATGTTGATGCTGTTTGGTTCGAGAGTGCCAAGATGGAATACAAGGTATTGCCCCTCCAATTTGTCGGTGGTCTGTTTGGCAGCACATGATACCATGGACAAACGTGCCAGAGTGGCAATAGTTGGCTACTGGGATGTCATTGACTTTGCAGTGGATAGAGCAAAGTTGCTCAATGAAATGATTTCCCAGTCTGCATCCACTCTCTCCAATGTAGAGGAGGCCACATCGGCAGCACCAGATGCAGTAGATGACCCCTATGGATACACAGGTGAAATGTTGCTTCACTTGGAAGGTCTGTTTGGGTCCCTAAACGGTATTGAGAGAGGAGGTGTGGGTGCAAGTGCAACATTTTTTGTGGTTACAGGGGCAGATAGTGAGAAGGCAATAGGTGCGAAGGGATGAGTGGATGAGTAAATCCTGGAAGAAGTGATCACTACGGAAAGAGGTAACTGGTGGCGGGATCATGGTGAAGAGAACAAAAATTGGGCACATTTTGGAAACCAATGAGGGACTTCAGAGATGAAACCAGAGGTGTTATTGAGGGTGGTTTAGTGAATGTATCTAGTGGGTGACCCAAGTTGAAGGTGATTCTGGACTTGATTGACAAGTGCTCTTGTTGACTACACTTGACCTCAGAATCCTTCTCACAAGTGATCTGTCTGTATGTGTCCTCATGTTTAGTGGTGGGCTTGCCTATGCATTGCTGGGACCTGTGCACCATTGACCCACTCTTGTCATATTCTAAATCATGTACTAAAACCAAAGAGGCAGAAGGCACTCTGGAGTTCGGGCAACATCTGAATAGGAAGAATCAGGAATCAAAGTGGTTCAGGTCTTGAACTCCTCGTCAGAACCAGGAAAGAGAAATCAAATTAACTCTGATGCTGCAGAGAGGGTGAGGTGGAAAAGTAAAATCTTTCGATGGATTTGAGGCCAGAGTTGCCATGGTGATAAGCCGTTGATGAAACCATGTTTGAGGGTTTTTAGAGAGAGGGTATAAAGAAAGGAACATACACACTGTATAAATGTAATGCCCAGCCAGAAGATGATCTGCTAATTCTCAAACTTTCATTGGACTTGATACTACCAGGAGGCCACGGGTCAGATAAGGAGCAGGATGGAAAATTATAGGTGCATTGTTGCAAGTATTACCTGGAGTGGAGGTAGGAAAATCTGGATGGTTCCATCCAATCTCTCACCCTGAAGCTCCAGAGAAACTCCAACTTTGTTATTATTCCCTATCTCAGTGTGGTGTCAAAGCTGAATCATGTGTTCCTGTGTTGAAATCAAAATGCTGTGTAACTTTTGCACCCAATCTCTGAAGTAGGGAAAAACCTGAAAGTCTGGCGATAGTGATTGTAGTTAATACACAAGTACGGGAGAAACACAGCAGGTTCTGCAGCACCAATCAGAGGTGCAGATATATAACCAATTCTTCAGGCCTGAGATCTTTATCAAGCTATCAGCAAAAAGCAGGGAGGCAGCTCAATAAAAAGGTAGGGGGAGATTGGAAGAAAGGGCAGGTGGAGGAGTATAGGTGGACCTGGATAGGAGGGCAGGAGAATTGAATGGGGGAGAGGTGTAACTATGAATGCAAAGCTGGAAAAAAGGCACAGGGGAATAGGGAAAGAGGGAATTTGGGAGAGGGGTGCCTAACAAAAGCCAGATACATTGATATTAATGCCATCTGGTTCAGGGTGCCCAAATGGAATATAAGGCATCCTGTGATTAGGGCAGGGACAGCTTGGGCCCTGAATGGAGGTGAAAGAGATTATGTAGATGCCAGTGTGAAGTAGGGTTGTGGTGTAACCTACTGTATATATGTTTTGGCCATGCTAGTACTTGTTCATCTGCACATGTCCCTTGGTTACTGGGCCTGGGGCTCCTCCCACTTACCCCTGAATAAAGGCGACTGTGTCACAGATCCCCCCTCAGTCTAGGACAGTCAACCAGCATGGACGTGCCTCTATTCTGTTGTAAATAAAAGCGTATCAGTTTCTATATAACTTCTAGTGCTGGTGGTGGATCAGGTTGCCCTTCACTGCCTGATGTTTGTTGTCTTACAATACACAAATGTGCTAGAGAAACTCAGCAGGTCATGCACCATCTATTGGAAGTAGAGTATCTGGGTCAGGTGACCCAGGCAGTTGGAGCAAGATTTGAAAAGCTCAGACTCGGCATGAAGAAGCTGATTGGGCAATCAAGGTCAGGTGACCCAAGCATCACTATAAAAGTGAGGGACTTAGTGTAGAAGAGTGGTCATCGAGGGTGTAGTCTGAGTGGTAAACTTTTGTCTCAAGGGGCTTTGGCAAGAAGCTGAGGTAGTGGTGTAAGAGCCATCCTATTCGAGGAACAAAAAGGATACATCAGGTTGGTATGGGTAAGGGTAGGTTTATATTTATATTAAACATGTTTTCCTCTAGTCTTAGACAGTGGGAAAGATGGCCAAGGTGGGGGAATGTTCCTCTTGCAAATGTGGGTAGTCAGTGAAGCCAGCAGTATCCCAGACTTCGAGAAGTGCATCCAACTGCAGCACCTGACAAACCTAGTTAAGGAATTAAATTGGATAAACTCAGATCATTCAAGAGGCTGAGGGGGAGATAGCAGGATTTACAGGGACACTCTCACACCTTGGAGGCAGGAGGAGGGTGGATGGATGTCAGTCAGGAAAGGGAAAGGGGATTGCCTGCCTGTTCCCTCAATAATACTGTTGGGGGTAGCGGGTGTGATCTACCAGGGACAAGCCATGGCGATCAGGTCGCTGGCACAATGTCTGGGCCTGTGGCTAAGAAGGGAAAGGAGAAGAAGAGGTGAGCTGTAGTGATAGAGGATTCCATAGATAGGGGGACAGATAGGTGGTTCTGTGGAAGAGATTGAATATCCCTGATGGTATGCTGCCTCCCTCGTGCCAGGGTCCAAAATATCTCCGATCGAGTTCACAGCATTCTCAGGAGGGAGGGTCAGTCAGCCAGATGTTGTGGTCCATGTAGGGACCAATGACGTGGGAAGGAAGGGTTAGGAGGTCCTACAAATAGAGTTCAGGAAACTTGGCACAAAGTTGAAGGTAAGGACCTCCAGGGTTAGGATCTCAGGTTTGCTACCCATGCCACAAGCTAATGAGATTAGAAATAGGAGGATAATGCAGTTTAGCACATAGCTAAAGAGATGGTGCAGGAGGTGGGGGGTGGGTGGGGGCTTCAGGTTTCTGCATCATTGGGCTCTCTTCCAGGGATGGTGGGACCTATTCCGATCGGAGGGTTTGCATCTGAATTGGAGGGGAACAAATATCCTTGCTGGAAGGTTTGCTAGTGCAACTCTGGGGAAGTGGGGGTGGTGTGGGTTAAACTATATTTGCAGGGAGATAGGAACCAGAGTGCCAGAGTAGATAGGGGAGTGGAGGAGGGAAAGGATGATGTGAAAATTGTGTGTCACGTTGGAAGTCAAAGGGTTGTGTGTGGTGGAAATGTTCTCAGGTGCACCTCTTTCAATGAAAGAAGTATGGTAGGAAAGGCAGATGAGCTTAGAGCATGGGTTGGCCTTTGGAATTATGACCTGGTGGCCATTACTGTGACTTGGTTGCAGGAGGGACAGGACTGGCAGCTCAATGTTCTGAGTTCCCGTTATTTCAGATGAGATAGAATGAGGGGGATCAAATGGAGAGGAGTGGCATTGCTCGTCAAGGAAAATATCACAGTTGTGCTCAGGTAGGCCAGACCAGGGCACTCGTCTTTGGACACTAGACAGGTGGAGCTGAGGAATGTGAAAGGTATGACCACACTCATGGGTTGTATTATAGACCACCCAATAGTCAACGAGAATTGGAAGAGCAAATTTGTAGGAAGATAGCAGACATTTGCAGAAAAAAATAAGATGGTGATTGCAGAATTTTTAAACTTTCCATATATTGTCTGGGACCACCATACTGTAAAAAGGCTGGATGGCTGGGAGCGAGACAGGACAAGTGACAGAAGAATGTGTAGGGGAATATTTTGGATCCAATGATCATAATGTCATTAGTATCAAGTTAATTATAGAGAAGAATACATCTGGGCCTTGAGATGAGCTTTGGAACTGGAGAAAGACCACTTTTGAGGAAATGATAAAAAATCTAGAATGCGTGCATTAGCTCAGTTATTTTCGGGGAAGGATGTGCAAGGTAAGTGGAAGAACTACAAAGGTGAAATTTTAAGAATACAAAATTTGTATGTTCTTGACCAGGATTAAAGGCAAAGTTAGCAGGGATATTAGGAATCTTGTTTGGAAGAAGAGAGAGGGGCGTAGCAAATGAGATACTTCAGGAGTATAAAAAGTGCAAGAAAAATATTCAAGAAAGAAATCAGGACGGCTGAAATAGGACATGAGGTTTCTTTGGCAGATAATGTGAAGGAAAATCCTAAGGTTTTCAACATGTACATTAAGCATAAAAGGATAATAAGGGTCAAAATTGGTCCCCTTGAAGATCAGAGTGGTCAGCTATATATAGAGTCAAAAGAGATGGGGGTAGATCTTAAATGGTTTTTTGCATGAGTATTTATTCAGGAAACCAGCACAGTCATGGGAAATGAGGAAAATAAGCAAAGGTCATGGAACCATAAAGATTAAATACGAGGAAGTGCTTGCTGTTTTAAAGCAAATAATGGTGGATAAATCCTCAGGGCCTGACAAGTTATTCCCTCAGACCTTGAGGGAAGTTAGTGTAGAAATTGAGGTGCTCCTGCAGAAATATTTTAAATGTCCTTAGCCACAGGTGTGGTGCCAGAATATTGGCTGGTAACTCATGTTGTTCCATTGTTTAAAAAAGACTTCAAAATTAACATTAGAAATTATAGGCCAGTAAGTCTGATGTAGTAGGTAAATTATTGGAAGGCGTTCTAAGAGATTGGATATACAAGTATTTGTATAGCCAAGGACTGATAACGTATAGTCAACATGGCTTTGTACATGGTAGGTCATGCTTAATCAATCTTAGGTTTTCGAGGAGGTTTCCAGGACAGTTGATGAAGAAAAGGCTGTGAATGTTGTCTACATGGACTTTAAAACCTATGACAAAGTCCCACATAAGAGAATTGACAGGCAGATTCACACGCTCGGCATTCATGGTGAGGTATTTAACTGAATTCGACATTGGCTATGTGGGAGAAGCCAGGGAGTGGTGGTGGATGATTGCTTCTCAGACTGGAGGTCGGTAACTAATGGGTGCCTCAGGGATCAGTGCTGGGACCATTGTTGTTTGTCATCTCTATGAATGATTTGGATGTAATGTGGTAAATTGAATCAGCAAGTTTGCAGATGACAAATATTGGAGGCGTTGTGGACAATGAGGGATGTTTTCAAAATTTTCAGAGGTGCTGGAAAAATGGACTGAAAAATGCTAGATGGAACTTAATTTAAGTGTGAGGTGTTGCATTTTGGAAGGATAAACCAAGAAAGGATATACACAGTAAATAGCATGGCACTGAGAAGTGCAGTAGAACAGTGGGATCTGGGAGTACAGATTCATAATTCCCTGAAAGTGGCATCACAGGTGGATACCTGTGTAACCTAGTTTCAGTCTTGATCCCTGCAGCTGTCTGTGCAGAGTTTGCACGTTCTCCCTGGGACTACCTGGGTTTCCCCCAGGGCTCCAGTTTCTCCAACATCCTGGTGGGTTATTTGGCAATGACTTGAGTGTGGGGGTGGGTATGGAATTAATACCCCATTTTTCACTAGCACCTTGTCCCAGGAATTGACTGGGACAGGGTCCAGTGGAAAAAGAAAACCGTCAGCATGCTGGCATCAAATGGCGTCATTTCACACTGAGGATTAACCACCTCAACCCCTACTCGTATCCCTGATGCCACCGAGCTGATAAAGCCAGTGGAAAATGCAAAGTGGAAAGTCACCCTTTTCCAGTTGAAGGTGGAACACTCTGATCACTGGCAATGAGTTGTGTCCCAGTTAAGTGTGGCCCAGTGGAAATGGCACAAAGAGCTTCTTATCCCAGGACACTGCACAGCCAATTAACGGGAATGCCAGTGGAAAATGGGTTTTAGACTCCATGGGACTGAAAAGTCCCAGCTGACAGGAGCACAAGTTTTCATGCAATGCAATCTGATCCATTTCCTGGAGTAACAGAGGAGCCTGATTCTGGCTTGCAATGTGTTAAACTTTCCAGACCATCTCTTACAGAGAACACATTGTCTCAGTGGTACCAATTACCCTGTAGTAAAGGATTATCCTTTTAAGAGTCACTCTAGAGATCCAACAGGCTAACACACCTATTACCAATACTGCCAAAACTAGGCCACTTCTAGAATCAATGAGGCCCCATTTGGAGTATTGTGTTCAGTTTTGGTCTCTGAGCTGCAAGAAAGATGCTCTCCAGCTGGAGAGGGAGCAGAGAAGAATCACAAGGATGTTGCCAGGACTTGGGGGCCTGAGCTATAGGGAGAGGTTGAGCAGGCTGGGGCTTTATTCCTTCGAGCGCAGGGGGATGAGGGATGATCACCTAGAGGAAATCATGAGGAATAGATTGGGTGAACACAGAATCTTATGCCTCGAGCATGGAAATCAGTAACCAGAGGGCATGGATTCAAGGTGAGGGGTGGACTGATTTAACAGGAATCTCGTATAGAATATGGAATTGCTGACCGAGAAGGTGGTTGAGGCAGATACTATTTTCATATGGTGTGGTGGGTGGTACACCACCGGTCTACTGCAGGGGCCAACATCTGTACCTGAAGGAGTGTACTGCTGGCCTACTGCAGGGGGAAACCTCTGTACCTGCAGGAGTGTAAGGGGACAGGACAACACCTGGCCGGATGCCAATCAGTCGGCCTGAATGGATCAAGCCCCACCCGGTTGGGTGTCAATCACTCTCTGGGATATAAGCCTGCGCCTGCCTCCCGAAGCCTCACTCAGAGTTACTGCAGCTACAGCCAGTCTGGCTCTGTGGAAGTCTTTGTGGATTAAAGCCTGTTGTACAGTCTTTACCTTGTGTGTGTCTGATTCTGGCTAACAGCACACCACATATGGGTTCATAGATAGTGAAGGTTTAGAAGTATATGGGTCAAAACAGGCAGATGGGGCTAGTGTGGGTGGGACATTGTGGTCAGCATAGGCAAGTTGGGCTGAAGGGCCTATTTCCTCTCTGTGGTCCTCTGTCTTGTGGAATGCTACCCTGCTGAAGGAATGTTAACCCAGACCCCATCAACAAAAGTCACCCAGACTACTCCAACAGGATCCCCCAAATCCAAAACCTCAACCCCTGGGATGGGCAAATGCCACACATTGAAGAGTTTCCTCCAAGCTGGAGATCACTCTGGCAACAGGTTCTGCTTCCTGGAATTGAGCTGGTCTGGGTAACAGTGGACATGAAAGAGTCTCAGTACTTAATTTTTAAACCAGTGATGAAGATACAAAGCAAAGGTAACTCAGTGACTGTCTGTTTGACAAAGGGCTTAGGCCCTTTGCTTTCTATAGATGCTGTGGGACCTACTGAGTTTCTCCAGCACATTTTTCCACTTGGGTTGAGTGAGACAAGAATGAAAGGACTCTGGATAACAGTGAAAGTTTAAAGGGAACTTCTTCAAGCAGAGAGTCTGAGTGTGAAATGAGCTTGCAGCTGAATGTGGGCTCAAATTTGACATTAAGAAAAATTGGAATTTGGTACATGGATGGGAGGGGAATGGAGGGCAATGGCAGAATAATTGTTTGGCACAAACTAGCTGGGTTGAAGGACCTGTTTCTATACTGTCATGTTCTCTTTGGCAGGGGTAGAGAAAATGAATATCAGGCCAAGTGACCACACTAGGAAATAGGCAGTAAAAATTTACCCAAAAAAATCAATTTTTGGAGTCTTTCAAGCATTATACTTGCAAGAGGAAATTTGCACATTGCCCTATCTTGGAACTAGGCCACCATTCCTTCACCATTGGTTCCCCATCAGCATCTCCATGGAGGATCAAGAGAGTTGTGATCAAGACCCCACATCCTGTAAAAACGAAAGAAGAACAGTTCTCTTGTGATACAAAAAGACACTTTGTAGCACTGAGAAGGACAATTTTCCAAGCCTAATATTTACCCGAGCAGCATCATTAAAAATAGCCGATGATCTGGTCATTATCTCATCATTGTCTGAGGACTTCTGCCCTGTCCAAATTGACAACAAGTCTTTCCCCGGATCTAACGTCAACAAAAGATAATCTGCTTCTGAATGTTGGCGTACATCAGCAGTGACCTATGAGATTTCCTGATGAAAATAGAAATACTTGATTCGGCACAAGAGGTCTACTTTGTGCAACTTTTCCACCGCCCTTCGCATCATCACTCTGAGGGAGGCGAACTGATCTCTTGCATTTGCTCCACACCTGCCAAATATCAGATACAATTAGCCCTTTGTCTGCTGTTCAGATTAAGTGATGGAAGCTGGGTGATATCATCATATCCTTTGGTCTCTGTCATGATGTTTAGAGGCTTCATTTGTTTTGCTTGGCTCAGAGCATGCTGAGGGTGATGTGGTAAAGAGCATAAAATTATCAGAGGTACAAGGAAACATCAAGGCTGCAGATGCTGGGATCTTCAGCAAACTGAGCTGCTGGGGGGGCGGAGGGGTGGGGGTCAGTGTGTCAGGTGGTATCCACGGGGAGAAATGGTCGGTCAATATTTTGGATCATGACTGAAGTCAGAAGAGGGTGACATGATGTGTGTGAAGGAGGAAAGGAGCTGGGATGCTGCCAAGGTGAGATGGGCATTGGGTAGATGGTAGGAGACATGGAGAGACAAAGAGAACATTGGAAAGGGAAAATTAGAGAGAAAGATTAGACAGCAGAGTAGACAAAGATGGAAACAGTGGAATCAGATAAAGGTTAAGAGTTACCTAAAATAGGTAACTTGAGCTTCCTGTCACCCATCATTTCTATTCCTTTCACCATTCTCAAACTGACGCATCTTCATAGACATTAGCGGGTTGAAAACTCACAAAGATGAGCGTATACAGAGCCATTGTCATACCCACACTCCTGTTCGGCTCCGAATCATGGGTCCTTTACCGGCATCACCTACGGCTCCTAGAACGCTTCCACCAGCGTTGTCTCTGCTCCATCCTCAACATTCATTGGAGCGCTTTCATCCCTAACGTCGAAGTACTCGAGATGGCAGAGGTCGACAGCATCAAGTCCACGCTGCTGAAGATCCAGCTGCGCTGGGTGGGTCACGTCTCCAGAATGGAGGACCATTGCCTTCCCAAGATCGTGTTATATGGCGAGCTCTCCACTGGCCACCGTGACAGAGGTGCACCAAAGAAGAGGTACAAGGACTGCCTAAAGAAATCTCTTGGTGCCTGCCACATTGACCACCGCCAGTGGGCTGATATCGCCTCAAACCGTGCATCTTGGCGCCTCACAGTTCGGCGGGCAACAACCTCCTTTAAAGAAGACCGCAGAGCCCTCCTCACTGACAAAAGACAAACACCCAACCCCAACCAACCAATTTTCCCCTGCAACCGTGTCTGCCTGTCCCGCATCGGACTTGTCAGCCACAAACGAGCCTGCAGCTGACGTGGACATTTTACCCCTTCCATAAATCTTCGTCCGCGAAGCCAAGCCAAAGAAGTGGGTTGAGATCAAACATTATTTTCCTCCTAACCTGAGGGCAGTCTCAGTCTCATTGGTCTCTTCCATTTCCTGTCTCTCCACTTCTGTCCAGTACCCTCTCGTGCTCTCCTTAGATTTTTTCTCCCTTCTTGCACATAATATCACCCTGTTATTTTAGTTTCAATAAAGGAACCCGATCTGAAATGTTGATTGACATAAGGAGGTTTGTGGCTGCACAGACAACCTCTCCAACATTCCAGTTATCCTTACCTGGTTGTCTATTCATTATATCGAAATGTGATACACTCTATCAACGACTCTAAAGATCGAGTGAGGAACAATAGGCTTTAATTCACATTAGATTTGGCTCTAATGAATGGAAGGGGGTAGGGAGGTCAACCTTTATGGCCAGGTCACAGGGGGAGGGGTTACATGGGGACGAGTCATCAGTGGGTGGGCCAGCCACTTATACACAGAACAGCAGCAGTATATACATATCACTACATGGTGCAACAGACAAAAGTCATGTACATTTGGTCTCACACAAATGAAATGAAGTCTCTTCAAAATGTAAAATCATTCAGGTTTAGTCCAGATGAACTAGAAACCTTCTGCTCACCCCTACAACCACAGTCTACATGGAGAAGGTCAGATCAAACTGCCTGCTGATTGCAGATCAACTTGTCAATCCATAGAAACAAACTTGAAGGAGCATTTAAGTAATGCAGTTATACCACAAGCACTTCCCACGTTTAACAAAGGCAACCCAGCAATCTTGACCTTCTCCTGATCTTGTGACAGATTTGGTAACCATACTGATTGCAGCTGTCAAGGATATTTCTTGCTTTCACAGGGGTTGTGCTGTAGCTGAAGGCTATTGTTTTTAAAAAAAGAAGTGAAAACACATGCTGGAGTAACTCATCAGATCAAACCGTGTACTTTATACAGCAAAGGTAAGATACATAACCAACGTATTGAGCTTGAGCCCTTCTTCAGGGTATGGACAAAATTTAGGCAGGCACTAAACAAAGTGGTGGAGGGGGGGGTGGCAAGAGGGAGCATAGGCACAGAGCCAGGATGTAATAGATGAATGAGGGAGGGGGGGGGATAGCTCTGTGAATGGAAAGGGAAGGGGCTGGGGAGCTGGAGGAAAGAGGACAGGGATGGGAAAGAGAAGAAGATCAGGGAGTAGGCTAATAGAAACCAGAGAAGTCATTGGTGAGTGCCCAGATGGAATATTAGATGCTAATCCTCCAATTTGTATGTTGTCTTGGTTTGATGAGACATGGACAGATGTCCGTGTGGGAGTGGAGTGCAGAATTGAAATAGTTGCCCTTTGGGAGATCCCCGCCATTGACATTGCCTTGGAACCTTCCCATGTGGTTGCAGGAAGGGCCACACTTGCGCCCACATCTCCTCCCTCACTACTGTCCACCCTGGCTATTATATTGTTATCACTTGCATGTTTATTTGTGTTTTCAAATTAACATCTTGAGTGGGATTGATGTGTCTTTGTACAAACAAAGTAACTTGGTCCTTGTAGCTCTTTGTCTATTACTCCAGTCAAGATTAAAGCACATAGAATTGGGAATAATATGTTAGCAATAATGGAACATTGGTTAAAAGACAGGAATGAGTGAAGTATGAATGAATGAGAGTTTATTGTCATATGCAAACATCCAACATACCGAGGCAATGAAAGTTTTACTTGCTACATGTTCCCAGTTATATAAAACACACTGACAGCAATTTTAGAATAAAAAAGTAAAAACACAATGCTGGAGAAACAGGTAAGACATTACAAAGATACATGAAGATAATAAAGAAGGCATGGGACATATAGAAGATGCTGAGATCAAGTGTATACCTGAAGGAGTTTTGAGAATTGAGGAGCAAGCAAAAAAACTGAGTAGGGCAAAAAGGAGATAGGAGAATAGCTCTGGCAGATAATATTCACAAAATCCCAAGAAATGTTATGTGAATAAGGTGGAAAAGCATAACCAGAGGAAAAAAATAGGACCCCTCGAGAATCATTGTGGAGTCACAGGAGATGGGCAAGCTCCTCAGAGAGTACTTCTCCTATTTTTACTGGGGAGAAAGATGTGAGGATTTGATAACCTGGGGCAGTTAATAGCAATGTCTTGAGATCAGTTCGTATTCTAGTTGAGAAGGTGCTGAAGGTCCTGATGGGTTTGAAGGTGGACAAATCTCCTGGGCCTGATCAGATGTATCCATGGATACTGTGCGAAGCTAGAGAAGAAATTGCAGGTAGCCTGGTTGAGATTTTTGAGTGGTTTAAAACTACAGGTGAGGTACCAGAGATGGTGGCAAACCTCACAAAATGGTGCAGGGAACTGCAGGTCAGTGGTTGGTAATTTCCCAGAGAGCATTTTGAGGGAACGGATATACATGCACTTGAATGGACGAGGGCTGACAAGGACAGTCAACATGGTTTTGAATCTGAGAGGTTATATATCACAAATTTGATTGAAATTTTTGAAGGTTGATGAGAGAAGAGCTACATACATTCTATATATGGTTTTTAGCAAAGCATTCAATTAGGTTCCATACAGTGGGCTGATCTGGAAGGTTGGATCACACTGGATCCAAGGAGAGATTGCATAGTGCATAGAAAATGAGCTTCATGGTAGAAAGCAGAGGGTGATGGTGGAAAATTGTTTTTCAGACTGGAGTCCCATGACTAATGATGTGCCATAGGGTTCAGTGGTGGGCCCCTTTCTGTTTGTCATCTATATCAAGAATTTAAATGAAAACTCACCTGGCATAATTAGCAAATTTATGGATTACAATAAAGTGTCTGGTATTGTAGATAGTGAAGATGGTTGCCACTGATTGCAGCCAAATCGTGATTTGTTGAGCAGGTGGGTGGAGGTATGGTTGATGAAATTTAATACTGAGAAATGTGAGATGTGGCATTTTGGAAGGTAGGACCTACACTGTAAGTGGTAAGGGTCTGGGGAGGGTTGCATTGCAGAAGGATCCAGGAATATAAGCACATAATATCTTGGACATGGTGTCACAGGTGGTCTAAAAGGCTTTCAAAACCTAGGCCTTCATCCGTCAGATTATTGAGTACAGCAGTTGGGAGGTCATGTGGCAGTCATACAAGACCTTGGTGAGGTCCTATTTGGAGCACTATGTTCAGGTTTGCTCACTGTACTGCTGGAGAGGGTGCAGAGAAGATTTACGAGGATGTTGCCAGAACTTGGGGGCCTGAGCTATGGGGAGAGGTTGAGCAGGATAGGGGTTTATTTCTTGAAGCACAGGAGGATGAGGGGTGGTCTCATTGGTGTACAAAATCAAGAGAGGAATAGATCGGGAGAAGGCAGAGTTTTTTTTTGCCTTGAGTAGGCAAGTCAATATCTAGATAACATTGATTTAAGGTGGAGGGAGAAATTTATCAAGAACCTGAGGGGGTATCATTTTTGTACAGAGGGCTGACAAAGAAGATGGCTGAGGCAGGTGCTATGTCAATGTTTAAGAAAAAATTGGACAGGATGGTTTAAAGGGATATAGGGCAATCACAGTCAAGTAGGACTAGTGTGGATGGGGCACTTGGTCACCATAGGTAGGTTGAGCCAAAGGCCTGGTTTCACCCTGTATGACTCAGTGACTCAATAGCCTTACCTTCATGCAGACAAAATAACTGAGAGGTGCAGGATTCTTGTTTTTCTCTCTCTCTCTCTCTCTTGGTTCATTTTATTTTCATGAATATTACAATCCAAAAATAAAACAAAACTGGCCCCAAGGATTGGAATGTGCTGGTGATGGCGCAGATATCATAAGGTTCTGATGTCTACTTTATTTGCAACCAGATATTTTAGACACTGTAAACAATTCAGCTTGGCTGGGAAGGGAATGGAGTCCTTTTCCTTGGGCTAGAACTCCTTTGGGTAATGGAAAATCTGGGCCCAATCATTCAGTGCAGTCCCAGATTAAGAACAGATTTGGTTTGGTGCTGCTGGTAGAGACAGTGTTTATTCAGTGAAATGTTATGCTATCTCACTGTGCCCTGACAGTGCCTTGAGCTCTAGAGGTCATGCACAAAGCAGGATGGTTTACAATCTGCTGAAAGATTGTTCATACACACTGTTGTGTGTGGTGGC
This sequence comes from Narcine bancroftii, assembly GCF_036971445.1. Classification (NCBI taxonomy): domain Eukaryota; kingdom Metazoa; phylum Chordata; class Chondrichthyes; order Torpediniformes; family Narcinidae; genus Narcine; species Narcine bancroftii. The sequence goes on from NC_091470.1 coordinate 257,014,227, forward strand.
ACTGAAGGCACAACCATAGAACATTGCAGTACAGAAACTGGTTCTTTGGCCAAATGATTATTCTACCTAGTCCCATTGAAGTGCATCCGGACCATTGACATAAATGGCAAAAAAAATTGACTGACAAAAAAAGAGACAGTGCTGCCAGAGCTGCTGTGACCAGCAGTGTTGCTGTGCAAACCAGTGACAGCAGGGAGTAGAGACACAAAGATGCTCCGCAAAGTACTACCTAATGCCAATGGCTTTAAGCAGCTCATTAAAGGACTGCCTAAAGAAATCTCTTGGTGCCTGCCACATTGACCACCGCCAGTGGGCTGATAACGCCTCAAACCGTGCATCTTGGCGCCTCACAGTTTGGCGGGCAGCAACCTCCTTTGAAGAAGACCGCAGAGCCCACCTCACTGACAAAAGGCAAAGGAGGAAAAACCCAACACCCAACCCCAACCAACCAATTTTCCCTTGCAACAGCTGCAATCGTGTCTGCCTGTCCCGCATCGGACTTGTCAGCCACAAACGAGCCTGCAGCTGACGTGGACTTTTTACCCCCTCCATAAATCTTCGTCCGCGAAGCCAAGCCAAAGAAGAAGAAAGGATCCAGCACTGTGCAGCAGTATGCTTGGAGGGAGTGGGCAGAACCAGTGCTAACACCTCCTGTCTTGTGACAGCGAGACACAGCAGCCACCTAATTACTAGCAACGAGCCATTACAGCCAGCATTCGTAGGTCAACTGAGAAGCCCTGGCCTACTCAAAGTAGCTAGGTTTACTTTTTAAAATCTTGCAACCACTGAGTCTTTGCCCAAGATGGCGGCACCTGTGTTGGGCAGCATACCAATGGGGGTTGCAGACCCTGGGAGATCAGCAGACTGATGCAGAAACAGGGAGAAGGAAAAGCGGAGGGGATGACCCTGCTGGATGCTGGCCATGACTCAGAGGCTGATGGACCCATACAGTCTTGCTGGCTGTTGGCGACTTGTAGTTGAAGGACTGACAATCTGTGGGCTGCTGGCAACTAGCAGTTCAAGGACATACACAGGTATCGGAACAGGGATTTGAGGGGATGCTGACTCTGAGGGCAAGAAGACCTCCAATAGAACCTCAGGTGCAGAAAGCTTCCTGACTGTATTGGAGGTTAGGATCTGGACCTTGTGTTGCCGATGACTTGAACTGTCGTATGCATGGCTGCAGAGGCTGTCGGAGCACCAGAGGTGAATCCACAGGCACTCAGTGTCTCTGTAGGGACTCTCTTTTGTTTCTCTTTCTCCTATTATTAGGAGCGCCCAACAATGCTCACGGCGACTCTTTTTGCCTTTCAGCAGATAAATGTTGAAGTATATCATTTTTAATGTATTATTACATGACAATAAAAGGAACTGTGAACTTTGAGCAATCTCTCCATCCATGTATCAGTCCAAATTTTTCTTAAATGCCAAAACTGGGCCCACATTCATCACTTTAACTGGCAGCTCATTCCACTCTTTCATCACTTTGCATAAATAAGTTCCCCCCAATGTTCCCATTAAACTTCTCTTTAACCCTTAACATATGTCCTCTATTTCATGTCTCACCTCACCTCAGTGGGAAAAAGCCTGCTTGCATTTACTCTATCTGTACCCCTCATAAATTTGTAGACTTCAATCAAATCTCCCCTCATTCTCCGACACTCCAGGTAATAAAATCCTAACCTGTTTAACCCCTTCCTGGAACTACTCAACTCCTCAAGACCCGGCAATATCTTTGTAAATTTTCTCTGCACTCTTTCACTATTGTATCTAATTGGTCCATACTCCACACCAGCCCTCTCCAACACTGTGTGTCACAGGTACTACTCGTGTGTATCCAGCTCTGTGATGGGGGCAGGCAGCGACAACTGTCAGCTCGTGCTTTGTGAGATCCGGCTTAGGCTCAACAGGAAAGCCTTGCTCTGATTTGTGCAGTCCACTCTGGGAGCAGTGAGTGCAGTTTTAATTTCTGTTGCTCAAAAGGTTTGAGCTTTCCTTGAAGCCATTGGTGTGTTGATTCCCTTGACTGGTTCCGGCAAGGAAGGTGTTTTACTGTGTTGTGCACAGGAATGGTGCCAGAGACCCTAACCTTCAATTGTCGATTTCCTTCCCCCCCCCCCTCCACCTCCATCTACTTGCATAATATCCCCTGAGGTGCATACAAACTATTGAGTTCAACCTCTGTCAGCGGGTGTAACCCCTGCATTCTCCACACTACCTCAATATAGCAGCTGCAAAAACTAGACGTCAATACAGAGGATCATCAAACAGCTGAGAAGATCACTTGGGTCTCCCTTTCCTCCTTTGCAGACATTCACTGGGAGCGTTGCTTAAATGGGGCTCAAATAATTATTGTGCACTCGCCATGCAGCACACATCATCTTTGACCCACTACCATCAGGAAAAAGATACAGGAGCATCAAAATCAGGACTGCCAGGCTGGAAAATAGTTTCTTCCAGCAGCCTGCAAGATTGAACAATATCCTGTAATTGAGTAAATCATCCCAAAATATTTATATATATTTATTTTAATTTATGTACATATGTGATCATTATATGCTGTGTGCACCGAAGTCCAGAGAAATGCTTTTTGTCAGACTGTATTTGTACAGTTGGATGGTAATAAACTTGAACATGAACTGAAAGAAGTTTCTTTCAAATTGCCTGTTAGATTTAATGGTGCCATCTGACATTGATTCTGCCCTTCTGCACCAGGCTAGATATTTTCTCTGCATTCACACTGCCAAACCCTTCCTCATTTTAATGCCCTCTCTGTTCCTTCCACAAGAGGTTAGGGACACAGTCCACTCACCCACAGAACACAACAATACAGCACAGGAACAGACCCTTTGGCCCATGTGTCTATAGAACAATACAGTAACAGACCATCCTGTTCCACAATGTCTGACTGAACATGTTGTCTAAATCAAACTAAATTTTTGCTGCATACACATGCTCCATTCCCTGCATGTCTATTGGTCCACTAGAAGCCTATAAAACATGACTATTCTATCTGTTTCCCCCACTACCCTCAACTGCTCGTTCCAGGTACCCACCACTCTGTAAAAAAAAAAGCTTTGCCCCACCCTTCTTCTTTCCATTTACCCCCATCTCTGCCTAAATGCAAGTCTTCTTTTATTTGACATTCTTGCATTTTAACATTTGTGAGGGAGAGACTAAGTAGGATTGAAATGCAGAAGAATGAGAGATGATATACAGGCTCTCCAAGATAGCACATTAGTAATGGGGATGGCGTTGTGAGGAAGACTCTGTGTGGGCACAGCTTGTTGATGGCGGATCCTGGATTTGGCTGACTGCTCTGTGGTTCGTAAAGTTGGATTCAGAGATGAGCTGTGAGATGAAGGCCCTCACCTTTGACTGCTCCCTGCTCAGCATGCACCACAGAACCCCTCGCCATTGTGCCTGTGGGCATGGTGACAAAGTCGGGCCCTCATTGGATTCAAACCTTGTGGGCAATGTGCTTGATTTTTCTTCAGTTTAGGCATAGAGCACGATAACAGGCCCTTCAGGCCCATGTTATTGTGCCGCCCAAATACTCCAATTAACTTACAACCCCCATGGTTTCATTTTGAAGGGTGGAAAGAAACCAGAGCACCCAGAGGAAATCCACACAGATATAGGAGAACGTACGAACCCTTTGCAGTCAGCACAGGATTCAAACCCAGGTCACTGGCTCTGTAATAGTGTTGCGTTAACCATGCCGCCTGCAAGTTTTGGTGCTTGGATCACTGATATACAGGAAGGTGAGAGGACTTGCAATTGTGTGGGGCACCAAAACTGCTATTGAGATCTGTGGGACCCCATCATGTGATGAGAATATTAGCAACCCATCTAGTGTCACCCACCACTCCCTCCCCCCCCACCCCATCCGATTCTTCTTCGCCCCCTCCATAGGCAAGGCTGTGGAGTTCTGCACCTACAATTCAGACACCCACATTTGCTTCACGATAGCATCTGTCAAATTGAAAAAAATGAGAACACCTGTGATGGTGACCATAAAACCTTAGGAAAACTTCCTAATGCCTATCGGTGTGCACAGCTCGGGGTATATACCTCGTCTGTTGACCTATGTCTGCAGACCCACCAGAGATCCTAAATTGGCCCAAGCATTCAATTCAAGGACTGATAGAGATAGACATTAATTATAGACCAGCAGGCACAGATATGATTTTTTTTTAAATGGATCAATGTTAAAAAATAATGTGCTGAAAAACTCAACAGGTCGGAGAGCATCAGTGGAGAGAGACATGGATGATAGATCAAGACACCGATCCTGTCTATGAAGTACTTAGATCAGGTGGACAGCCAGCACCTTTGTCCCGGGGCAATAATAGCAAATACCAGAGGTCATTATGTTTAAGGTGAATGGCAGAAAGTTCAGGGGAGATGTCAGAGGTAACCTTTTTTTTACACAGTGAGTGGTTGGTGCCAGGAATGCATTGCTGGGTATGGTGACGAAGGTTGGTATAATAGGGACATTCAAAAGACTTGTAGATAGGTACGTGGATGTAAGAAAAATAGAGGGTTATGGATGTAGGCAAAAACTAGATTGTTGTGCAGTAGGTTTACATAGGACAGCACAACATCATGTGCTGAAGGGCCCATGCTGCTGCAGTGTTCCATGGACATTTTATTTATTAGTTCGTATTTCCAGCATCTTCAGTATTTTGCATTTCAAATGAAAAATAATCTTTACTTTTACCCTTTTCCCACCTCCCTCCTATAACCTTCCCTCCTTCCCATCCTCTCAATTAGGCCTGTTGACCTAATGCTCCTCTCTTCCTCCATTCCACCTTCTTCTCTCCATCCACCCTTCCCACCCCTCTCCGACAACACCTCCCACCCCTCTCCGTCCACACCTCCCACCCCTCTCCGTCCACACCTCCCACCCCTCTCCATCCACCCCTCCCACCCCTCTCCATCCACCCCTCACCATCCACCCCTCCCACCCCTCACCATCCACCCCTCCCACCTCTCTCCGTCCACCCCTCCCACCCCTCCCCCTCCACCCCTCCCACCCCTCTCCCTCCACCCCTCCCTCCACCCCTCCCACCCCTCACCATCCACCCCTCCCACCATCCACCCCTCCCACCCCTCTCCCTCCACCCCTCCCACCCCTCTCCCTCCACCCCTCCCACCCCTCCCCCTCCCACCCCTCCCCCTCCCACCCCTCTCCCTCCACCCCTCTCCCTCCACCCCTCTCCCTCCACCCCTCTCCCCCCACCCCTATCCCCTCACCCCTCTCCCCCACCACTCCCCCCACCCCTCCCCCCACCCTTCCCCCCACCACTCTCCCACCACCCCTCCCCCCCCACCCCTCCCCCCACCCCTCCCCCCCACCCCTCTCCCCCATCCCTCTCCCCCCACCCCTCTCCCCTCTATATGAGCTGAGCAAGTTGTTCACATTGCATCACTTTTGCTGTTGTTCCTCGACATTTGCCATAGCATCTTTGAAGCTCATCCCCACCTTTTGTCACCCCGGTCAGACTGACCTCTCAACCCTCAGGAGCAGGGACATTGGTCCTTGGTTTTCTTTGTGACCTAAGACTAATCTGGCAGGAAATATTTCCCTTGCTGCTGATACTTAGTTACAATCCCAACATCCTCCATGACTCCCATGTCACACCAAGACTACCTGCAAATTGGAGGAACAAAACCAAAGCCAGCGATTCTCAACTTTTTAAAATCTACTCACACACCACAGAGCACCTATGGGTTAATGAAGGAATACTTAAGGTGGTTTGTGAATGGGGGTAAAAAAGGTTGAGAACCACGGGCCTAGGCACTCTCCAACCTGACAGCATTAACACCGACTTCTCCAGTTTCTTTCCTCGTGACTCTTTCTTTCCCTATCCCTCTATCACCTTTACCCCAGCTCCCAGGCCCCTTCCCTTCCCTCTCCATTCAGTGTGCTACGCTTTGCTCTATCACTTCTCAGCTTTTATTCTCTTCTATTCTCCCACCTATATCCACCTATTACCTGTTCATCCAGTGATTCTCAAATTTTTTCTTCCCAGTCACATACTACCTTAAGCAATCCCTTACTAATCACAGAGCACTAATTGCATAGGGAATACTTACATTGGTACGTCAGTGGAAAGAAAAAGGTTGAGAACCACTGTGTAAGTCTGTGCACCTCCCCTTGCCCCTTCCTCCCTCCTCTCCTCCCTCTATCTTTTTGTTCAGGCACCTGCCTGCCTTTTGCTCATACCTTGACGAAAGACCCAGAATGCTGATTACCATTCACTTCCTATAGATACTGTGTGATCTGCTGAGTTTCCTTAGCACTACAATCACAGCGTCTGCAGACTATCCTGTTCAACAGCAGGATATGCTATTGACTAATCGCATGCCGACTATTTCTAATGTGAAAATATTCCAGAAATTCAGGGAAAGAATTACACACACACAAGCCATCCAGGACAAGAGTGCTGGTGTGAGCAGGTCACTGACTGTGAAACCACACTGCTTTTAGAGGCACCTTGGGGAACAAGCCTGGGGGTTTGAGATTGAGCCAGGTTTCCTCAGCAGGAGTATGATATCTGCCAGTGGAAAACACTCAGTATCTCTACAGACACATTTCTCATAGCAACACTCAAAGAGCAGAATGACGTACTGGGGAAGTGCTGAGATAGGCAGGAGGCAGCCTGGCTGGCATCATTGAGAGGATACCCTGAAAAGGAGCCAGGCAATGACAGGTTTAGATAAGAGAGCAGAGGCTGGAAACAGGCAAGGCTGCTTTATTGCTTATGAAATCCACATTGCAGCATGGCTTCATTTCAAAAGCGCATCAGGTCTACATCCCAAATTCAATGCTGCATTTGGAAGCTGGCATTAAGAGAGTAGAATAGTCACTGTGTTTCAGCAGGTAGTGCCACTGCCACACATCTCCATAGACCCAGGTTCAATCCTGGCCTCAGGCACTATCTGTGTAGAGTTTGCACGTTCTCCTCCCAGTTACCTCTGGCTGCTCTGGTTTCCTCCCACATCCCAAAGATGTGTGGGTGGGTTGGTTAATTTAGGCATGGGGTAGAATCTGGGGAGGGTGTGGGTGAGAATGCAAGGAAAATAAATTAGGTTAGGGTAGAATGTCAATAAGATAGAAAGAGTGCAGAGAAGATTTCAGGAACTGAGTTACAGGGAAAGGTTGTACAGGTTAGGACTTTATTCCCTGGAGTGTCGAAGAAGGTGGGGAGATTTGATGGAGGCATTTAAAATTATGAGGGGGATAGACAGAGTAAATGTAGGTCGGCTTTTTCCACTGAGGGCAGGTGAGGTACAAACCAGAGGATGTGGGATGAAAATGAAAGGGGAAAAGTTTAGGCAGAACATGAGGGGGAACGAGCTTCCAGATGAAGTGGTAAATGTGGGCTCAATTTTAACATTTCAGAAGAATTTGGATGGGTACATGGATGGGAGAGGTATGGAGGGCTATGTGCAGGGTGCAGGTCAGTGGGACTAGGGAAAAAAAAAGGTTTGGCACAGACTAGAGGAGCCGTGGTGGCCTGTTTCTGAGCTGCAATTGTTCTATGCTTAGGGAAGATAGACAGCACACACTCTGTGGACTCAATGGCCTGTTTCTGGGCTGTATCTCTCTGATTAGATCTGATGCCCCATATGTACAGAAAATTTTACAAATCACCAATTTCTCTGAGTTGACCTAATGCCCCATATGCAGTGAGAATTTTATTGTTCACAGATCTCTCTTGACTTGATTTAATGCCTCAAATGTACATTACTGAGAATTTTACAGATCACCGAATTCTCTGACTTAATGCCCCATATGTACCAAGAATTTACAAGCATTCCAACAGGGCTCCTGTATCAGGGTGATGAGGACAAGATCCCTCTCAGATGGGGAACAGTCAACAGATTTAGCAAAGCTGAGGACCAATTATTTGTTGCTGTTCCTTGGGACATCAATGAGACATATTAAATGATACTTATTAAGGAATATGGAAATCTCTGATTTGATGTTAATCATAAAAACTGAGAACAGAGCACAGTACAGGCCCTTTGACCCATAATGTCTGTGCTGAACATGACACCATACTGCATTAAATCTTTTCCATCTGCACATGCTCCTTATCCACCCATTCCCAGCATCTTCCTGAACAAATTCAGCATAAGGAGACATACTTTGCCATCTTCTTCAAAAACATGAAAGAATATTTGTCTATGTGGTTCAGCTTCTGTGATCTGCAATGTTCTATCTGTAAGGCGAATTTAGTAAGAATTTCTCATCTCTTCTACCTACCCTGTACCTCATGATTTTATATACATTCATCGGGTTTTCTGTCAATCTTCTCCATCCCAGAAAAAACAAACCCAGCACACCCAGTCTTTCTTTCGAATGGAAATATTGCAATCTGGGTAACATCTTCACAAATCTCTGCAGAATATTCCTGGCATAATGCTTCCAACAACTTCTTCGAAAACCTGAAAGGATATCTGTCTGTGTGGTTCTTCAGCTGTGATCTGTAATGTTCTACCTGGAAGTTAGAGATTGGTGAATTCTACAATGCGATCAGAACTGTCTACAACACGCCACGTAGATGTAGACAGATTTCAGATTTGTTGTCAGTGTACATACATGACATTACATACAACCCTGAGATTCTTTCACTTGCAGGTGAGGCAGAATGACCACTTATTGGCAATGCAAAAAAAAACTGGCACAACGTGCACATGTAAACAAATAAAGAAACGTAAACACATTTACTATGCAATACAGTCAGAGAGAAAAATTTAAAAATGCGGAAGTAAGAGTCCTTAAATTATTCCCTGTTTGAGTTTGTTATTGAGAAGTCTGATGGTGGAGGGGGAGCAGCTGTTCCTGAACCTGGTGGCCTGAGTCTTGTGGCCTTTATACCCCTTTCCTGATGGTAGGAGCGAGAAAAGAGTGTGTGCTGAGTGGTGCAGATCTTTGATGATTGCTTCAAAATTCCCTGTAGATGGTCTTGATGATGGGGAGAGTTTTCCCTGTGATATCCTGGGCTGAGTTCACTACCTTTTGCAGGGCTTTATGCTCAGGGGTACTGGTGTCCCCCTTACCAGACCGTGATGCATTTTCCACCACACCTCTGCAGAAAATTGCCAGGGTTTCCGATTTCATACAAAACCTCTACAAATTCCTGAGGAAGTACAGGTGCTGGCGTGCTGTCTCCATGATTCCATTTGTGTGTTGGGTCCAGGAAAGAACCTCTGAGATAGTAACTCCCAAGAACTTAAATTTGCTCTCCCTCCCCACCCCTGGTTTTCACTTCCTGAAGTAAACAATCAGCTCTTTGGTCTTGGCGACATTGAGTGTGAGGCTGTTGTTGGTGCACCATTCAGCTAAGTTTTCAATCTCCCTCCTGTAGGCTGACTCATCACCCTCTTTTATACAACCCACTACCAGGGTATCATCAGCGAATTTGTACTTGGTGTTGTTGTCGTACTGAGCTACACAGTCATAAGTGTATATAGCGAGAAGAGCAGGGGGCTAAGAACACCGTCCTGTGGTGCTCTGGTATTGATGGAGATTGTGGAGGAGAATTTTTTACCAATCCTCACAGATTGTGCTCTGGAGGTGAGGAAATCCAGGATCCAGTTACATTGTTGGGTGTTGAGTCCCAGGTCTTGGAGTTTGATAATCAATTTTGAGAGGGCGTTGGTGTTAAATGCCAAACTGTAGTCAATAGAGACTGTCTTTGCTATCCAGGTGTTCCAGGACTTTGTGTAAAGCAGTGAGCTGGCATCCTCTATAGACCTGTTACCACGATAGGTGAACTGGAATGGATCCATGTTGCTGTTCAGACAGGAACTGATATGCTTCAGCACCAATCTTTCAAAACACTTCTTCACTGTTGATGTGAGTTCCTCTGATTGATGGTTGTTAAGGCAAGTTACTACACTCTTCTTGGGCACCAGTATGATTGATGCCTGCAGACGGTCTAGGAAATGTCAGAGTCCACAATTTGCCATTTGAGATAGGAGACATTTTCCAATAAACCTCACTACAAAAAGCTTGGCTAATCTTTCTCCACTTTCAACAAAGCTGACATCAATTGTAGCTATGAACCACTACTAAACTCACCCACTCTCTATTGAGGCACTCAGGTCAAAGGCTTCCTGTACATGGACAATGATCTCTTCTGTTCAGATGCACAGACTGATCAGCTTCTGCTTTGGGTGCCAGGGTAAACCAGAAGATGATTGAGGATAGGCTCTTTGGTAATTGTTCTGACTGGCTTCCAGTGTAGGCAGGTACAATATTATCTTTTAAGAAAAATTTGGATGGTGATATGGATGGAATGGTATGGAGGATTATGGCCGAGAGCAGGTCAGTGGGACTAGGAGAGTGTAAGAGTTTCGGCATGGACTAGAAGGGCCATAATGGCCTGTTTCCATGCTGTAATGGTTATATGGTTATATATCCATGAATACCTTGGTAAGTTGGTCAGTACAGGTATACAATCCTTTATCCGGACATCTAAAATTCAGAAAGCTCCAAAAAACCAGCATTTCTTTTCCTGGTGCTGGTACAGTGGAGGGAGAGAGACAGCAGTGTGACTAGGTTAGGGGGAGGAGACACGGCAGCGCGACTTGGGTAGACGAGGGGGGAGAGAGACGGCAGCGCAACTTGGTTGGGCAGGGGGGGAGATGGCAGCGTGACTCGGGTGGGTGGGGGGGAGAGACGGCAGCACAACTCGGATGGGTGAGGGGGAGAGAGATGCCAGCACGACTGGAAGACGGTGGATACGGCAGCACAATTCAGGTGGGCTTGAATCTGGGGCAGCTGACTTGTTGTGAAATCCAGAAAAATCTGAACACACTGTCCCCCAAGGGTTCCAGATAAAGGATTGTTTACCTGTACAGATTTTTAATACTGGGCCAGGTACTCCATCCAGGCAAATGCTTTCCTGAAGGCAGCACACAAGTAATCCTTGGATGCAAGGAGAAGAGGATCATCAGGGGGTATGGGAGTGTACAGTGGTGATTCTTCCTTGTTCTTATGGTCAAATCGGTCATAGAAACCATTGAGTTCATTTGGGAATGAAGATTTGCTGTCTCCTATTGCACCTGATTTAGGTTTGTAGCAGCTTATGTCATTTAGGCCCTGCCACAGCTGTCAGGTATCCCTTGTGTTTCTATTTTCATCTTGAAACTCCACTTTGTCCAGGAGTTGGCTTTCCGAAGGTCATACCTACTCCTTCTGTAGTGATCTGGATCTCCGGACAAATGCCTGTGATCTGGCTCTCAGCGGGTTCCGGATTTTATTGTTCATCCAAAGCTTCTGGTTCTGAACAATTTGGTAGGAACACACTCATCCACAGATCCTCAGCAGAGTCATTGAACACTCCCCAATCCGGTGACTCGAGGAAGACCTATAACCATTCTTCATCCTCCTCCAATCACCTTCCAGCTGATCTCCCGAGTCTCTCATTTTGGCTCTGATTGTATGAAGGCCGAAAGAGCAAGCAGGTGATCCAGATTGCCAAAATGTAGCCTTGGGAAAGATGCACAAGAGACTGTAGATGATGAAATCTGGAGCAACGAAAAATATGTTGGAAGAACTCAACAGGACGAGCAACAACAGTGGGAATAAAGGAATCGCGGATGTTCCAGGTTGAAACTCTTCATCAAGATTATTATATTTTCTTTTAATTTTTAATGATACAGTGCAGAAGGCCCTTCTGGCCCATGAAACAAGTGACATCCAATTTCACCTAATTAACTTCCCAACCCGTACATTTTTGGAGGGTGGAAGGAAACCACAGCACCGGGTAAAACCCATGCAGGTCACAGGGAGAACATACAAACTCTTTACTGACAGTGGGAAATTCTAACCCAGGTCACAGGCACTGTAATAATGTTGCGCTAACTGCTACGCTAACCTTGGCATTCAAAAGATGAGATATGATATTCTATCACTTACGTTTTCACATAGCCACTGTGTTCCTGCAAATTATTCCCAAATTTCTGGAATGCAGTCTGTGTAAAAAGATCAGATCGGAAATGAGGAACTCATTCCCGATCCAATATTTTACCTCCAAGACTCCTAGTAAATTTTCCAGAGCACCTTCAGTCTGAAGTTAACTGCAGGCATTCAGGAAATAATGAGCTAATGAATAGTACGCATTTGCAAATCCTGCCTCTTTATTCACCGCACTTCCAGTATTCAGTCTAAACTTGTAAGGAAACTGAGATTTTGTGTTTTGGTCATTCTTGTGTGAACGGCCATTTCTGGAAGGTAGGAAGACATTTTTGAACAGAAAAGCAAGTGAATTCTGTGTTTTAAAAAAAACATACCTTATACTCTAGTTCCTTGAAAATAGTGATCTAAAGCTTCAGGGAAGAGGTGAGTCATCACGTCATTGATTCCCTACCTGATAACCTCATAGCCTTTGTTCAAGGTAAAGCCTTGTTCTCATGCCTGGTCATTCTCTTTTTCCAAATGAATAATGAAAGTCATGGATAGAATAATCTTATTTACCATTAGGAAGGGTATCTAGTGAACATTTCAATCACAAGCCAGTTTGCAAAAAGCCTCAGATACTAATTAATTTGAAACCTTAAATTCAATAACAGCAGAGAAATTATTCTTTTTGGTTTTGCTTGTTTCCCTGCCAGAGATAGGAATATTAAAGCAATCTTGGAAGGGACTGAGACTTTAAATAGGAAAGTCTGCAAACGCTGTGATTGCAGAGCAATACACAAAATTGCTGGAGAAACTCAGCAGGTCACGCAGCACCAAAAGGAAACAAATGGTAACCAATGTTTCAGGCCTGAATCCTTCATCAAGGGTATGAGCAAAGGCAGCCAGATGGGGGAAAGGAAAGGAGAGGAGGGAAAAAGGAGCCAGGGAAGCAATACAGGGCTACAGGTCATAGGTGGGAGGGTAGAAGATAAAAAAGCTGAGAAATTATAAAGGGAGGGAATAGCTCACCGAATGGAGAGGGAAATGGGTGGGGAGCTGGAAGAAAGGAGATAGAAGGATAAAGAGAGTGAATCAGGGGAAGGGTGTAAAGGAAACTGGAAAAAAAAATGTTAATGCTGTCTGGGTGGCGACTGCCGAGATGGAATATTAGGTGTTGTTCCACCAATTTGCAAATAGCCTTGGTTTGGCAGTGCATGAGGCCATAGATAGATATGTAGGTGTGGGATTGGTATGTGGAATTAGAATGGTTGACCACTGGGAAGTCCCCATTGTTGCAATGGGCAGAGCGAAGTTGCTCAATGAAACTATCTCCCAGCCTGCATCCGGTCCCTCCAATGTAGAGGAGGCCAGAGCAGGAGCACCGTATGGAGTGGATGACCCCTGAAAATTCACAAGTGAGGTTTTGCTTCACTTGGAAGGACTGTTTGGGCCCCGAATGGTGGTGAGATGTGGGTGCAAGTGGAGCATTTCTTGTAGTCCCAGGGGTAAGTACCAAGGGGGTGCTACCAAAGGGGTGATTGGTGGAAAGAGATGAGTGGAAGAGAGAGATGTGGAGGGAGTGGTTCCTGTGGAAAGTGGTAAGAGGAAGAGAGGGACTACATTGTAGGTGATGGAAATTGTAGAGAATAATATGTTGAATGTGGTGATTGGTGAGGTGGTAGGTGACGACAAGGGCAATTATGTCCTTGTTGCATCTGGGGGCGAAGGAGGGCAGGAAATGGAGGAGATGTGAGTAAGGACTGAGTTCATTTCAGTAAAGGGTGGGCATGTATTTTGAAGAAAAAGAACATCTTGGATGTTCTGGAATGGAAGACCTCATACTGGGAGCAGATGCATTGGAGATGGAGGAATTGAGAGAAAGGAATATGTAGAATCTTTGAAGGAGTCAAGGGGTGAAGAGTTGTAGTCTAGGTACCTGTGGGAGTTGATAGGTTTGTAGAAAATATCACCTGACAGCTCCAGAGACCCCAGTTTGATCCTGTCCTTCACTGCTCTCAGTGGGGAGTTTGCATGTTCTCCCTGTGACTATGTGGGATTCATCTGGGTGCTCTGATTTCCTCCCATCACCCAGGGTGAGCGTTTTGACGCTTGAGCACAATTTCCTGAGGGAGATCTGGCAATGAAAGACATATAGATAATTCCACAATGTGAGCGGAGCCTGGGGAAATAGAACAAGATTTTGTTTTGTACAATAAACGGAAGCAAACCTGAGAGTCAAAAAAATGAAGAGCAGTTGTCGGCCACATTTCCCGACAGCTGTCATTTGCACACAGCATGCTACAGAAGTGCCTCATTAGTGTGAGACACTCTGCGGTGTGCAGTTGTGAAAGGTGCTCATGAAATGCTAGCCTGCCTTTGATCTCCTCACCACTATCTTGCAACTCATTGAAAGCCTTTGGTGGCAGAACAAAGATCACAACCATCGCCCCAAATGGCTTTAACACCCTTTCCCAGTCTCTCTCTTTCTCTACCCTTCTGTAGTTACCCTTCTTAGCCCTCTACCCTCTCCCCCATCACTTGTCAGCTTCTTTCGCTTCTACCCTCCCACCTGTATCCAACTCTGACCTCTTACCTGTTGGCCTAAGCTTCTCCACCTTCCCTTTCCTTCCTTTCCTCCCTCCTCCCCCCTCTCCCACCAATTTTATTGCAGTGTCTATCTATTCTTCCAGATTCCCATCGATGGGCTCAGGCCTGAATCATTGATTACACTTTACTTCCCATTGATCCTGCGGGACCAACTGAGTTTCTCCAGCGCATTTGTGTATTGTAGAACAACTGTAATCTTGTTCCACCTGGTTTCCTGATCTGTTTCTCTCTGTTTCCTATCCCATGTCTCCTTTCCTCCATCTCCACACCTCCTTCCTTTGCTTCTCCTGTCAGAGACCTCCCATTTTTAGCACTCTTCGCTTAGCCCCATCACTTCTCAGCCTCTTTCTCTTCTACCATCCCACCTCTTACCTGTTAGCCTGTACTCCACACCCTGCCCCTTCCTTCCTCATCCTCTTCCTTTTTATTCAGGCTTCTGCCTGCTTCTCCATACTCCTGATAAAGTGCTCAGGCCCGAAACATCAATGGCCTTTTACTTCCTTGGCATGCTGTGTGCCCTGCTAGGTTCGCCAACACTTTCATGTGCTGCATTGGCTGTCAGTCGTTGGAAGATAATAAGCAGGTGGGCAATTAATTTGTCGGAGTATGGGTACATGAGGGCAACAAGGAATCAGCAGTACTTCTGTGTACTATCTGAGTATATGAGAGGTTCTTGTCATATGCATGAGTGCAATGTACACATGCATCAAAATTCTTCCTTACTACAGCTACATAGGTCAGAAAGATACACCAAGTGCAATAAATTACCACAACGCGCCATGTTATTGATTTTCAGGGTTATTGGCCTGAGTCCCATCCTGGGGTGTGCAGGGAGATTGGGCAGTTATCAGTGCTGGCTATAAAAAAGAAAGCCTACTGGATGCTGGGCTTCGTTAATAAGGGGATTGAGTTCAAGAGTCGAGAGGTCATGTTGCAACTCTACAAATCTCTGGTGAGACCACACTTTGAGTATTGTGTTCATTTCTGGTCACCTCATTAGAGGAAGGATGTGGAAGCAATGAAGAGGGTGCAGAGGAGATTTACTAGGATGTTGCCTGGATTGGAAAATAAGTCTGATGAGGCAATGTTAGCAGACCTGGGACTTTTCTCTTTGGAGCATAGAAGGATGAGAGGAGACTTGATAGAGGTCTACAAGATTATGAGAGGTATCGATAGGGTGGACAGCCAACACCTGTTTCCCAGGGCAGGATCAGCAAACACCAGAGGACATTTGTACAAAGTGAAGGATCAGTGGGGTGGGGAGGAGTTTAGAGGAAATATCAGGGGTAAGTTTTTTATGCAGAGTTGTGGGTGCCTGGAATGCCTTACCAGGGATATTGGTGGAGGCTGAAACATTAGGGCATTTAAGAGTCTCTTATTCAGGCACATGGATGGAAGAAAAATAGGGGGTTATGGGGGGAGGGAAGGCTTAGTCCATTCTTTAAGGAATATATGAGTTGGCATAACATCAAGGGCTGAATGCCCTCTACTGTAGAGTTTTTATTAAGATATATACACATATACATACATATATACAAACCTGTAGGTATATATGTATAGATAGAGATGAATAGACAGATTCAATAAATAGCTAGATATAGAGATAGATACATAGATAGAGATGGATGAATAAAAATGAGATAGAAAGGGATGGATGGATAGATAGATAGGGAAAGAAGTTGGGGGAGAGGCCCACAGGCGATGGGAAGAAGGTACGAGAGTGGAGAGACAGGTAGAGGGAGGAAACAGCAGGCGGACTCACAGGTTGCAGCTGCTGGAGACTGAAGGCTGAGGGACTCACACCAGGCGGTGGGATGCTGGAGAATGAAGGACCCACACAGACTGCAGGCTGCTGGAGACTAAAGGATGCACACCAGGTTATGGGCTGCTGGAGAATGAAGATGGAGGGACCCACACAGGCTGCGTACTACTGGAGACCAGTTCGTGGGAACCAGTTATTGGGACTGGGATCCGTGACAGTGCTGATGGCGACCAAGGTTTCTGAAGGACCTCGAACACTGACGGCTTCTTGCTCATATAGGAGGTTGGGAATTGGGAGCTCAGTGTCACTACTGGAATGGACATGAGGCTCTACAGCTGCAGAGGCTACGAGAATGCAGGAGGTGAATGTGAGGAGACTCTCTTTTGCTTCCCTTTCTTTTATTGCTGAGGGCACCGGGATACTGGCGCCTCTCTGTATGTCTTTATGTCAAAAGTTAACAAATTTTGTGTATTTTTAAATTTTGTCTCTTAGAACAAGACAACAAAAGAATTTTGACTGATTGCTACAGGACGTTTAGACCATTAGACGAGGCCAAAGGTGTTTCCATCCATTTTTATTCTTGATCACAGGTCCCAACCCATTTCCCATTTCTACCCATTGATATTGCCTGACCTGCTAAGTTCCTCCAGTAATTCTGTATCTATTCAATATTCCAGCCTCTGCAGCATTTGTATTTCTCTCAAGAGATGAGTTTTTGTCCTGAAAGGATTCAATGTATTTCCCTTTCACATCTAAGATGTGGAATCCCCTTAGATGTCACTTATCATCAGTGTGGAAAACCTGACAGAATCCAACAGAGAAATCTTTCACACATCTCCCTCAGAGGGGTGGCTGTGTTAACTTTATATGTTACAGCTGAGCAATGACGTTAACTGGAATCAACAAAAGCTGTCTGTCTCCTTCCTTTCATTTTCAACTGAAGCTTTTATCTCGCTTTATCTCTTTCTTGCTGTTTTGTTGTCCTGTGAGCTCGCAGAATATTTCCAACACCACTTCATTATTAAACAAAACTAATCAAAGCAGTATTGCTGAAGAAACTGAGAAGAGCACTTTCCGATAAAACGTGAAACCCAACTGCAGAAAGTAGGAGACCAAAAGTCTGGATAAAGGTTTGAGGAGACGATAGATAGGAAGAGATACTCTGGAAGGGAATGCTGAGTTCTGTTTGTCCTCTGATTTATATGAAGATGAAGACTTTGCTGCTTTTAGTCTTGGGTTTACTTTATTTAATATTCTCTCCGCAAATTCTGGAAATCTCCAATTTTCCCACTTGGATCACCAGAATCAGAATCAGAATGTATTGTCATGAACAAGTCACAAAATTAGGTGTTTTGTGGCAGCGCAAATATTCATATTATGAAACACCTTACAACAATAATATACCGTAAATATTTGTGTATAATGTGTTCTGTATATAATGCGACCTGCCACATTTTTGAGGGGAAAAAGGGGGGGAAATTTTACCCCCATGTATAATACAACCCCTCCCCACCTGCCTGAGTCGTGCTTGCGTCTCTCCACTCACCCGCCCGGCCGGCCGCCTGAGTCGCGCTGCCGACTACTGCTCACCCGCAGAAATTTTTTTTTAAATTTTACTCTCATGTATAATGTGACCCCATACTTTTGAGGTGAAAAAGTTGGGGGGGGGGGGAACTTTTCGCATTATACACGAATATTTACGGTATATAAAGAAAATAGTAGTGCATGAAAAGTAAGTCAATGTCTTTGGTTCATTGATCATTCAGGAATCTGTTGGCAGCAGGGAAGCAGTTGCTGTGCCACTGTGTGCTCGTCTTTAGGCTCCTGTACTTCCTTCCTGATGGTAGCAGGCTGAGGTGACTCCTTCCTGAACTAAATCAACCAATTTAATATCAGATTCCAGATTTATTGTCAAAGTACATACATGACATCACATACAACCCTGAGATCCTTTTTTTTCTGTGGGTGAGGCAGAAATACCACTTATTGGTAAAATAAACAGTACACAGTGTATACATGTAAATAAATAAAGAACTCTGACAGCAGCGTTCCCTGCAGAGGTTCTCCATAGTGGGGAGGGTTTTGCCTGTGATGTCCTGGGCTGTGACTGCTACTTTTTGGAAGGCTTTATAGTCAGGGGCATACCAGACCATGATGCAGCCGGACAGCACACTTTCCACCACACATCTGTAAAAATTTACCTGTGTTTCCAATGACATGCCAAATCTCCGCAAATTCCTAAGGGAGTAGAGGCGCTGAACTGCTTTCTTCACAATGTCATTAGTGGGTTGGGTCCAGGAAAGATCCTCCAAGATAGTGACTCCCAAGATCTTAAATTTGCTCACCCTCTCCACCTCTGATCCCCCAATAATCATTGGATGTATACCTCGGGTTTTCCCTTCATAAAGTCAACAACCAACTCCTTAGATTTGGTGACATTGAGTGCGAGGCTCTTGTTGATGCACTGTTCAGCCAGGTTTTCAATATCCATCCTGTATGTTGATTCATCCCCTTCCTTTATACAACCCACTACCGTGGGATTGTCAGCAAATTTGTAGATGGTGTTGTACCGAACAGTTGTAGGTGTAAAGTGAGTAGAGCGCTAATTTGGTCCAGTTTTGTGAAGATTTCTCCATTTATCCTTTAATATTTATTATCACTTTTACTCTCATGATTCATTGTGTTAAATTAATTAATGCAGATTGTTTGTGTGTTTTATGTACCTGTGTCGCTGCAACTATCAATGAATTAATTGCATCCATACAGTGAACTTATGTACGGTGACTCAAACCAACCAATCCAACCCTCGCTAATCCAATCCCAACTCAGCCTTACACAATCCAACCCCAGCCAATCAAACCTGACCCTACCCAACTCAATCCCACCCCAGCCAATCCAAACTTAAGCCAACCAAAGTCAATCCAAATGAAACATGACAAGCAGCCAATCCAAACCCAAGCCAACCACAACTAACTTGAGTCCGACATTTCTCATTAGAGTAAGGCCTAATATCTAGAGTTTGGGTTCTGGAAGGGCAGCTGAAATGACCATAAATCTTGTCAGCAAGGAGTGCCTACTGAGAGGGCAAGGGAAGACACAAACCTCCACAGAACCTGTCTTGTCCTAGTCACACTGAGATATTTAAGCACGGCACACTCTAGAGGCCTCTGGAAATGGCTATTTGGAGAGCAGGAGTCTGGTGTTCCTCTGCTATTGTACTGAACACTGAAAGGCTATGTTTGTGAGCAGGCCACCAGGCCCATCTGCCTGATCCCACACATAAATGCCTTCCAACAGCTGGCAAGACCCCTGCCTGCTTTATTTTCACTCCTGCCATCCCAACACCCACCCCATCCCCAACAAGGTCTTGAGAGCCAGAAGGACATTTGCCAATTTGGAAAAATTACTCAGCCAATATTAGTTTCCTTGTCCAAATTTGACAATGAGACAAGAAGCCTCCTGTGGTGCATTCAGTGTTGATAAGTCAACGAGGTTGGGGGTGGGGGGAGGGGGGAGGGCAGTGAGAATGGAGCATTGTTTGTGTTGTAATGTACAGAAATTGAAAATGGTAACATCTACAAAGAAAGCTCCAAAGCTTGTCCGTGGGAGTCCCTGATTCAAGAAAAGAGAACTAACTGGCTTCTGTTTATTCCTGAGAATAAAAATGTGGGCCTCTACACTGGAGTCCCAAACAGGGTGAATTATTTTATTGTGTCAACTCTACTCTCTCTCTCTCTCTCTCTCTCTCTCTCTCTCTCTCTCTCTCTCTCTCTCTCTCTATCTCTCACTCTCTCACTCTCTCTCTCTTTGTCTTTCGTTCGGTCTCTCTTTCTCTTGTTCTCTCTTGCTCTCTTTCTCTCTCCCCCTCTCTCTCTTTGTAATACTTGGCAAAGAAATCAACAGGAGCACAAACTAAAATTGCTTCCATTCTTGCCAGTTCTTTTCTGTGACTATTACCAGATGTGGCCTCAATAAATGGTAAATATGCAGAGGAATATGGGAGTGCTTGTGCATGAATCACAAAAGGTTGGTTTACAGGTGAAACAGGTCAGATGGAATCTTTCCCTTCATTGTTTGAGGGATTGCATCTAAGAGCAGGAAGGTTCTGCTGCAACTTTACAGGGTACTGTGTGAAGTTCTGGTCTCCTTACTCAAGGCTTTGGAGGTGGTGCAGAGGAGGTTCACCAGATTGATCTTGGAAATTATCTTATGGAGAGAGATTGAGCAGCCTAGGATTATACTCATTGGAATTTAGAGGGTGAGGGAAGATCTTATGGATATGTAAAATTAAGAAAGGATTAGATAAGATAGAGGCAGGGTTGTTGTTTCCACTAGTTAGAGAAGCTAGAACTAGGGGCATAATCTCAAGATTTGGGGGAGAGGATTGAGGTGAGAAGGATCTTTTTTTCCCATATAGTAGTGAATCTGTGAAATTCTCTTCATAAGGAAGCAGAAGAGGCTGCCTCATTAAATATAAACTGTAAGAGGCAGATTTATTTTTGAATAATAGAGGGATTAAGGGGAACAGGCAGGTAGGTGGAGCTAAATCCATGGCCAGATCACCTATGATCTTATTGAATGGTGGAGCAGGCTCGATGGGCCGGATGGCCTATTCCTGCTGGTGTTTTTAATGTTCTTTTCACATTCATAAATAATCTCCAGCATTGTGACCATGTGGGTTTCCTCCAATATCTGAAAAATGTGCAGGTTGGTCAGTATTGCCTCTTGTGCAGGTGAGTTTTATAATCTGGGGTGAGGTTAATGGGAAGGTGGTGAAAATAAAATGGGATTGGAGTCCCATTGGCATAAATCAAGAGCACAGGCAATTGCGCAGAGTGGTGGCTGCAACCCATGTAGGCTTCCTTTCAGCTCAGATAGGCATTGGGATAGTTGGGTGGGGAGGGGGGCTGGTTAATCTCATGGGGTGGGAGATCAAGCATTGTTGGGGCTGGATCAAATCTGGACAATCAAGGACTGTTGGAACATAGTCTCTGGAATGAAGCTATGGAAAGGGGACAATTCTGGCATTTCAATTACAGTGGACACATATATGGATAGGAGGAGTTTAGAAGGACATGAAGCAAATGCAGGCAAATTGGAGTAGCCCAGAATGACTCCTTGGTCAGCATGGATCTGTTGGGCCAAAGGACTATATTCATGATATGTGACTCCAGACACCATGGCTAGCTCAGAACTTTGTGCCGTAAGGCTGAGAAACAAGCCAATCAGTCCACAATATTGGCCCTGAACATGGTGCCAGTCGAAGAAAATTCCACCTGTCTTCACATGGTTCATATTTCTGTGGAGGTAAACATGAAAGTCTGCAGATGTTGGGGTTGAGTGCAGCACACAACCATGTTGGAGAAACTCAGCAGGTCACACAGCATCCATAGGAAGTAAAGGGTGACCAACATTTCAGGCATAAGCCCTTCATTGGGAATCAGGAAAAACAGGCAGACGCTTGAAAAATAAGGTGGGGGAGGAGATGAAAAGGGTGGAAAGGGGAGGAGTGAAGGCTACCAGGTAAAGGACAGCAATCATTGTTGACATTTTTTTGCTTCTCTAGAATGCTGTGTGACCTGCTGAGTGTCTCCAGCACTTTTGTGTGTTGTTCATGTCCCTTGTTCCCTGCTTGTCATGTGCCTGTTTAGATCCCTCTTAAATGCTACTATCCAATCTGCTGCCCTGACAGCTCATTCTAGCCACCCACCCTCATTGGGAAAAAATGTCCCACAAAATCTCCTTCAAAGCTTTCCCCTACAACATAAAAACCATGCTCTATAGTTTTCGACATCTCCAGCCTGGGAAAAGAATTGACTGACTGCCGCTTCGATGTCTCTCATCATTTTATTGAGGGATTTGAGTTGGGTGTTGGAATGGAGCTGTGAGTGGAGCACTGTGGAAAGAGTTGGAGAATATTTGGTGGAGACCAGAGTAGAGTGTGGGGATGGGAGAAGTCAATGAGATGGGACTAATTGGTGGGTTAAGACTTGGAGTTTGGAAAATCAGAACAGACTGCATCTGAATTATAAAAGATTCATGAATTAAGTCTGAGCTTAGATGTTGATGAAGTGATGGGCATAGGGAAAGAGTGGGGGTGAGATCAGGAAAGTGGATGAGTCACAAGAGTGGAGAGGGAGGCAAATGGGTTAAAGGGAACCTGACTGAGTTGGATCCACAGTACTGGGGCAGTGAGACTGGAAAGGATCTTTCAATGACACATGCACGCACACACACACAACCACTTGCTCCCAGTGTTCCTGAAGACAGGATCAACCAAAGCATGAGGTTCAATTGTCCAGCACCAAATGCATTGCTGGGTGATAATATTAGGAGAACTTGAATGGAATTGTTTATCATTACACCTCCCAAGACAGTGAAAAACATTGTTTTGTGTCCTATCCAGGCAAGTTCATTCATACTTAAGTACAAGGGGTGGTGCAATAATGAAATAAAAGTGTAGAGTGTCATGTTACAAAGAAAAGTTCAGTTGCCTATTGACTTTCGCTGTTCACTTTATATCCATTGCCTCTGTCTACTCTACCCCCTTCCAGAGAAACACTTAGTCAGCTTGTCTGAGCCGTTCTTGTTTAAGGATTTTAAAGTTAATAAATTTATCCCCTTTGATATTGCCCTCATCAAGACCAGGGAATGGCAAGATCAGAAGGTGAACACCATCCAATCAGGATGGTGCAGATTTGTCATCACCAGTCCATTCCCCATGACCTGCTAACCACCTAAATACTCCTTAACTGGTGGAGTTACAGAATAAATCTCACAAAGAGGTTAAAGTATGAACAGCAATACTTATTCTCACATTGAAGGCCTAATTCTAAATTTCTCTGACACTTTTCTGCACTAAATCTTGCTGGAGTATGGTATCCGTGGGAGTAGGAAGCTCGGAGAACAGTCCGTGGCAGTGTAAATGTCATAATTCTACCTGAACTAAGAGTCGTTGCTTGCTGTCCCTCCCTTTCATCAAATTACTGTCATGTTCTGCTGCCTTTATAATCCTCCAGATCTACAGATCTCATCCTAGTGAATATCAAATCCAATCCCTCTACCAGTAGTGACCTGATCACTGATCTCCAAATCTCCTCCCTTAATCTCCTATTAACTTTTCTGGAAAGCTTCCCTTGGTCACATCTGCTGATCCCTTCATGCATTAAGCAAACCTTTATGGAGGATTTATCAGCTGAACTTGTTGATACACAAATTTCCCTATGTCCCTATGTCTTTCCATTTGACAAGGTTAGTGTGATGCTATTACAGTGGCAGTGACCCATGTTCAAATCCATTGCTGTCTGTAAGGAGCTGGTATGATCTCCCCATGTCCAAGTAGGTTTCCTCAGGGTGCTCCAGTTTTCTCCCACATTCCAAAGATGAATGGGGTCAGTAGGTTAATTGGTTGCATGGGTGAATTTGGGCAACATGGGCTTGCGGCCAGAGGGGCCTATTACTGTGCTGTATCTCTGAACTATAGTGTAAGAGACAGAAGATGGCAACCGGCCAGGCTGGATGAATCACGGTGCCCACCAGAACCTTCAGTCAACCTTCCAGGCAGTTCGGTCACAGGGCTGAGTCCAAGCATGGACATGCTTACCCATCCTCTGACCAAAGTCTGCTGATGTCAGTAGAGGAGGTGGGGTAGTCCTTTGGAGCACCGGTCTCCAGAATGGCCAGTGGCCAGTGAAAGGGCTAGATACACCAGCCGCGTGCTAATTATGCGCTTACTCTCTACTTTGCACGTCGATAAATCCTGTCGTGCCCTCTCAGGTCCAGTCCAAGTGTGAAGAGCTGGCCAGAATTATGGCTTTGATTTGTTCACTGTCAAACTAAAATCAAGACTTCCTATGCATGATGGCAAGATCACAATTGCTATTCCTAAAGGAGCTGCCTTTAAATAAATTGAAGCTACAAATTAGTTTTCAAGCATCATAAATATGCAAGGATAAAAGACCTGACTTCAAATTCCTGGACAAGTAGAACAGTTTCCCAAATAGACTCCAAAAAGATTTGAAATCTTGTCAAATGTGCAGAGTCTGGGGGATTTCAAACCCAACCAGCTTTGGAAGCAGTAGCAGTGAATATATATCTCCTGGAGAGAGGCTGATGTAAAGGAGTTCTCAGCTCCAAGTCCGACATTCTCTCCACATTGAAAACAAACTACACCATCTCCTGGAGCAGATTAGCCTCCAAGATTCCAACAGTCCTTTATTGTCATGTACACAATACACAACATTTCCCTGCCCTAAAGGCACACAGAGAGGCCCCCCCCCCCCCCACCGATAAAAGAAAGGAAGTAAGAGAGAGTCCCTTCGAGACACCGAGCGTCCACGGATTCTCCTCTTGTGCTCCCGCAGCCTCTGTAGCCACACAGACTCCTGTCCATTCCAGCAGTGAACCTGACTCCCGGATCCAAATCTCTTCCCAATAAGTGAGCCCATAGGAGCGCTTTAACAGCTGAAGAAAATTTAATGTTCCTGAATCCCAGAAATTGAGACCCACTCAAAGTTGAGCCAAGATGAACAGGATAAGTGGTCACTTTTTCACTGTGCCGCAAAGAGATGATGCCACAAAGTTGTCTGAATTGTTTGGTGTTTGAAATCTGTTCAGCTCTCCACTGTCACAAGCCTGGGCACGTTTGTGTGGGGCAACTTCCCGCAGGTTGCTGGATGAATGATACCCTCCCGAGTCCTGTAGCATTGTGTTCATAGAGGTAATTGCAGGGAACTTGGGCAACGTAACGAAAATGCTTCATTTTATCCATCTCTCCCCAACCCACTCTCACTTCTCTTCCATGCGCCCAGAAACTTCCTCATTGAGGGTTCTCAGGCAAAGCCGTGCAATTGAGAATGGCATATTTCTACTTCAGTTCTGTGGGTTCTGAAATGACTGATGGGAAGGATGAAGGAATCACAATTTCTGCCGTGGATGGGACTGGAGGTGTCAGATAGGGCAGGAGGATGGATAGTCCTTCTTCTGTCACTGCAGGGTCTGGGTGTGCACTGAACCATTGATGTTATCCATCCCCTCCTGAATGCCTATTGGTGTGATCATTGACCATAGATTCCCACAAGTCTCAGGAGAGGAGAATTCACAATTTCAAAGATGCTTTAAGCACATTCGTGAACCCTGTCCTCTGTCCCTTGTCAAGACTCTATCTGTTAAGGGAACCTGGTGTTAGTCATGGGTAGTATGACTTTCCCTTTGGAGCTCATTGGGTGTGACCCATTTTTTTGGTGCTGGAATATGATCTGTGAGAGTATTCTGACTGGCTCTAGTGAATTTGGAAGATCTTGTGGAGACAGAGATCTGGGGATATGAAGGCACAAGAATTCTGCTGTGAGGGAGGAGACAATTCCAGCATCTCTGGGCAACAGTCTCCTCTTTGCAGATGGAAAGTTGGAACAATGAAAGAAAACTCATCTGCACGTGTGTGCTCCAACTATGGAGAACAGTCAGTGAAACTCAAATGCTGTGGATGCTCGAACCTTGAGCAGGAAACTGTATGTGGGAGGAAAGCAGTGGGTCAAACAGCAGCCATGGGGAAAATAGTCAATATCAATAAAAGGTCCCAACTCAAAATGTTCACTGACCATTTCTCCCCATGGATGCTGCCTGTCCCACTCAATGTTTGCCTGAAGGATGAAGAGCTGACCTCCCAGCAGGAAGGATAGCCTGAGACCACCCTTGGCAGAGGGAGGAAGGTACCACTATGGGCTTGGGCCAATGAAAATGCAGAGAAACCTACAACAGTCCCAGGAGCAACTCAGCTTGAAGACTTGGATCATTGTACACCAAGGCACATAAAACAGGGATGGAAAAACGAAGCTCGGGTTTCTCTCCCAGCCTCTCAAGTGACAAGAGCTGACCAGGCAAACTCTCTCTATCTGCCTGACCACTTGCTCTCCTGATGTGAGAGGTGTTGATGAGGCATCCAGTCTATCAGGTAGACTTGATCTGTATTAGAATTGACATGGTGCTTGATGTATTCAGCACAGACAGGAAGAACATGCCTCACCACTCCTTGGGCTCTTTAACTCCAGTGATTGAAGTATCAAACACTATGCAGAAGCAGATGGCTGAACCACAACTGAATCATTCCCACCCGTATTGAAGTGGTTTAGCAGACTAATGTTGAAATTCCCTGCTCCCCTCCTGGTGACTCACCCCAATGGGCAGAACCAAACTTCATAAACTATGGAGCAACAACAAGCACTTCAGCATTCTGTAACTCTTTGATAACAGTTCAAATAGCAAATTACTACCAGGTGATAATTAAACCTGCAAATGCTTAACTTATACAGTACACTTTCTTGTGTCTTGATTCTTTCCACAAAGGCAATAACATACCACCCCATTGTGGGTCCAAACCTTGAGCAATCTCAGGAAATTTGACTGTGACAGTCTCATTCTTTCCTCAATTCATAGTGTAATCTTAAAGCACTAAAGCAGACCATTGGCCCCTTCAAGTCT
Organism: Narcine bancroftii; assembly: GCF_036971445.1. Taxonomy (NCBI): domain Eukaryota; kingdom Metazoa; phylum Chordata; class Chondrichthyes; order Torpediniformes; family Narcinidae; genus Narcine; species Narcine bancroftii. Next base: position 257,040,998 of record NC_091470.1, read on the forward strand.
ATGCTGGCTTTTCAGAAAAGCCCCCAGTCGGCCCCACTCCCTGCTCTTTTCCCCACAGCCCTGTGCATTTTTCCTTTCTTGCGAATCATTCAACATTTTAAAAGTTCCTCTCCAATCTACTCCCTTTCAGTTTCTGAACTCAACACCTCAACCTCCTCAGCGCCTCTCCTACAGGAATTTGTATGTACACTCTGGCCATCTGCCTTCCTGTTGCTGGAAACTTGCACCTTATTTGCCCTGTCACCAACCCTCATCATTTTGAAAGCCTCAATCAAATTTCTCCCAAACCTTCACTGCTCCGATGAGGCCAATACCTACTGCACCATTCTCTCCACATGATGAATTCCCTGCATGGGAATAGTTTAAGGATAGAGGGCAAAATTTATAGTAAAGAAGGAAGAGGTTTAGACAGGATATGTTGGGGACCCAGAGTGTCCCTAGTAACTGAATTACTCTGATGGAAGGAGTGGGGGAAAACAGTCACTGACAATGCTTAAGAGGTGCCTAGACAAGCATTTAATTTACCAAGGTATTGAAGGTAGTGGGCCGTGCTGGAAGATGGCATGAATACAGAGGATGCTCAGGGGTCATCATGGATGTGGTGGGCCAAATGACCTGTTTCTATGCTGCATGACTCCAGGACTCGATGGTAGTTGCTCTAAAGAATGACATGGCGATTCCATTGTAACTGTGTCAAAGGTGTGGCATGCAATACAGAAACTTGCTGGAGAAACTCACCAGGTCACACATAGGACATAAAGGATGACATTTCAGGTCTGGGTCCTTCATCAGGTACAAGCAAAAGCAGGCAGAAACCTGAATAAAAAGGTGGGGGTGGGGCCAGAGGGAGGAAGAGAGGAGAGGAGGAAGGAAAGGGGAAGAAGCCTGGGCTAACAGGTTAAGTAATGAATATGTGACTCGAGAGGCATAGACATCCAGCACCTTTTTCCTGGGTGACATTGGCCAATACTAGAGGACATCTTTTTAAGTTGAGTGCAGGATGGATTAACAGAGGTGTCAGAGGTAAGTTAGTTTTTTTTTTACATAGAGGGTGTTAGACAGCTGGAATCCATTGCCGGGGGTGGTGGTGGATACTGGTACAATAGGGAAAATTAAAAGATAGGCCCATGGATGTAAGAAAAAGAGGCTATTGAGGGTTAGATTGTTGTGGGGTAGTTTTATAGATGGCCCACAACATAATTATCCCATCACCGCTGACTCACAGTTCCAACGACCTGGATTTGATCCTGGCCTCGAGCACTGGAGGTGTAGAGTTCACACATTCTGCCAGGGACCCTGTGGGTTCCCTGGGTGGGCTCATTGGCCTTTCTACATTGTGTTTGTGTGAAGATGAGGAGTCGGTGAATCAGGGTTGCAGGGAAATCACTCAATTGAATCAAATTGTTCATCTTCACGTGACCGAGAGACAGTGAAAGCTTTAGTTTGTGTGCTTTCCAGACAAGTTACCCCATATTTTATAATAGCAGGTGGTGCAACAATAAAACATCATGTAGTGTGTGGTGTAACAGTGAGTCAAAGAGTTAGAGAATGCAGGGTGTAGTGATACAGTGAGTCAGAGAGTGCGGGGTGTCGTGTTACAGTGAGTCAGAGAGTGCGGGGTGTCGTGTTACAGTGAGTCAGAGAGTGCGGGGTGTCGTGTTACAGTGAGTCAGAGAGTGTGGGTATCGTGTTACAGTGAGTCAGAGAGTGTGGGGTGTCGTGTTACAGTGAGTGTGGGTGTCGTGTTACAGTGAGTCAGAGAGTGCGGGGTGTCGTGTTACAGTGAGTCAGAGAGTGCGGGGTGTCGTGTTACAGTGAGTCAGAGAGTGTGGGTGTCGTGTTACAGTGAGTCAGAGAGTGTGGGTGTCGTGTTACAGTGAGTCAGAGAGTGCGGGGTGTCGTGTTACAGTGAGTCAGAGTGCGGGGTGTCGTGTTACAGTGAGTCAGAGAGTGCGGGGTGTCGTGTTACAGTGAGTCAGAGAGTGCGGGGTGTCGTGTTACAGTGAGTGTGGGTGTCGTGTTACAGTGAGTCAGAGAGTGTGGGTGTCATGTTACAGTGAGTCAGAGAGTGCGGAGTGTCGTGTTACAGTGAGTCAAAGAGTTAGAGAATGCAGGGTGTAGTGATACAGTGAGTCAGAGACTGCATGGGGAGTGGTGTTACAGTGAGTCAGAGAGTGTGGGTGTCGTGTTACAGTGAGTCAGAGAGTGCGGGGTGTCGTGTTACAGTGAGTCAGAGAGTGCGGGGTGTCGTGTTACAGTGAGTCAGAGTGCGGGGTGTCGTGTTACAGTGAGTCAGAGAGTGCGGGGTGTCGTGTTACAGTGAGTCAGAGAGTGCGGGGTGTCGTGTTACAGTGAGTCAGAGAGTGTGGGTGTCGTGTTACAGTGAGTCAGAGAGTGTGGGGTGTCGTGTTACAGTGAGTCAGAGGGTGTGTTAGTGAGTCAGTGTGGGTGTCGTGTTACAGTGAGTCAGAGAGTGTGGGTGTCGTGTTACAGTGTGTCAGAGTGTGTGGTGTAGTGTTACAGTGAGTCAGAGAGTGCGGGGTGTCGTGTTACAGTGAGTCAGAGAGTGCGGGGTGTCGTGTTACAGTGAGTCAGAGAGTGCGGGGTGTCGTGTTACAGTGAGTCAGAGTGCGGGGTGTCGTGTTACAGTGAGTCAGAGAGTGCGGGGTGTCGTGTTACAGTGAGTCAGAGAGTGCGGGGTGTCGTGTTACAGTGAGTCAGAGAGTGTGGGTGTCGTGTTACAGTGTGTCGGGGTGTCGTGTTACAGTGACTCAGAGAGTGTGGGTGTCGTGTTACAGTGAGTCAGAGAGTGCGGGGTGTCATGTTACAGTGAGTCAGAGAGTGCGGGGTGTCGTGTTAGAGTGAGTCAGAGAGTGCGGGTGTCGTGTTACAGTGAGTCAGAGAGTGTGGGTGTCGTGTTACAGTGAGTCAGAGTGTGGGTGTCGTGTTACAGTGAGTCAGAGAGTGTGGGTGTCATGTTACAGTGAGTCAGAGAGTGTGGGTGTCGTGTTACAGTGAGTCAGAGAGTGCGGGGTGTCGTGTTAGAGTGAGTCAGAGAGTGCGGGGTGTCGTGTTACAGTGAGTCAGAGAGTGTGGGTGTCATGTTACAGTGAGTCAGAGAGTGTGGGTGTCGTGTTACAGTGAGTCAGAGAGTGTGGGGTGTCGTGTTACAGTGAGTCAGAGAGTGCGGGGTGTCGTGTTACAGTGAGTCAGAGTGCGGGGTGTCGTGTTACAGTGAGTCAGAGAGTGCGGGGTGTCGTGTTACAGTGAGTCAGAGAGTGCGGGGTGTCGTGTTACAGTGAGTCAGAGTGCGGGGTGTCGTGTTACAGTGAGTCAGAGAGTGCGGGGTGTCGTGTTACAGTGAGTCAGAGAGTGCGGGGTGTCGTGTTACAGTGAGTCAGAGAGTGTGGGTGTCGTGTTACAGTGTGTCGGGGTGTCGTGTTACAGTGACTCAGAGTGCGGGGTGTCGTGTTACAGTGAGTCAGAGAGTGTGGGGTGTCGTGTTACAGTGAGTCAGAGAGTGCGGGGTGTCGTGTTACAGTGAGTCAGAGTGCGGGGTGTCGTGTTACAGTGAGTCAGAGAGTGCGGGGTGTCGTGTTACAGTGAGTCAGAGAGTGCGGGGTGTCGTGTTACAGTGAGTCAGAGTGCGGGGTGTCGTGTTACAGTGAGTCAGAGAGTGCGGGGTGTCGTGTTACAGTGAGTCAGAGAGTGCGGGGTGTCGTGTTACAGTGAGTCAGAGAGTGTGGGTGTCGTGTTACAGTGTGTCGGGGTGTCGTGTTACAGTGAGTCAGAGTGCGGGGTGTCGTGTTACAGTGAGTCAGAGAGTGCGGGGTGTCGTGTTAGAGTGAGTCAGAGAGTGCGGGTGTCGTGTTACAGTGAGTCAGAGAGTGTGGGTGTCGTGTTACAGTGAGTCAGAGTGTGGGTGTCGTGTTACAGTGAGTCAGAGAGTGTGGGTGTCATGTTACAGTGAGTCAGAGAGTGTGGGTGTCGTGTTACAGTGAGTCAGAGAGTGCGGGGTGTCGTGTTAGAGTGAGTCAGAGAGTGCGGGGTGTCGTGTTACAGTGAGTCAGAGAGTGTGGGTGTCATGTTACAGTGAGTCAGAGAGTGTGGGTGTCGTGTTACAGTGAGTCAGAGAGTGTGGGGTGTCGTGTTACAGTGAGTCAGAGAGTGCGGGGTGTCGTGTTACAGTGAGTCAGAGTGCGGGGTGTCGTGTTACAGTGAGTCAGAGAGTGCGGGGTGTCGTGTTACAGTGAGTCAGAGAGTGCGGGGTGTCGTGTTACAGTGAGTCAGAGTGCGGGGTGTCGTGTTACAGTGAGTCAGAGAGTGCGGGGTGTCGTGTTACAGTGAGTCAGAGAGTGCGGGGTGTCGTGTTACAGTGAGTCAGAGAGTGTGGGTGTCGTGTTACAGTGTGTCGGGGTGTCGTGTTACAGTGACTCAGAGAGTGTGGGTGTCGTGTTACAGTGAGTCAGAGAGTGCGGGGTGTCATGTTACAGTGAGTCAGAGAGTGCGGGGTGTCGTGTTAGAGTGAGTCAGAGAGTGCGGGTGTCGTGTTACAGTGAGTCAGAGAGTGTGGGTGTCGTGTTACAGTGAGTCAGAGTGTGGGTGTCGTGTTACAGTGAGTCAGAGAGTGTGGGTGTCATGTTACAGTGAGTCAGAGAGTGTGGGTGTCGTGTTACAGTGAGTCAGAGAGTGCGGGGTGTCGTGTTAGAGTGAGTCAGAGAGTGCGGGGTGTCGTGTTACAGTGAGTCAGAGAGTGTGGGTGTCATGTTACAGTGAGTCAGAGAGTGTGGGTGTCGTGTTACAGTGAGTCAGAGAGTGTGGGGTGTCGTGTTACAGTGAGTCAGAGAGTGTGGGTGTCGTGTTACAGTGAGTCAGAGAGTGTGGGTGTCATGTTACAGTGAGTCAGAGAGTGCGGGGTGTCATGTTACAGTGAGTCAGAGAGTGCGGGGTGTCGTGTTACAGTGAGTCAGAGAGTGTGGGTGTCGTGTTACAGTGAGTCAGAGAGTGTGGGTGTCGTGTTACAGTGAGTCAGAGAGTGTGGGTGTCGTGTTACAGTGAGTCAGAGTGTGGGTGTCGTGTTACAGTGAGTCAGAGAGTGTGGGTGTCATGTTACAGTGAGTCAGAGAGTGTGGGTGTCGTGTTACAGTGAGTCAGAGAGTGCGGGGTGTCGTGTTAGAGTGAGTCAGAGAGTGCGGGGTGTCGTGTTACAGTGAGTCAGAGAGTGCGGGGTGTCATGTTACAGTGAGTCAGAGGGTGCGGGGTGTCGTGTTACAGTGAGTCAGAGTGCGGGGTGTCGTGTTACAGTGAGTCAGAGAGTGCGGGGTGTCGTGTTACAGTGAGTCAGAGTGCGGGGCGTCGTGTTACAGTGAGTCAGAGAGTGCGGGGTGTCGTGTTACAGTGAGTCAGAGAGTGCGGGGTGTCGTGTTACAGTGAGTCAGAGAGTGTGGGTGTCGTGTTACAGTGAGTCAGAGAGTGTGGGTGTCGTGTTACAGTGAGTCAGAGAGTGCGGGGTGTCGTGTTACAGTGAGTCAGAGAGTGCGGGGTGTCGTGTTACAGTGAGTCAGAGAGTGTTGGGTGTCGTGTTACAGTGAGTCAGAGAGTGCGGGGTGTCGTGTTACAGTGAGTCACAGAGTGTGGGTGTCGTGTTACAGTGAGTCAGAGAGTGTGGGTGTCGTGTTACAGTGAGTCAGAGAGTGTGGGGTGTCGTGTTACAGTGAGTCAGAGGGTGTCGTGTTACAGAGAGTGTGGGGTGTCGTGTTACAGTGAGTCAGAGAGTGTTGGGTGTCGTGTTACAGTGAGTCAGAGAGTGTGGGGTGTCGTGTTACAGTGAGTCAAGAGTGCGGGGTGTCGTGTTACAGTGAGTCAAGAGTGCGGGGTGTCGTGTTACAGTGAGTCAGAGAGTGCGGGGTGTCGTGTTACAGTGAGTCAAGAGTGCGGGGTGTCGTGTTACAGTGAGTCAGAGAGTGTGGGTGTCATGTTACAGTGAGTCAAGAGTGCGGGGTGTCGTGTTACAGTGAGTCAAGAGTGCGGGGTGTCGTGTTACAGTGAGTCAAGAGTGCGGGGTGTCGTGTTACAGTGAGTCAGAGAGTGTGGGTGTCATGTTACAGTGAGTCAAGAGTGTGGGGTGTCGTGTTACAGTGAGTCAGAGAGTGTGGGGTGTCGTGTTACAGTGAGTCAGAGAGTGTGGGTGTCGTGTTACAGTGAGTCAGAGAGTGTGGGGTGTCGTGTTACAGTGAGTCAGAGAGTGTGGGGTGTCGTGTTACAGTGAGTCAGAGAGTGTGGGTGTCGTGTTACAGTGAGTCAGAGAGTGTGGGGTGTCGTGTTACAGTGAGTCAGAGAGTGTGGGTGTCGTGTTACAGTGAGTCAGAGAGTGTGGGGTGTCGTGTTACAGTGAGTCAGAGAGTGTGGGTGTCGTGTTACAGTGAGTCAGAGAGTGTGGGTGTCGTGTTACAGTGAGTCAGAGAGTGTGGGGTGTCATGTTACAGTGAGTCAGAGAGTGTGGGGTGTCGTGTTACAGTGAGTCAGAGAGTGTGGGTGTCGTGTTACAGTGAGTCAGAGAGTGTGGGGTGTCATGTTACAGTGAGTCAGCGAGTGCGGGGTGTCGTGTTACAGTGAGTCAGAGAGTGTGGGTGTCGTGTTACAGTGAGTCAGAGAGTGTGGGGTGTCGTGTTACAGTGAGTCAGAGAGTGCGGGGTGTAGTGTTACAGTGAGTCAGAGAGTGTGGGTGTCGTGTTACAGTGAGTCAGAGAGTGTGGGTGTCGTGTTACAGTGAGTCAGAGAGTGTGGGTGTCGTGTTACAGTGAGTCAGAGAGTGTGGGTGTCGTGTTACAGTGAGTCAGAGAGTGTGGGGTGTCGTGTTACAGTGAGTCAGAGAGTGCGGGGTGTAGTGTTACAGTGAGTCAGAGTGTGTATGGTGTAGAGTTATAGTGAGGCTGGGAGTGGAGGGTGTGGTGTTACCATAAGTCAGAGAGTGTAGCTGGTGTTAGAACTGTGCTTTGCCACAGAATCATGGGTGCATAGGGAGCAGAGTAGATGATTGTGTACATAGCCCCATGGGGCACTGGTATTTAGGAATACAGCAGAGCAGGTGCTGTCACCAATCCTCACAGATTGCCATCCTCAGGAAGTCAAGGATCCAGTTGCAGCAGGTTGTGCTGATGCCTTGGTGCGAAAATGGGACAGAAAGGCAAAAATCTTCTCCTACCATTGCATCTGATGGACATCGAAACAAAGCAAACTCTTTACAAAGGAACATTGAGAGCAAAAGCTATATTATTTTGATTGTGAACACCTTTTTACAGTTAAGAGATTTCTTTAGATGTAAAAATCAGAAAATGCTTTATACTCTTGATAATATGCTAGCTAATACAGCACATTGAATTTCACGCCCAACTTTGGCTTCAGTACAGTAAGCTTTGGGGAAATTTGTTGTTGCTGCACATTCAGACTTTGATTACTTTTGTACTTTGGATAATTGTTTGTGACTTGGGCAACTTCAGTCTGCCAAATATAATTGTGTTTGACATTCTTTCCCATATCAAAGCCTCTGGACTCCATAAACTTGCTACCTTGCCATTACAGAGCAGAACTGCCACTGAGCCCTTTATTCTTCCTGTCAAGTCTACGGTTTCATTGCAGATCTCCAGACTCCTTAAAGTGACAGAGTAGGTTAAGCCCATGTGCCCCCACTCATAGGCCAGTGTCTAAATATTTACACCACACAAATGATACATGACTGATGACCTGACGGACATTATTTGCCTCGGATCATGTTTCTGAAAGGTTAACTGGGTACCCTATAATTGCCATCCATAATTCCTAAGATGTCTGGCAGAATCCTGGGTGACTAAGTCAATCTTCCAAACCATTGAACAATTATTGATTTGCAAGGCAAATTAACAACCTTAAGATTACATATTTAAGCCTTCCTAAGTCTGAGGGTGCCATTTCATGTCACCACTTTCATCTCCTGTCCGAGATCTTCTGATGAAAGCCCACTCATTGTAGTTTTAACTGTAATTCTGTAGTGCCTTCTGCATGGAAGAGGTCCCAAGGTCAGCAGATCAATGCTTCCCTTTGAAGAGGTAAGCTGCCTCCTTGTTCCACCCAAATATCTGTCTGTGCTATTGGCACATCACTTCTTTGTGCTATCTGCAATTGTGAATCTATCCTTTTATATTTACTATCTCTTCAAAGATCTAGCCCTCCCCTACCTCACACCCAAACCCCTCCAATGTTCTTGTATCCATATGCCTATCTAAGTGTTTTTTGAACATCCCTAATGGATCTGCCTCCACCACCAACCCCAGAATTCCAGGCTCCACTCGCTGAGTAAAACTCTTACCTCTGACATCTCCCCTAAACTTTCCTCCACTCACCTTAAACAGATATCTTCTGGAATTGACCATTGTTGCCCAGAAAAAGGGTGTTGGCTGACCTCCATAACAAAGCCCATCATAATCTTATACACATCTCATCCTTCATTCTTCTGTCTCAAGCACATTGGGGTAATTTAATGCAATAGTAATTTAATACTGCAGTAGGTGTATCTTAAGTGCCTGTGTGATGGCAGTAAGAAAGAGTTTTGGAGCATCTGTATTTTGTACAAATGTATTTGACAATAACCTCATCCTACTAAAGGTGTTGGGTAAGGAGTCCCAGGTTCTAGACCCAGTGACAATGAAGGAATAGTATTACATTTCCATGTGAAGTTCAGGTGCCTCTTGGAGGGGAACTTGCAGGTGGTGGTACAGCCACAAAACCATTGATGATGGAGATTTCCGATTTGGGAGATGTTGTCAGATTAATCAAGGTGAGTAACTGCATTGCATTTTGTAGATGGTGCACACTGCAGCCACTGTGGAATGGAATGAATGTTTAATGTATTGGATGGAGTGATGATAAAGCAAGCTTCTTCGTCCAGGCTACCTACACCTGCTGCTCTTGAACTTGTGGGAGGTCGAGGATCTTGGGTTGAGAGGTGCTTTTCCAATGAGCTCTAAACAACAGGAACCACACCATTCCAGACTGCATTGTGCTTGGTGAAAGGATAGGAATCAGCCACATTTCCTCAACTAAAACCAATATCCTGGAGATTCATGAAGGAATAAATGTGTTCACTGGAAACCCATTATCAGATGCTTTTGATGTGGGAGTATTGAAACTGGGAGAGCTTCTCAAACAAAACAGGAAGGAGACAAGGCCATTTCCCATCATTTCTTTCTGCAATCATTTCAATAGATAGCAAGGAATGAATGGAAAACAGATCTGGGGAGAGTTCTGACTTTGTGTTATGCCTGAGCACAAGATTCAAGAGAGGACCAGTACTGTTTGAAGTTATTATTTATCCAGAATTACCAAGCATTCTGGCAATGAATGTCAGTTTGAATCAAAATGTTTCATGCAAAAACAATTTGTCTGGAAAAGAAAAGGAAATGTTAGGGTTGTGAGAGTTCTTGGCACAAAGTCAGAGTGCGAAGCATGTACTATGTGAGCATGGGAATGACCAGCGAATCTCCCAAATCCTGCTGATGAAATTGGTCAACATCAAAGGCATTTTGCACACTGAACCACTTGTTAAAACAGGACCCATTCAGATTCATTGGGAATTGCTTGAACAGCTCACAATGGATACCTTATTCCTGGACTGGCTGCCAGGATATCTTCATTACCTAAGGACCACAACTGAAACTTCCCCAATCCAGACTTGTAGTTTCTTCCCAGGAACTATACATATCTTCAGTGCACAATCTCCAGGACTTCAGTGTGTGGAGGCAGAATTAGATGCAATGTTTCTGTGGATAGTTGATAAACATTACCTCCCTGTGCCTGCTATGAAGTGTTGATCCATGTACCTCATGAACTGCACTCTCACATGTCATACCACTTGGCATGAGAGCTCATTGTCAGATACAATGCACAGATGAACAGAAATTCTGACTTGCTGCAGCCACAAAGGGATGTAAGATGCACTAATCACAATACCATGCATTAAATTGCCACAATATGTCAAAAGGTTGAGGTGAATACTTTCTAAATTCCAGTTTCTGCAATCTGACTCAGCCCTGAAGTGAGATCACTGGACCTGCTTGACTCAAGGCTCGCAAAGGCACGGTGCTTGAGTGAAGATGGTATGGTGAATTATGCAGACCAAGAGGATGTGCCATTGTTGAACTGAGAGGTAATAGGCCGGAAATGCTTCCTCACTGGAAGGGGATTATGAAGCTGGAAAGCGTACACAAGGATGTTACCAGGACAGGAGAGATTTGAGTTATAAGGAGAGGCTGGACTTCTCTCCCTGGATTGATAGGAGGCTGAGGGGGACCTTCTGCAGGTTAATAAAATCATGAGGGGCATGGGTTAGGTGAATGGTCGCAGGTCTTTTCAGCGGGGGAGGGGAATCCAAAGCAAGAGGACAGAGATTTAAGGTGAGAGTGGAAACATTTAAAGGGGAGCTGAGGGATAGGTTCATCACACGGTGGGTGTGTGGAAAGAGCTGCCGGAGGAATTAGGAGAAAGGAGATACTGTTACAACATTCAAACCATGTTTAGACAGGTGCATGGACAGGAAAGGTTTAGAGGGATATGAGCCAAACACAGGCAAATTTAGAACATAGTATATTACAGCACAATTCAGACCCTTCAGCCCACGATGTTGTGCCAACCTCTGTAAACCTACTCCACAACAATCTAATCCTTCCTTACCTCACAACCATATCCTTCTATTTTTCTTGCATTCATATCCCCATTGTTCGGTTTTCATAACCACCCCAGGAAGTACATTCCAGACTCCATCACTCTCTGAGTAAAGAACTTACTTCTGTCATCTCCGCTAAACCTTCCACCATTCACCTTAACAAGATGTCCTCTGCTGTCCACCTTATCTATGTTCCTCCTAATTTTCTATATCTCTATTATGTCACCTCTCATTCTTCATCACTCCAAAAAGAAAAGATCTGTCAACTTTGCTTCATATGATATGTTCTTCAATCCAGGCAATCTCTTGGTAAATCTCCTCTGCACCATCTCCAAAGGATCTACAATCTTCCTGTAATGAGATGACCAGAACTGAATGCAATACTCCAAAGTGATCTAACCAGAATTTTACTGAGCTGCAATATTACCTCATGGCTCTTGAACTCAATCCCCCAACGAATGAAGCCAATACACGATATGGCTTCTTAACCACCCTATCAGCTTGCATGGCAACCTTGGTGGATTTATGAACCTGAATCCCATGTTCCCTCTGTTCCTCCACACGGTTAAGAATCCTATCATTAATCACATACTGTGCCTTCGTTTGAGATTCTAAAGTGCATTAATTCACACTATCCAGACTGATCTCCTTCTGCCATTTCTCTGTCCAATCCTGCATGTTGTCTATGTCCTGTTTTAACATACAATAACCATCTGTACAAACCACATCTCTAACCTTTGTATCATCTGCAAACTTACTGACCCACCCCTCCACTTCTCTGTCCAAAACATTTACAAAAATCACAAGGATCAGGGGTCCCAGAACAGATCCATTGAACTCCACCAGTCACTGATGCCCAGGCAGAATCCATTCCATCTACTGCTACTCTCTGCTCTCAGCAGGCAAACCAATTCCAAAACCAAGAAGCCAAGGTTTCTTGGATCCCATGCCTCATAGAAACATAGAAAATAGGTTCAGGAGTAGGCCATTTGGTCCTTCAAGCCTACACTGCTATTCATTTTGATCATGGCTGATCGTCTACTCAGTACCCAGTACTCAGCCTTCTCCCCATACTCCCTGATCCCCTTAGCCACAAGGACCAAATCTAACGCCCTCTTACACATAGGTAAAGAACTGGCTTCAACTACTTCCTGTGGCAAAGAATTCCACAGATTTACCACTCTCTGAGAGAAATTGTTTTTCTCATCTCAGTCCTAAAAGAATTTCCCCTTATCCTTTAACTATGACCCTTGCTTCTAGTTTTCCCCAACACTGGGAACAACCTTCCTGCATCCAGCCTGTCCAATCCCTTAAGAATTTTATACGTTTCTATAAGATCCCCCTCAATTTTCTAAATTCCAGTTGAGTAGAAGCCTAGTCGATCCAGCCTTTCTTCATATGTAAGTCCTGCCATCCCTGGTATCAATCTGGTGAATGTTCTTTGCACTCTCTCCATGGCAAGGATGTCTTTTCTTAGATAAGGAGACCAAAACTGTACACAATACTCTAGATAAGGTCTCACCAAGGCCCTGTACAGCTGCAGTAGAACCTTTTTGTTCCTGTACTCGAATCCTCTTGCTATGAATGCCAACATAATATTCACTTTCCTGACTGCCTGCTGTATCTGCAGGCCCACTTTCAATGGCTGGTGCACAGCAGCACCCAGGTCTCATTGCATCTCTCCTTTTCTTAATCGGACACCATTTAGGTAATAATCTTCCCTCCTGTTCTTGCCTCCAAAGTGGATAACCTCACATTTATCCATATTATATTGCATCTGCCATGCCTTGGCCCACTCACTTAACTTGTCAAAGTCACCATTCATCCTCTTATCAATCTACCATGGGGGTACCTAACCAAACACCTTATTGAAATCCATACTGTTTCCACCACATCCATCAGCTCCACTTTACCTTCATCAAGTTCCTTTGTCACATTCTCAAAAAACTCAATCAGTCTCATGATGCACATCCTGCTTCTCACAAAACAATATTAACTAACGCTGATAAGACTATACTTCCCTAAATGTTCTTAAATTCTGTCCTGAAGAATTCTCTCCTATAGTTTGTCTGCCACTGATGTAAGATCACCATTCTATAATTTCCAGGAATCTCTCTGTTAGCTTTTTTAAACAAGGGAACTACATTTGCAAACTACAATCCTCTGGTACCTCCCCTGTGGCCAGGGAAGAAGCAAAGGTTATCATCGATGTTCCAGCAATCTATCTTCCTTCACTTCCTGTAACAGTCTGGAGTATATATTATCCAATTCTGTGGACCTATCTATATAAATATTTTTAAGGAGGTCCAGCACTTCCTCTTTCTTCATCTCGACATGTTCCAGCACATTAGCCCGTTCTACATTGACCTCACGTTTCCTAAGGTCCCTCTCCCTGGTAAACACTTTGGGTTTTCCTTAATCCTAATTTCCAAAGATTTCTCATATCCTCTGCTAGCTCTCATCATTCCTTTTCTAAGTTCCATTCTAGCTACCATGTAATTCTCACTTTTGCTTCCAAAAACTTATGTATGCCTCCTTCTTCCTCCTGACAAGCTGCCTGCCTCTTTTACCCTACCATCTTTTCCCTGTCTCAGTGGGACAGAATTATCCAATACCCCATGCATGTGATCCCAAAGCAACCTCCACATTTCTTTTGTGTTTTTCCCTGAGAACGTCTGTTCCCAATTAACTCTCCCAAATTCCTGCCTTATTCCATGGTCATTAGCCCTTTCCCAATTAAACACTTTTTCATTTTGTTACTTCTATCCTTGTCCATAGCTGTGCTAATCGTCAGGGAGTTCTGGTCACTGTCTCCAAAATATTCAGCCACCAAGCGATCTATCACCTGACCACCAGTACATGATCGAGAAAGACCTCCCCTCTAGTCAGCTTGTCAACAAGCTGTGATGGAATCTTTTTGGACATACCTGACAAATTCTTCCCCATCTGAAACTTTTGCACAAAGGTGGTGCTAGTCTATGTTAAGGAAGTTGAAATCTCCCATGACAACAACCATGTTATTATTGAGCCTTTCCAGAATCTGACAATTTATCTGCTCTTTAGTTTCCTGAGGGCTATTTAGGGGCTATAGAAAATTTCCAATAGAGTGATCGCTCTCTTCCTGTTTCTAACTTCCACTTGTACTAACCCAGTTGATGATCCCTCCACGACATTCTCTGATTCTATCCCTGATTAGCAATGCTACTTCCAGTGATCTACAAACCTAAACCCCTTCCTCCTGCACCAACTCCTCAGCCAAGCATTCATCTGCCACAACTTCTTATCCTTGCTATGTGGCACAGGCAACAGTCCCGAGATTACCAGCCTTGAGGTCCTGTTCTTTAGCTTCCTCTTAACTCCCTATATTCATCCTTCTGGACCTCATCACTTTTCCTATGTCATTGGTTCCAAACTGCATCACAACATCTGACTGCTCACCCTCCCTCTCAAGAATTCTATGGATTCGATCAGAGATGTCTGAACCTGGCACCAGGGAGGGCCACATACAATCTGAGAGTCTCAACCCCTTCCACAGAATCTCCTGTCTATACCCCACACCAATGAATTCGCTATCACTGTTGCTCACTGCCTTCCCTTTCCTTTTGAGTCGCAGAGTGAGACTCTGTACCAGAGACCTTGCTGCTCTCCCCACGGTTTCTGGAACAGTATTCTTGTTGTTGAGGGGAACAGTCACAGGGGCACCCTTCACTACTTACTCTTGAGGAGAACAGCCACATAAATTTATTTAAATGTATTTATTTACAGTATGGTAGAACTGATTCCAGCCATTGAAAACTGTGCCACCCAATTACATTCAATTAACCAACAAACCCTGTAGGTCTTTGGAATGAGGAAGGAAGCAGGAACACCCAGAAGAAACCCATGCAGGTCAAGGGGAGAAGGTACAAACTCCTTACATACAGCAACGGATTTGAACTGGTGCCGCTGGCACTGTAATAGCATTGCACTAACCATGCTGAGGAAAGGATCAAGCTTGAGTAGGCAACTTGTTCGGTATGGATAAGTTAGGCCAACGGGCCTTCTTTTCTGCTGGAAACCTTTGTGACTGTTTAATAACTGGGGTCAATGGAAAACTTCAGAAGTGAAATCGATGAACCTTATTTGGCTGATAAGTCTGCGGGTGATGTACTGGCTGCACAGGGAGCTGGTCCTGTCCCTTCTCCTTCATTCTCACAAAGGTGTTCACAGCCAGGGCAATGCTTAATGCCCCTCAATAATTGCCCTTGGTGATAATTGGGGCATTCTCTCAGAAGAGGAACATTGCTTTGGGTCAGTTGGTGTCTGGGGAACAGACCTGGGGTGGGACAGCAAGTTTTCTTCCCTGATGGATTCAACCCAGTCACCTTTACCAATCCTTCCATTTTTAGATCCAGATTATTTCCTTGACTGAGGTGAACTTTCTTGACTGCCATGGTGATATCTAAATCCTGTCTTTGGATCTACTTGTTCCCAAGTGGCTATAATGCAACAGGAAATGAGGAAGCCAGTGTTTGCTGGGATCACAAAAGTTGCTCTCTGGCTTTCTGGTGTGGCCACGTGAAAAGATGATCCTCTGAGACCTTTGGGACTGATTTTGGTTTCCTGCTAATGATATAATGAGTTTATTGTCATACTGTAAGTACAATATGCGTATGAACTGAAATTCTTACTGATGCGCAATGCAGATTCCAAGATTTGATAAAGTGAAAAAAATCTCATGACACTGGGGAGGCAGAGGTCATTGTGGAGGGCTTTGAGGTGATCCATCTGTGCGCTGACATATGTCCCTCGTGACAGGGCATCTGAGGGTTTGTTGAGCTTCCCCAGTCAGTACAGGTCATAATTGTAGATGAAGAGCTCGATCCTCCACCTCAATATTTTATCGCTCTTTATCTTACCTAGCTGTTTATTGTTGAACATGAATGCCACGGCCCAATGGTTTGTGAGCAGTTTAAAATGCCTGCCAGCCAGGTGGTGCCTCCAGTGCCATACTGCCTCAACTATCGCCTGGGCTTTCTGGGGAAGGGTCAAGAGGTTTAGAGGCTTTATACAAGGTAAAAGAGGGAGGAGCCACAGGTTCAGTCACAGGACAGGGCAGAGTCTGGTAATCAGGAATACAGCAATTCACCACACTTAATTTCCTCAGCCATTGTAAAACAAAATTCCAATCATATACATTACTGTATGGAAAGAGATGATGAATACAATGGTAGATGGACAATAAATATTCAGAGTTGCAATAACAAAAAAATGTGGCAAATCAATAGTGCACACATTCCTTTTGTGGTGCTGGAGCAGTCCAGTAGTATTAAGGGTAGGGGCCTGGAGTTAAACAAGAAAGTCTGCAGATGCTGTGATTGTAGTAAAAACACAAAAATGCTGGGGGATCTCAGATGGGGGGGAGGCTAACAGAAAGCAGAGAAGTTGATGTTAATGCCTTCCAGTTGAAGGGTGCCCAGACAGGATATAAGGTGTTGCTTCTCCCATTTATGGGTGGTCTCAGTATGGCAATGCATGAGATCTTGGACAGACATGTCAGCAAGGGAATGGGGTGGGAAATAAGAATGTGTTATCACTAGGAAATTCCTGCTATTCGATGAACAGAGCCGAGGAGCTTAACGAGGTTCAAGAGCCTGATAGCTGTTGGAAAGAAATTCTTGTTGAACTTTGGGGTGCTGGTTTTCAGGCTTCTGTATTTTCTACCTGAAGTGAGAAGAGGTGTCCAGGGCCATAGGAATCCTTTATGAAATTGGCTGCCTTTTTGAGGCAGGGACTCACATTGATATAATCAATGGATGGGAGGTTAGAGCCTGGTTATATTTGTTACCTTCTGAAGTCATCTGCATTCCTGGGCACTCACAAACCAAACTGTGATGT
Organism: Narcine bancroftii; assembly: GCF_036971445.1. Classification (NCBI taxonomy): domain Eukaryota; kingdom Metazoa; phylum Chordata; class Chondrichthyes; order Torpediniformes; family Narcinidae; genus Narcine; species Narcine bancroftii. The sequence continues at coordinate 257,057,571 of NC_091470.1, forward strand.
TACCAGTCTGTATTCTTGCCCCAGTACACCTGTAGAAGTTTGATTGAGCATTCGATGACATGTTAAATATCCTCAGACTCCTTGGAAAGTAGAGGTGTCAGTATGCCTTCTTCACAGTTCCCTCAATGTGCTGGCTCCAGGAGAGGTCTTCTGTAATACTGGGTCCCAGAAACTTGAAGGTTCCAACCCTCTTCACCTCCAACACATCAACAGGGACAGGTGTGAGATCCCTCAGCCTCTCCGGCCTATAATCTACCAAAAAACAACTCCTTGGCCCTGGTGACATTGAGAGCAAGGTTGTTCTGTCCTGTCACTCTGGTTCTGTAGATTTTGAGGATGCAGATGAGGCCATTATTGGAACTGGAGAAAATCTCCAGAGCTGCAGAAGCTGGAATCTATGAGTGAAACATTGAGAACTGGAGGGACTCGATGGGTCAGGCAGCATCCGTCGGGAGAAATATTCACACAACATTTCACCCTTGATAAAGAGTGGCCATCTCTGCCTACCAGGAGACCACACTGAGGTCAAGCTGATGTCAAGACTCTGGATGATGAGTCATCATCCTCACATTTATCAGGATAAACTTCAGAAATCCTAGTGATTTGATAATTGAAGTAGATGGCGCCATTTCAAGGTGGTTTCAGTTGTCAATAAAATGCAAAGTCAGAGTATTTTCTCAAAAAAGATTTTAAATCAGACCTAGCTTATGGGCAGGGTACGCATGTTCATTATTGTATGAAAATGCCATTTTTCATTCGGCACCTCTGGAGACAATGATGTATCAAATTGTTTATTGTTTCTTTGTCCCCTTGCCACTGAGCTTATGTGGTGGAGTTAATTAAATCTCAGTCCACAGCATGGGAGGCAAGTGTTGGTGGATTGAATCCAGCTAGTAACAGAGTTGAAACACGATCTATTCAGCATTATAAACGAAGGGGTTGGAAGTTGTTGCAGAATATAAACTGGAACGCCAAGTGTCCCACCACCTCTTGTATGTTGAAGCATTGGGCCGTGGAGTCGAGAGGGAGCAATCTCATCCAGTTCCTGGGGAGAATCCAGTTGGCTCACTTTCAGACAGAACGGCAATAGTAGAGGATGATTGTTGATTCTCTTCAAAGGCACAGCAGCCTAGAAATCTGTTGGGTGGAGTGGTTTCCATTCATGCTTTCTGCCCAGTGGCCTCTTCTCCGACTGTTCTGAGATGTTAACATTAGAGGGACAGGTCAGGTAGTATCCATGGCGAGCAACAGACAGTAAACATCTCTGGCTGGGGCTGAATCAGTAACTTGTGGTCACCTGTTCTTTGGGTGCTGTCCAGGTGAATCAATCCAGGAGCAGGCAGAGAATTGCTCAGCAAATCGGGCAAAGCCCATAGGTAGAAATGATCAGTGGGAGTTGATAGGATGCTGTCCCACCAGCTGGATACCTTGTTATTCACAATCCCAGCACCCACAATGCTCATTTCTCTCCATGGATCAATCAGGGGCTATGTTTCAAATTCCTGCACCCACTCCTGACAAGGTGTGATCTTAATGCCCACATCAGAGACCTGAAAGATATTCTCCTGCTGCGCCCACCTACTGCAGAGTGGGGCTGCGCTGTCAGCTGTAGTGTAACACTGGTGAGATGGCCAGTTATCTCATCTCTCAGGCAGAAGTAAATGATTGTAGGGCTCAACTGGAAGGGAGTTCTTTCCAAAGTGATGAAGTAATAGTGAGCATGGAAAGGATTCTTTGGCCCACTGAAACCATTACTATCCATTAAAGACCCATTCTTGCATTCATCCTACCCTAACCTACTTCATTCTCCCACACTCCCACCAGATTCTATCACATCAGGAGCAAATCTCACGTGAATGACTCCACCCCCTGCTTCTGGTTAGTTGCGACTAATATGAGTTATGTTGAGCAGTTATTCCATGCCTTGTCATAGTAGAATCATACAATGTGGAAACAGGCCCTTCAGTCCAACTTCCCCACGCTGACCAAAATATTTCACCCCCACTCGTCCCACCTGCCTACTTTTGGCCTATTTCCTTCAGACCCCATCCTATCCATGATTCAGGGCAATTTATTTCTTAAACACTGTGATCGTACCTGCCTCAACCACCTCCTCCCACAGCCCGTTCCATACACCCACCACCCTCTGTGTAAAAAAGTTACCCCTCAGGTTCCTGTTAAATCTCTCCCCATTACCTTAAACCGATGTCCTCCAGTTACTGGCTCCCTTATTATTGACAAAAGACTGTGGGTTTTAACCAATCTATTCCTCTCATGAGTCCATGAGTTGATGCCTTTTGTGCATGTGTAGGATATATGTGTGAAATGGTAGCAGAGGTTTGGTATAACTGATAACCACAGTGATATACACGTGAATTATACAACATTCATTGGAGCGACTTCATCCCTAACATCAAAGTACTCGAGATGGCAGAGGCCGACAACATCGAATCCACGCTGCTGAAGATCCAACGGCGCTGGGCAGGTCACGTCTCCAGAATGGAGGTCCATCACCTTCCCAGGATCGTGTTATATGGCGAGCTCTCCACTGGCCACCGTGACAGAGGTGCACCAAAGAAGTGGTACAAGGACTGCCTAAAGAAATCTCTTGGTGCCTGTCACATTGACCACCGCCAGTGGGCTGATCTCGCCTCAAACCGTGCATCTTGGTGCCTCACAGTTCGGCGGGCAGCAACCTCCTTTGAAGAAGACCGCAGAGCCCACCTCACTGACAAAAGACGAAGGAGGAAAAACCCAACACCCAACCCCAACCAACAAATTTTCCCCTGCAACCGCTGCAACCGTGTCTGCCTGTCCCGTGTCAGACTTGTCAGCCACAAACGAGCCTGCAGCTGACGTGGACATTTACCCCTCCATAAATCTTCGTCCGCGAAGCCAAGCCAAAGAGAGAAGAGAAAGAAAGAAAGAATTGTAAACTATTGCTTTACAATCCAGGTATGTCTGCTTGCAACCTCAGTAATTGTTTTTTGACAAGCAGTAACTTGGTGGCATAAACAGACCAAAGCTAAGTGCAGGTTCCAAGACCACTTTGAAAGCTGCTCTTTTCAGCAGTGGGAGCTTGAGGGTGATGCACAGGTGCAGATAGTGGAGCCACTATCTCACAGTACCAGAGACCTATCACCAGATAGGATTCCTACTCACGTGCTCTCGTTTCCTCCCATTTCCCAAAGAAGTACTGGATTGGTATGTTAGCTGGCTGCTGGAAATTGATTTATTATTATTCTCATTTGTATCAAGAAATAGTGAAAAGGATCATTCAGAGATTGTTTTCAAGGTGACATCTAGTGCTGACTTAACATAAATCACATCACCCAATTTGTTGTGGCAAAAGAACAATACAGCACAGGAACAGGCCCATCAGCCCACGTGGCTGGGCTGAACATGATGTCCAGATCAAACTAAAACTCTGCTGCTTACACCTGGTACACATCCCTCCATCCCCTTCATGATCATGGGTCTATTGAGGAGCCTCTTAAATACTACCATTATCTCTGTTCCCACCACTCCCCCTGGCATCCCGTTCCAGGCACCCACGATTCTGTGTAAAATATTTATCTTCTCATCTCCCTTGAACTTCCTCCCTCACCTCAAAGAAAGATAACATCCCTCCCTCAGGAAGAGTGAGTGTGGGAGTCTGGGGGGGGAGTGGTGAAGTTGTTGGAATGTGGGGAGAGTAAAGCAGCCATTCTCAACAGGAGCCCTTCAGATCCCCTGCCACAGCACATTTAAGTTAAAGCCATGTTCTCTTTTCACCTCATGTAATATAAATATTTTAATGTTTTTTTTATGTAGTTGCTGGGACAGAATTATGGAAGGAACCAAAACTTGACTGCTTCACAGGGAAGGGGACCCATAAACTTTGAGCAAATTCCTAAGGGGGCCATTGCCGAAACAAGATTGAGAATAGCTGGGTTTGAATAAGCTTAGTGTAAGTGGGTGGTTGATAGTCAGCACTCACTTGGTGGGCTGAAAGGCCTTCTTCTGTGCTGTATCTTTCTCCAAATCTATGTCTCCCTGTGCAATTAGTCTTTTGCGGCTGAGATTCTCTGTTTGACTGTGTTTCACTTCTCCAGCAGTGGGTTTCTGTTGGATCTCGCCATCTCCCTGCTTGGTGAGTGGGACCCCCTCCCCTCTGGTGCCTACTCTATACTGAGCCAGGTTGTCTGACAGCCTGTTTGATTTATATGCTCTCTCTTGGGAAGGCAGTAAAATTTTCAGCAACTAAATCTGCAGAGGCTAGCTTCTGAAAAAGATGTACAGGGGACTGTTTAATGAGAGTTTCCAACGCATAGTGAAGATCCAAGGAATTGATGCCCCAGTTCAGAAGCACAATGAAGACCCCTTCATTCTTTTGAGAAGGGCAACTGTTTTCACAGCCAACTTGACTGATAATTAATATTCATCATTGCCCAGTTCACCTGGGTAAAAATATGTGCTACAAAGCAGCCATCATAGTTTGCTAACACTCAACCCGCTCCCGGGGGGGGTGGAGGGGGGCTGGAGACTGATACCCCAGGGGGAGGTGAGGAAGGCAGCAATCACAGTCAACCGAACCACAAGCAAATGTAAACATGAACCCGGATCCCCAGCCCAGCCATGGAGGTCTCCAGGGGTCGTGACCAAACAGATTGCTTCAACCTTCAAATACGTAATTCCCTCAGTGTTTACACAGACGGGGCAGTAACCCAAGCTCAACGATATATGTCAGTGTAAAGCAGGGTTCACGGCAATGGATCATGCTTATCCTAACTTTTAATATTATGTTTTAATTCAAAGACACATCACGCTAATAGGCCCTTCCAGCTCACAGATTCATGCCGCCTCAAGATTTAGCAATCCCTTGACCCTCTATTTTCTTTAACCTTCAACACACCTAACAGAGTTAAACATGGTGCATGAGCCAGACCCAAAAAGGGAGCAGGCAGGTGCAGCAAGCAGTTAAAGAGGCAGACAATGCGTTGGCCTTACTGCCAGATGGGATAGAGTTTGGAAATAGGGAAGATTTGCTGGAGATGTGAGGAACATGGTGCACCTGGTTTAAGAAAGAATGGGTAGCATGGGGCCAGCCCAAAAGAGATCCACCTGGCTGATTCCTGGGATGAGAGGATTGACCTAACATAAACAGCTAGACAGGTTGGATCTGCATTCTTTGGAGTACTGAAGAATAAGGGGTGGTTTTAGTGAGACATACAAAATCCTAAAGCAGCTTGATAGGCTCAATGTGAAGATGCTTTCTCCAGGAGGGGGAGGGCCTCCAATGAGAGGATGGAGGTTCTAGACAAGCATCTGGTCACTTATAACTGAGATCATCTCATGGAGGGTGGTGACTCTCTGGAATACTCTACCCCAGTGAGTTGTGGAGGCTGGATCTTTCACTGTTCCTAAGGTGGAGGTAGACAAATTTTTGAAAGGTTGGGGAACCGAGTGCTCCTGGGATCTGGCAGAGAGAGGAATTGTTGAGGGTCTGGAGCACATTGAATGGAGGGGCAGGCTTGAGGGATTACGTGGCCTCCTGTTCTCTTGAGTTCTGTTTAATCTCTCGCTGCTGCAGTCAGAGGTTACCACCTGCTTCAAACTAGCATCAATCACCCAAGAAAAGTAGCGTGGGCTGCCTCAACGACTATCACCCAGTAGCATTAACCTCTACTGTGATGAAATGCTTTGAGAAGTTGGTGATGGCCAGAATTAACACAGGAACTGGATCCACTGCAGTTCGCCCAGCGTCACAATCACTCTACAGCAAATGCAGTATCACTGGCTCTTCTCTCAGCTCTGGATCACCTAGACAACAGCAACTCGTACATAAGGCTGCTCTTCATCAACTGCAGCTCATTTTTCAACACCATTCTTCCTTTAGTTCTGATCAAAAAGCTCCAAACCCCAGGCATCTTCACCCACCTCTGCAATTGGATAAGTGACTTACTCACTGAAAGACCACAGTTAATGCGAATTGGAAACAATATCTTTTTCTCACTGGCTATCAACCCAGATGCACCTTAAGGATGTGTGCTCTACTCATGCTACGCCCATGACTGTGTGGCCAGGCACAATTCAAATGCTATCTACAAATTTGTCAATGACACCATGGTTCTCAGCAGAATCACAGACGGCAATGAGGAAACATACAGGAGGGAAATAGATCAGCTAGTTGAGTGGTGTCACAACAATCTTGCACTCAATGTTAGCAAAACCAAGAGGATGAATGTGGACTTCAGAGGAGAAGAAAAACCAGTCCTCATCAAGAGGTCAATAGTGGAGAGAGTCGAATTTCAAATTTGTGGGTGTCAATATCTCCAAGGATCTGTCCTGGACCCTCCAGGTTGATGCAATCATGAAACGGGCTCGCCTGAGACTATATTTTGTGAGGTGTTTGAGGAGATTTGGTATGTCACCGAAGACTCTCATAAACTTGTACAGGTGAACTGTGGAAAGCCATCTGTCTGGTTGCATCACTGCCTGGTAAGGAGGTGCCAACTCTCAGACAAGAAAAAAATTCCAGAAGTTTGTTAACTCGGCCTGCAACATCACAGGCACCGGACCCCACTCCATTGAAGACATCCACATGAGGCGGTGTCTGAAAAATGCAGCCTCTATCCTAAAAGACCCCTACCACCTAGGTCATGGCCTCTTCACTCTGCTACTATCAGGAAAAAGGTACAAGAGCCTAAAGACGAGCACTCAGCGGCACAAGGACAGTTTCTTCCCTGCTGCCATCAGTTTGCTGAATGAACAATGAACAAAATTACATTTTTTTTCTTTTCTTGCGCTATTTTTGTTTTATTTTATAATGTTTATATAAATGTTGCACTGTGATTCTGCACAAAACAACAAATTTCCTGACATGTTCATGACAACAAATTCTGATTCTGTCCTTGACCCTGGCACACATCTTTCTGCCAACCCACAAAGGGCTGGAGGAGCTCAGAAGTTGTGGCAGCATCTACGGAAGGGCTGAGTCCAATTCTCTGTGACAAGAGTTCTGAGAGAGATTCACTTACTGCTCCCCTCTATTATCGTGGCTGCTCTCAAGCTCCATGACTCATGGTTACAGGCTGAAACGTCAACTGTCTGTTGCTCTCCTTGGATGCTGCCTGATCCACTACTTTCCTCCAGCACTGTGTTGCTACAGTTTTCTAGCATCTGCAGACTCCCCATCTCTCTGCCAAATCTTCTCTCCCCCCCTTCCCCATTTTACATGCTTCAGATGAATTCCTGATGTATTTATCAAGACGAATCCCCTCATCTTTAAAGGTGCATGGATAGGAAAGGTTTAGAGGGATATGGTTCAAACTAGGGCAGCTCAGATAACCTGGTTGACATTGACAAGTGGGGCTAGATTCTGTGCTGTGCTGTGGGACTCGATCACCTTGGCCCATCATCGGGCTGCTCATTGCCTCCGCACAGTTGTTGTCTGGTTTCAGTCCAGTGGCGGAGGGCCAGACTTCGAGAAAAAAGGAACAGATTCTTTCAGAACAAATTGGGACAGAGTCAACAGGAATACAAGGAAGACCAAAAGTGAATGTGAGGCTGACTGAAAGGCAAGATAATCAGAAATGGGAGAGACATTAACCTGCCATGGTCTTGTTTTCCTGCTACCATGACAATGGTAAACTCATTGTAAAACTGCTCTGCTTGGATATTCAAATTAGCCAAATCATGAATCAAAACATTCATACTTTGTTCAAATATTTGGAATACAGCTGTGCCTTCTCTCTTCCCAACCATTTTGTGTCTGAGTGGCAGAATATCAATTGTGCTGGGAAACATTGTGTACATTAATGGAGCCCCATAATGACTAAAACATAGAATGTACAACACAGAAAACAACAGCACAGAACAGGCCCTTCGGGCGGCAGTGCTGTGTCGACATAATAACCTACTCAACCAACTGCCTCGAATTTCCCTGCTATATAATCCTCCATTTTTATCTGTTCCATGGAACTATCTAATAGTTTGTTGGAAGATTCTATTGTACCTGCCTCCACCACCATTGGCTGCAGTGCATTGCTTGCTCCCTGCCACTCCCTACCTCTTTCACCCTATCCCCCCCACCCCCCTTACTCCCAAGCACCTTAAAACTGTGCTCCCCCCCCTCATGTTAGCCATTTCAGCCCTGGCAAAAACCATCTAACCATCCACACGATCAATGCTCTTCATCATCTTTTACACCTCCATCAGGTCACTTCACTTCCTCCATCACACTGAGGAGAAAAGATCAAGATTATTCAATCCATCTTCATAAGGCATGCTCACCAATCTAGGCAGTATCCTTGTAAATCGCCTCTGAACCCTCTCATATCTTTCCTGCAGAGAGGTCACTGGAACTGAATACAATATTCCAAATTTGGTCTAACCAAGATCACTGTAACATTACCCCATGGCTCTTGAACTTGATCCCATGGTTAAAGAAGGCCAACACCATCAACTTGTGCGGCAGATTTGATAGTCCCAAGATCTCTCCGTCTGTCCACGCTGCTCAGAGTCCTCCCATGAACATTGTATTCTGTTTCAAATTTGACCTATCAGAATGAACCACTTCATACTTTTCTGTGTTAAACACCATGCACCATTTCTCACCCCAGCTCTGCATCCTATCAATGTCATATTGTAATCTTTGGCAACCCTCCAGACTATCCACAGCCCCACCAACTTTCATGTCACCCACAAACTTACTAACCCATCTCTCCACTTCCTCAACCAGGTCATTTATAAATATCACCAAGAGGAGGGGTCCCAGAACAGACCCCTGTGGAATATCACAGGTCACCATCCTCCCTGCAGAAGACAAACCTACTATCAGCTCCACTCCTTCTATATACCCTCCAGTTCTGGCCATGATTATTCCTGATGATTGTTTTGCCTTTTTGACCTCCAGCTGCTTGGATTCCAAGCTCTGAGATCCCCTCTCCAAATCTCCCTAGTTATCTTTCGCAAAACAAAAGGGAGAAGCAGGAAGCACAGGACCACCACTCACTGAGATCGCAACAGCACTGAACAGCTCCTCATAGCCCTCAATCTCTGATCTGTCAAAGTATCAGTACCTCCAATGATCGAGTTTCCACAAACCATTGAGATAGAGAGTGATAGACATTCACATTCTGCAATTAGAAATTTCTTCAATTGTCCATTTTAAATGATCAGTACTTTGTTTTCTTCCCTCATTCATGGTCTCCCACCAGTGGAAATATCTCCGCAGAGAACATAGAACATTCCAGAACTGTATAAGACCTTCAGCCCACAATGTTGTGCTGACTTATGTAAACCTGCTCCTCAACAATCTAGTCTTTCACACCCACACACCCATAACCCTTTATTTTTCTTAAATCCATGTGCCTGCCTTCTTTTGACTGTTCCTATGGGACCAGCCTCCAACACCATTCCCAGGCACCCAGCATTCTGTGTAAAAATACCTACCTCTGACAATTCCCCTAAACTTCCCTCCACTCACCTTAAACAGATATCCTCTGGTATTTTGCTATTGTTTTCCCAGGCTGGCTGTCCACCCCATCTAAAAACGTCATAATCTGACACACCTCTATTATGTCACCTCACATCATTCATTGATCCAAAGAGAAAAGCCCTAGTTCTGTCAACCTTGCTCAATAAGACATGTTCTCCCATCTCAGCAACATCCTGGTAAATCTCCTCTGTACCCTCTCCAAAGCATCTAAATCCTTTCTGTAATAAGGTGACCAGAATTGAATGCAATTCTTCAAGTATGGATTGACCTGAGTTTTATAGAGCTGCAACATTACTTCATTGCTCTTGAACTCATTCCCCCGCTAATGAAGGCCATCTGCCCTGTTAGGCCTCCTTGGCAACTTATGTGCCTCACCAGGGTTTCCCTACATTCACCGAAACTACAAACAATGAGTGCTGTTGTTTCTGTGAGTTATTTCCTGTTTCATCCCAAGGCTCGGTCTGCCTAGAACATCTGGCATTGGTCAGCCTGCATCTCTGGAATAAGGGCAATAGATGGAAGGTTGAGAGCAGGCCAGCTGACTGGAGGTCTGTGAAGCAGATTCAGGCTGGTTCCAATGATCCAAGTTAATGCACTGGATCACTCTTGTCCTCAAAGCCAGGCTGCTTCACACTAGTTGTTTGGGATGATATTACCCTGCCAAGGTGTGTCTTCCATGGAATCACACAGCAAGGAAAAGGCATTTGGCTCATCAAATCCATGCCAACCATCAACCACCCCGTTGCACCAATCTTGTCTTCGTACCATATTATTCTCCTCAATCCCATCAACTACACCCACCCCCCCATCCCAAGATTCCACCAATTTATAGCTGAAATGTTCCCGCTAGCCCATACATCTTTGGGACATGGGAGAAACCCGGAGCAGCCACGGAAAATCCACCAGACACAGTGACAATGAGCAAACTCCACAAGTCCACACAGATTGTGACCAAGGTCAGTATCAAACTTGGGACATTGTAAAGCAGCAGCACTACTTGCTGCATTATTGTCATGCTTGAGGTTGATTGGGGTAATTTTTTGGAGTGCTGTGCCCCAGGATCAACAAAGGGGTAGTGTGTGTTACATATGTTGAGACAACCCACGTATGTTTATCACCAGGTTTGTGGAGAGTGACCAGGTCTCCCTGCTGTGTTGATTATTAACTCACCAAACATCCCTTTAGATGCTGCACACGAACACACACACGTACACACACACACACACACACACACACACACACACACACACACACACACACACACACACATGCACACACAAATACACACATACATTCACCCACTCACATACACACACATACACACATATATGCACCCAGTCATTCACACACACACATGTGGAGTTGGTAACACCGATCATATAGCACCTCCCTGATTCCCCTCAGTGGTTTGTTTTTGACTTGCCCTTCCTGGCTTTGCTACCCTTTCTGTACTCATCAATTTCAACAGAACAAAGAGGGCCACCAACACAGCTTCAACTTCAGAGTAATCTCAGCACCCAAGGTAAGTCCTCAGTTACACCAATGTCGGAGGTCAAACCAGATCTGAGTGAAACATGGCCAGTTTAGTACAAATCAAACTCCACTCTTCTCTGACTGAGGAGCCCTAGAACTCATCATCAGTTCCTCCCCTGACACCAACTCTGCAAAGATTAACTCCCACTTTGAAAGGGCCAAACAGTAGTGTACAGCCTCAAATTCAATTTCCAGATGTTCCTCCAGACAGAAGCAAGAAGTTTTATATAACAGTGATGGAAATATAGTTCAGTTCAACATGATTTGCATAGGTGACTGAAGCAAACTAGCTGTGAAGATTCAGTGAATTTATGGAGAAGTGAGGAAGACACCCCTTCTGTAATCAAAGCAGAACATGTTGTGAAAGCTCTGCAGGTCAGGATATGTTGTGGGAGAATAAGAGTAAATTATTCAGGTCAATGGCCAGCATTTGTTTTTGTTGTGGAGTCTTCAAACATGCTCTATTTTGCTCATCCCCAAACACCCCATCCAATAAACCAATGAATGAATAGTGCAAAGGTCAGTTAGAACTGATCGAAAAGAGAGTTAAACTCGGTGTTTAATTTGGCATTTTATTTTCCCAAAGGTCAGGTGCATCACCTGATGTAGGTTGGGAGTGGGATGAGGTCCCACAAAATGAATGGATGGAGATTGGAAAAAGGTTAAAAAGGACGGCCTCCGAGGGGATGACTTCTGCAATTTTTTTTATTCCTTTAATCCACCAATCTTCTAAAACTCTATTATTCAATGAAAAAGGAATCAATTTATTTTGATATATTGGGGTTTGAGCTGATAAACTACCTTTTGATCCTATTAATAAATTCCTTTTAGTCCAAAGAGGGGATGATTTCTGGATGACTTCCAGTGCCATGTACCAGTGGGGGAGTGAGCACGTGGACACATGGGGAGCAGTCAGTGCAGGAGGGAGGCGTTCAGATTTATAAACTATTGAGATCTCTTCTGGGGAAGGAATAATGTGTACAAAAGAGATGGGTTACACCTGAACCGGAGGGGAACCAATATTCTGTGGGAGAGGTTTGATAGCTTTGACAAGGAGGCTTTACACTAGTTTGGCGTGGTGTTAGATCCAAGATGAGGAGAGATGAATGAAAAGGAGAGTGAGGAAAGTAAAGGAAGTACGTTGAGGCAAAATAGGGTGGTTGAGGGCAAGTGTTGAGGTCTGAGAGGTAAACATTGTGTTTATTTTAACACAAGAAGCCTGATGGGAAAAGTGAATGAGCTTTGGATGAGCAGAGGTGCAGAACAATGGGATGTTGAAGATATAACAGGGACATGGTTAAAGGAGGGCCAGGACTGGCAGCTCAGAGATCACAGGTACTGTAGTTACAGGTGTGATAGCAACAGTGGGAAGAGAGGTGGGGGTAGGGGTTGCAATATTAGTCAAAAAATATATCACATTAGTCTTTAGAGAGGATATTACTGGAGAACTATCGTGTGAGGCGGTGTGTGTGGGAATCAGGAACTGAGAAAAGTAGATGAAGGCAAGGCAGTTGATATTACTTAGTGAAGTGTTTGATAAGGCCCCACAAGGTAGGTTGGTACAAAATGATAAGGCATAAGGAATAGAATTATAGAGCATCGAAAAAGTCCCACAGGCCTAGCTTGTCATGTCGATTAATGTACCCTCCTACTTTACTCTCACTTCCCCGCATTAGGTCCAGACTCCTCTAATCCCCTCCCATCCATGCAGTTATCCAACTGCTTCTTAAATAAAGCTAATGAACCTGCCTCCACCACTTTGTCTGGCAGGTGGCTCCATAAATCACCATCCTCCAAGTGAACAGTTAGGGAGAGGAGAAGCCAGTGAAGGATACTGAGAGCAAGGGTGAGTGGTTTACACTGACGTATTACTAGAGCAGGTTCTATTGCAAGCTTTCAAACTCAGGAGCTTGCACCTTGTTTTTACCTAGTGATGAACTGCTTCTCCTGAGTAATCAGTTGCTTGCGTTTGCAAGTTCTCAATGCAACTCGATTACCAGTGTACTTCCGATTCCTTTCTCATCATGGCCATGTCGGGAAATGAGGAGACCTCGAGACTGAAGCAGTGGATGGGGTGGAGGGAAGAAGCAGAGCAGATGGCGAGATAGCAGGGGAACCTTAGTGGGGAATGGGGATAAAGGACCGTTGTTCGGGTCACTGATCTGGGATAAATCAATCTTCAGGAAAACAACCTGTTTCGATGTTTGAAAAACAGAACGGCAAGATCGTGAGCAACTCCAAGTGTGAGGTATTCTATTTTGGTTAGAAAAATAATTGCCTGGAAATGAAGAATTTGAATCAGTTCGAGGAGCAAAGAGATCCAGGAGTGTAAATACACAGAGTGCTTCATGTCACCAGGCAGGTTAATAAGTCCATGAAAAAGCAAACAAGGTGCTGGAGTTTATTTGTAAAGGGAAGGAAATGAAATGGAGAATGAACACTGAACTTGTATCAAACTCTGGTTGGACCACACTTGGAGCAATCTGCATCGCTCTGTCATTACACAATGGATGTGGAAACTCTGGAGAGGGTACAAAAGGGATTTATGTTCCCAGAGATGTAAAACTTCCATCTGATGGTAGGATGAACAAGTGGAGCTTATTTTCTTTTGCAAAGAGAAAGCTGAGCGGGGCGATTTATTGAGACAAAATTAATACTGAAAACCCATTTCTGGAGAAGGCAGCAAAATGGCAAAAAAGACAAAATCCCAGGGACAGTGGACTAAGGACAGAGAATGACAGAAATACTCAGATTCTCACACAAAATCTAGGCAGGGAGAAACTGAGCTGACCTTTAAGACAGATGTCTTTTCACCAGAAGGTGAATGAACAAATGAATGAAGTTTATTGCCAAGTTCAGAAATATAATATACAGATGCAAAGAATGTCTCACTTGCAACAGCTTCCTGGATGCACAAAACACACGAGAGAGAGAAAAAAAAGGTTACAAGAATAAAAGAAAGAGCACGATTAATAAATAAATAAATAGTAAAAATTCCTATGGGCGACACAGCAAAATGCTGAAGGAACTCAGCTGGTCAGGCAGCACCTGTGGGGAGAATAGTGGGTCACATTTTCAGGCCTAAGCCTTTCATCTTGGATGGCAACCCTCAGGCAGATGCCTGAATAAGAAGGGGGAGGGGAAGGAGCACAGGCTGACAGGTGAGAGGGGGAAGAGTGCTGGGAGGTGAGAGGGGGAGGGGGCAGAGGGCTGAGAAAAATACACTGATGGGAGGAAATGTGGATGACGGGCAGGAAAGAGAAGGAAAGGAGGGATGAGAGAATGGGAGTAAGAAGTTGTCTGTGGTGCATATCTCCTCAGAGCTCTTAGAAATTAGAGATGTTGGTTGCCTTTATGTCAACAATAATTTCTCATCAATTAGCACTACCACCTTCAATTGAATATAATGACTGGAACAGGCAAACCTTGTAGGAGATGTAGTTACTAATAATGAATGCATATTTCCATGAGATGCTTTTGTGCTAAAAACACAAGTATTAGGAGTTATAGCATTTTTCTCCTTACAGCTGGATAGTGCTTACAGAGCCTGCAAAGATGGACTTGCTGTAAAACGGCAAGCACTGCTGATGCTCCAACTGGTTCAAGGACAATGGTACTTCATTGTTTGCAAAGAGAGAGAGAGAGAAGGTCATGAGACTAAATAAATCATACTAAACTTTTATTTGATTAGTCACTTTGATACCTTTACATTAATTTGGACTTCAAATGTCACTAGCTCTTGTCAGACTGTTACGAGAGAATATTCTTTGGCTTGGCTTCGCGGACGAAGACTTATGGAGGGGTAAATGTCCACGTCAGCTGCAGGCTCGTTTGTGGCTGACAAGTCTGATGCGGGACAGGCAGACACGGTTGCAGCGGTTGCAGGGGAAAATTGGTTGGTTGGGGTTGGGTGTTGGGTTTTTCCTCCTTTGTCTTTTGTCAGTGAGGTGGGCTCTGCGGTCTTCTTCAAAGGAGGTTGCTGCCCTCCGAACTGTGAGGCGCCAAGATGCACGGTTGGAGGCGATATCAGCCCACTGGCGGTGGTCAATGTAACAGGCACCAAGAGATTTCTTTAGGCAGTCCTTGTACCTCTTCTTTGGTGCACCTCTGACACGATGGCCAGTGGAGAGCTCGCCATATAACACGATCTTGGGAAGGCGATGGACCTCCATTCTGGAGACGTGACCTACCCAGCGCAGTTGGATCTTCAACAGCGTGGATTTGATGCTGTCGGCCTCTGCCATCTCGAGTACTTCGATGTTAGGGATGAAGTCGGTCCAATGAATGTTGAGGATGGAGCGGAGACAACGCTGGTGGAAGCGTTCTAGGAGCCGTAGGCGATGCTGGTAGAGGACCCATGATTCGGAGCCAAACAGGAGTGTGGGTATGACAACGACTCTGTATACGCTAATCTTTGTGAGGTTTTTCAGTTGGTTGTTTTTCCAGACTCTCTTGTGTAGTCTTCCAAAGGCGCTATTTGCCTTGACGAGTCTGTTGTCTATCTCGTTGTCGATCCTTGCATCTGATGAAATGGTGCAGCCGAGATAGGTAAACTGGTTGACCGTTTTGAGTTTTGTGTGCCCGATGGAGATATGGGGGGGCTGGTAGTCATGGTGGGGAGCTGGCTGAATGATCCATTTTTCAATGAGTACTAACCATTGTAAGCGTAACAAGCAGCTGATATGGAAACACAGCAGTTCCTTCAAATTCACCAGGAAGATGCCAGATGAGGTAAATGACGAAACAGACCAAGTTGCCTCACCCTCGACACAATGTGCCAGTTCACTCAAATCTAAGCCTTCACAAAAAAAAGCAGGCTTCCGTTTTGTCAGGACCAGAAATCTGGATGGAATAAAATTTCATTGATACAAACTGATGATGACTAGCATCAACCACACAAGACAGAGTGCAAGTAAAATGCCAATTGTAATAGGCTAATATATACAGCTAGGCCTTGCCTCGGTGCAAGCCTAGGCCAGAATGAAGGAGAATGAGCAGCAACTGGTTTACATATATACTATGTCACCAGGTGGTGTAATAACATACCACCACATTTCCCCTGCCCCCCTAAAAAAACTTTGGTCTCCCAACTCTTCTCTTTTCCATGTGTTCATAAGTCCAGTATCTGGTGAGGTTTCCTTGTCCTCCTGGACCTTCGGGGTACTGGGGAGGGGGAGATGGAGGGTATTAAGGGTCGAGGGTCCTGACATTGGGCAGGAGTATGCTGAAGGGGTGTAGGGCTTCCCGTCGGGGTACTGGTTGCTGGGGGTGGGTTATTCAGTGGGACCCCATGGGGTGGCGTGACAATCATCTGTCCTGGTGTCCATTGTTCTTCGCGCTGGTCCATAGGGGTCCGCGATTCTCCTATGTCGTCCACTGTCCCTTCCTGCTGATCTGTTGGGGTCAGCTCTCCTGTGTCGTCCACACCTCCAGCCGGTGCGAGGTCCCTGGTGGCCACCGAATCTTCCCGTCCATCCCTGAATGCGACGTATGCATATTGGGGGTTCGCATGCCTCACTTCCACTGGCTCCACCAGAGGGTCCATTTTGTGGGGCCTGCAGTGTTTCCGGAGGAGCGCCGGTCTGGGTGTCATTAACCATCGAGGCAGCACCGTGCCTGTCGCAGCTTTCCTCGAGAATGAAAACATACGGTCATGAGGTGCCGTGTTAGTGGCGGTACACAACAGCGAGCGTATAATTGCAAGGCCTCTGCTAACACATCTTGCCACCTTACCACTGGTAGGTCTTTTGCCTTTAAGGTCAGTAGGACTGTTTTCCAGATAGTGACATTTTCCCTTTCTATCTGCCCATTACCTCTGGGGTTATAGCTTGTGGTGCGACTGGTGGCTATGCCTCTATCTCTCAGATACTGCTGGACCTCAGCACTCATAAAGGCGGAACTCCTATCTGTGTGTATACAGCTGGGGTATCCACACATGCTGAAAATGGATTGCAGGCACTTTATTACCATAGCTGCGGATACATCGGGACACGGAATAGCAAAAGGGAAATGTGAGTATTCGTCTATGGCATTAAGGAAATAGACGTTCCTGTCATAGGAAGGGAGCGGGCCTTTAAAGTTGAGGCTGAGGCGCTTGAAAGGTCTTGTAGCTTTTATCAGCATGGCCTTATCCAGTTGGTGAAACTGCAGTTTGCACTCTGCACAAATGGGGCAGTCCCTGCTTATCATCCGTACCTCCTCTACCGAGAATGGGAGATTTTGGACCCTTATGAAGTGGAACAGTCTAGCGACCCTCAGGTGGCCCAGCTCATTGTGCAAGCTCTGCAGCTGGGACATGTGATTGAAGGCCACATAGGTGCCCCTGGATAGTGCATCTTGGGGCTTGAGAAGCCTCCCTGGATGGTATAGAATGTGGTAACTATACGTAGACAGTTCTATCCTCCAGCGCAGGATTTTATCATTTTTTATCTTCCCGCTGTTCTGGGGGTTATTGAACATAAAAGCCACAGAACGTTGGTCTGTGACAAGGGTGAAGCATTTACATACCAGATAATGTCTCCAGGGCCTTACTGCTTCCACAACGGCTTGAGCCTCCTTCTCCACCGCCAAGTATCTTACCTCGGACCCCTGTAGGGTCTGCGAGAAAAAGGCTACCAGTCACCCCTCCTGGTTCAGAGTGGCAGCCAACGCCAAGTCTGAGGCGTCAGTCTCCACCTGAAAAGGAATCGTCTAATCTATGGATCGCAGGGTTGCTTTTGCAATCAAGTCTCTAATCTCTGTAAAGGCTTTGACAGCTGCTGGGCTGAGAGGAAAAGCTGAGGCTTTTATGAGTGGGCAAGCCCTGTTGGCGTAGTTGGGGACACACTGTGCGTAATATGCGAAAAGTCCTAAACATCTCTTTAAGGTTTTCTGTGAGTGTGGGACTGGGAGGTCTAGGAGTGTATGCGGGAGGGGTCCGAGCTGATTTCCCCGTTCTGCACCACATAGCCCAGAATGGCCAGTTTCCTAGTGCTGAAGACATATTTATCCCGATTATACGTTAGATTGAGTTCCTCTGCTGCCTGAAAAAAATGTTCAAGGTTAGTGTCATGATCAGTGTGCGAGTGGCCGCAAATCGTAACATTGTCCAAGTATGAGAGCACCGCCTGGAGTTGGTACTCGTCTACCATGCGGTCCATCTCCTGCTGGAACAGGGATGCCAAAGGGGAGGCGAAGGAACTGATACAGCATCCCATCCATCTCGAACGCCATGTATATGCGGTCGATCTATCTAATGGGCAACTGGTGGTACGCTGCCTTGAGGTCTATGGTAGAGAACACTTTATACTGAGCAATGCTGTTTACCATGTCCGCAATATGTGGCAGTGGGTAGGCATCCAGCTCTGTAATTTGTTGATCGTCTGACTGTAATCCACCACCATGCGCTGCTTCTCCCTTGCCTTCACTACAATGACCTGTACTCTCCAGGGGCTGGAGCTCTCTTCTATAATGCCCTCCTGCAGGAGTCTGCGGACTTCTGTTCTAATGAACTCTCTGTCCCTCGGGCTGTGCCTCCTGCTCTTGGTGGCTACTGGGGTGCAGTTGGGAGTGAGATGCATGAATAGTTGGGAGGGGGGTTCTATATTCAGGGCCGTCAGGCTACAGTGTCGTCTATTCTCAAGGAGCAGTGGGGGAAGCGGCCCATTATGTACTATTTTGGCACTGGAAGTCCAGCCCCAGTAGGACAGGAGCACAGAGGCGTGGGAGAACTAGCAACTTAAACTCTTCATACTGCCCTGTATGTGACCCTGCAGAAATGTTTTACCTTAGCTACGTGTCTGTTAGACGCTAATAAAATCTGGTGGTCACTTGGGTACATGTTTAGAGCGAGGCGTTCTACCAGCCCCTGGTCTATGAAACTTTCTGTACTCCGGCTCTTCATCAAGCAATTTACTGTCGACCCATTAACTTTAATACTAACAGTAGTGTCCAATAAATTGTGTGGACTCGCCTGATTCAAATGCAGAGAGATCAGTATGGCATGTCCTCCATTCTGGTAGTACTCGACATCCTGGCACTCTGTATCATAGTCATCCCCCGATAGTGATGTCCTCTGTCCAGCATCCTTTGCCAAAGATGGCCAACAGCACATGGCACTCTGCTTCTGCCTGCCTGAGGAGGAGGAAGAAGAACTTTCCCAGCTCTCATTTGCATGAAAAAGGTCTTTAGCAGGAGCCTTGAGGCTTCTACAGACCTTCACATAATGTCCTCTCTTTCCACACTTTGAACAGTCCTTTTCCCTAGCTGGACAGTGAGTTCTGGGGTGCTTGTGAGGGGCTACTGAGTCCAGCAGTGAGTACTCTTCTTGTTCTCCCCTAGAGTCCTCCAGACCCTCCACAATCATCTCTGCCTCTTCCAGCTTAACCACCCCCTTTTCCAGCAGCCTTTGTCTGATTTCTGTAGATCTGACACCAGCCACGATCCAGTCCGTTACAAGATCATCTGCATACTCTTGGGCTGATACTGTTTTGAAAGAACAGGCCCTTGCTAAGTCTTTCAGCACCAGTATAAAATCTCTTACAGACTCCCCTGCATGCTGTGACCTGGTCATAAGCCAGTGCCTAGAGTGTAGCTCACTGTGCCCTCTATTACAGTGCCTCTGTAGGGTGTTCATCGCCTCTTGGTACGATTTAGTGTCTTGTATAACCGAGTACGGGCAATCCCCTAGCTGAGCTAACAGTAGCATTAGCATCTCCTCTTCTGACGCTCCTTCAACCCCCGCGTAATTTAAAAAACATCTCTGCCATCGGCCGAAGTGCATGCTTGAGTTCTGGGATCCAGCTCCAGCCTGTCGGGCCTCAGCAATTGGCTAAATCTGAGCCTCTGATTCGGTGACTGGGGGTGGGGGGGGCCGCGTACCAGTCCTGATCCTGCGGAAACGTGGGCCCCCACTGGGGGATCAGGGATAGTTGGGGGTGTCTCGGAGGTAGTAATCCGTCCCTGCAGTCCTAATGATAAATCATGATCGGGAAGGCGACTTGCTGTATGCCCTCCACTCGTGCTTGACGCGATCCTTAGTTATAAACCAGGAACCCATTGGGTTGCATGGCTGGTCCTGGTCCCGGTGAATTAGCTAACAGGCAGGGCTCTTGGCCTCTCTTTACCTGCTCCGGGATACTTCTGTCCCTCTCATAGTCCACTACAACCACTGGGTGAGTCCCTCTCTCTCCCGCAATTTCGATCTGTGCAAGCCTAGGCCAGAATGAAGGAGAATGAGCAGCAACTGGTTTATATATACAAGGTCGCCAGGTGGTGGCCCCATACCATACCATACCATACCATCACACAAACCACCATACATAATTGTCCCTGTCAAAATAGGAAGTTGCACCAATCATCAAACACTTGGAATAAAATATACATATCTCTTGTGACGCTCTTTGCCTGTCAGAGAGAACTGAGTATTCTTTCCTTTCCAAATACTGCCCATGGCAGTGCAACCCCTCCTCACTTGAGATGCACTGTTTCCTCTGTGAATATGGACTAGCGCAAGGACTAACCTATCTTCAGGTCACAGGATGTAAGCATGCCATGGTATGCATTGCATTCAAATTTAAATGTTAAATTGTTATTTACAATGTGGTAGAAAGCCCATTCTGTCCCTTGAAATCCTTGACACCCAATTAACCTATCAACGTTTTTGGAACATGGGAGGAAACTGGAGCACCTGGCCATGGGGAGAATGTACAAATGGCTCACAGCGGCAGATTCACACCCGGGTCGCTAACGCTGTAATAGCATTGCACTAATCACTACACTAACTGTGCTGTCGTTCTGAATCGCAGGGAAACAAAGCCTTCTTTCAGCAAGAATTTGTTTTCTGGCTTTGCTTCTATTCTGTCCGTCTGCCAGGAATCAGGGGCTGATCAGATGCTGGAGAGCTCCAGCATGAGATAAAGACAAGACTGGGACAAAGACTCCGTTTTATGCTGCTAATGCTGAGGGCTCTCTGGTCCATGGACCAACTCTGATCCTAACCTCTGGCACTGTCTGAATGGAGTCTGTACACTTTCCTTTCTTTTGTCCTGGTTTCTCCCACATGTGCAGATTGGCAAGTTAATTGGCCTCATAAAGGTGAGAAAAGTTGATCGGAATGTAAAAGGCATCCTGATGATTAGTACCGGTGTGTGGGATGGGATGGGGTTGGGGAGATGGGAAGGGATAGGGTAGAATGCGATGCGATAAGATGGGGTGGGATAGGATGGAAAAGGATATGATGGAATGGGATGAGATGGATTGGGATTGGATGAGATGGGATGGGATAGAGCCATAAAGTGCTACAGACAGAAAGGCCATTCTGCCCTTCTAGAAAGTGCTGACCACCACTCCGCTAGTCCCACCAACCAGCTCCCATTCCATAACCCTCCAGATCTCTCTTATTAATGTATCTATTCAATTTATTGTTAAAACTTAAGATCAAGCCCACATTCACCACATCAGATGGCAGCTCATTTCACACTCCCACCACTCTCTGAGTGAAGAGCTTTCCCCCAGTGTTCCCCCTAAACCTTTTCCCTTTCAGCTTAAATCTATGATTTCTCATACTTATCTCCCCCAATCTTAGTGGAAAATGTCCACTCACATCCACTTTGTCTATCTCCTCATTCTTCTTCACTCCAAGGAGTAAATTCCTCATCTACTTAATCTTTCCCTGTAACTCAACACCTAAAGACCCGGCAATATCCTAGTAAATCTTCTCTGCACTCTTCCAACCTTATTGGTATCCTTCCTGTAGTTAAATGACACAATATTCCAAATTTGGGCTCACCAATGTCTTAAACAATTTCAACATAACATCCCAACTCCTATACTCCTATACTTTGATTTATAAAGGCGCAAATCAATACCCAGGCATATGATTTAGTGGCCATCACAGAAACACATTTTCAAGATGGGCATGATTGGGAATTCAACTTTCAAGTACAAAAAGATAAGATAAGGATTAGATCAGAGCAATCATGAGAGATGATATAAGATCTAAGGAACAGAATGTTGAGTCCATCTGCATAAAGATTAAGAAAAGTAAATGGAAAAAAAATCACTGGTGGGAGTTATCTATCGCCCACCAAATAACAATAGCACAATGGCACAGGCAATTAACCGAGAGATAACTGAGGCGTGTAAGAACGGAATTAACAGTTGTCGTGGGGGGCTTTAACCTCCACATTGATTAGAAAAATCAAGTTGGTTGAGTGAGTCTGGAAGACAACTTCATAGAATGCATCCGTGATAGCTTTCTTGAGCAGCATGTTAAGGAACCAACAAGGGAAAATGTTAATTTAGATCTAGTATCGTGCTATGAGATAGGTAAAATTAATGATCTAGCAGTTAGGGAAAAAAAACAATCATAGTATGATTGAATTTCTCACACAGATGGAGGGTGCAATAGTTAGATCTAAAACTAGTGTATTATGCCTTAACAGGGGAGACTACAGCAGGATGAGGGAGGAATTGGCCAACATGGACTAGGAGCACTGGCTAGTTGGCAGACAGTTGAGGAACAGTGGAAGACTTTCAAAGAGATATTTCACAGTGCTCAACAAAAATATATTCCCATTAAAAATAAGAGAGGGAAGAGCTAGCTTTGGTTAACTAAAGAAATAAAGGAAAGAATAAAATTTAAAGCTCGTGTACAAAGTCGCCAAGAATAGTGGGAAACTAAAGGATTGGGAAAACTTTAAAAGGCAACAAAAGACAACTAAATGGGAAATAAGGAAAGGGAAAAAGATTATGAAGGTTAATTAGCACAAAATATAAAAGCATAACAACAAATTTTATAAACATATAAAATGGAAGGGGGTGGCTAGAGTCAACATGGGCCCCTTGGAAGATGAGAGAGGGAGATTGATATTGAGTAATGAGGAAATGGCCGAGGCATTGAACAAATATTTTTTGTCAATCTTCACGGTGGAAGACACGTCCACCATACCAAAGAGTGGTGTTAGGGATGTGAAGGGAAGTGAGGGTGTAATGGAAGATTCTAACCGTGTTTTTTACTTTTGCAGCTTTTGCTTCTGCAAGGCTGAGAACCTGCTTGTGTTTTAGAATCAGCAGACATAAGCTAAATTCCACAGAGGGGCCAGAGATACTGTTATCTGACGAAAGGACATCTGTGTACCAAGAACATTTAATCTTCCTGCTTGTTTTGGTCACAGACTGTCAGAGGACTAGCCTTGATGCAAAATAAACCATTGTATTCAAAGTGATAAGCTGAAAATTATGTTATTTGATAGAAGCCTAGCATGCTAGCTTGCTCGCTTATCTTTCTTGCTGTGCTGGGAATAGGTGCTTGGGTAAGCAGTTTTTGGGTAATATAAGCCATGGTCCCGCTGCTGAAGTTTGAGACTCTCTGAGAGGTGGCAACATCTCTCAGCAAGAAGAAGAACTTCTAGAGTCCAGCCAACGTCCCAGTCGGGGGAAGTGGAGAAGCTGCTACCGGCGCCCTGACAACCTACTACAAGTGTGCAATCGTTGCCTCACTTCGGCAGTTGGGACCAGTCCAGGTGTTGATAAGTATAGTTGGGAAGGGCTAGCATAATGTAGTTTGAAATCAGCTTTTGAATTTGTAATAAACATTTGTATAAACTGAGCTGATTTCGGTGTGTGTGTCTATTTTCTTTCGGTAGCTCAAACACTGTGACCAATCTAAAATGAACAAAATGAGAGGTATAAGTTTACCCAAGACAGAGGGCCTCAATAAAATAATTGAATCAAAAGAGATAGTGATGAGCAAACTAATGGACAAATCCCCTGATCTCGATGGGATGCATCCCAGGATACTGAGGGAAATAGCGGGAGTTATTGTCGATGTGTTGGTAGTCATTTAACAAAATTCTCTGGATTCTGGGCAGGACCCAGCAGACTGGAAGATAGCAAATGTCACACCACTTTTTAAAAAGGGATGTAGGCAGAAGTCGGGTAACTATCAACCAGTTATCTTAATGTCTGTAGTCAGGAAAATGCTTGAAGCTGTCATTAAGGATGAAATAGTGAGAGATTTAGAATGAAGGAGTTCCATCAGGCAGATGCAACATGGATTCAGAAAGGGTATATCTTGTTTGACAAACTTGCTGCAGTTCTTTGAGGATATAATGGGTTTGGTAGATAGAGTAGAATAGGTTGATGTTGAATATTTGGATTTCCAGAAGGTGTTTGATAAGGGGCCACAGAAGAGAATTATCAATAAGATACAGATGAATGGAGTCAGGGGGATTATATTGGCATGGATTGAGGATTAGTTAACTGACAGAAGGTGGGAGAGATGGAGAGACAGATAGAGGGAGGGATCATGGGGAGGTGTGTTAGAGGGAAAATTGAAAATGGGAGGGATGGAATCAATGGAACCAGATGGTGAAGGGGCAAGCTACAATTGGAGAATGCAGTGTTCATGCCATTGAGTTTAAGGCTGTTCAGGAGGAATTTTATGTGTTGACCTTTAAGTTTACATTTGGCTTCACCTGGCAATGGAGGAGACTGAGGGCAGACAGATCTGGGTAGGTATGGGGAGGGAATTAAGTTGTGGAATTGTCTCTCTTTTGTTTGTTCCCATCTCCTGAGATATCTGCCCCATGTATAAAATGTGAATCGAGTCCCACCTGTGTCACCTCACCCAAACTGGGGTTACCTGAGCATACAGGGGAAATTTCTGATTGTCTTTGCGGTGTTATTGAAGCAACAGTTGTAGGGTTGACAGGGGAGGTGGGAATCAATTTGTCTGTGTGATATTGTTGAAGGAACAGATGTGAGGTTGACTGGGGAGCCAAAGGTCAGTTTGACTGTTGTGAGTTATTAAAGGAACAGATGTGGGGTTGATGGGGAGGTGAGTATCAGTTTGTCTGTGGGGTGTTGTTGAAGGAGGAGTCAAGGGGTTGATTGGGAGGTGAGGATCAGTTTGTCTGTGGGGTCTTGTTGAAGGAGGAGTCATGGGGTTGATGGGGAGGTAAGGATCAGTTTGTCTGTAGGGTGTTGTTGAAGGAAGAGGCATGGGGTTGATGGGGAGGTGAGGATCAGTTTGTCTGTGGGGTGTTATTGAAGGAGGAGTCAAGGGATTGATGGGGGAGGTTAGGATCAGTTTGTCTGTGGGGTGCTGTTGATGGAACAGTTGTGGGGTTGACAGGGAAGGCAGGGATAAGTTTTGCTCAGGTTGGTGATTCTCCATTTTTCAAAAGTCTGCTGCCATTTGCTGGAGTATGTCTGGTGTTGAGGGGAATGGTTGATTGCCGGTATGTGAAGGAACTCTGTGGTCTTTGTGGGAGAGTCACCTGCAGGCTGGTGCATTGGCTGTGAGCCCATGGTGGTTTTGTGGGATGCTGTATTAAGGTTAGGGTGTGTGTTTGTAGACAGCAGGATATCCTTAGGCTTTACATTCTTGAAGCTCTGGGGCCTCCAGCAAGTCAACTATTGAAATGCAGGGGAAAGATCCTGGGACAGATTATCAGGGAGCTGAGATTTGGGAATTCAATTTAGATTAGAGTCAGGGGTAGGACTGGCATTAAGAATAGGCGAATAGCTAACATTAAGGTAAATTTTAGCATGAGAGATGCAGTCAGGGGTAGGGTAAGTGTAAGGGTTCAGGGCTATTTGTAGGAGTGGGGCTGGTGTCAGGGCTAGAGGTGCGGTTTGAGATATGGCTGATGATAGGGGCTAGGGGTATGGTCAGGGGTGGGGCTGGTGTTGGAGTTTGGGGTATGGTCAAGAACAGAGTAAGTGTCAGAGTTAGATATATGGTTCGGGAGAGGTCTGGTGTTTGGCATCAGTGTATATTCAAGGAGAGGGCTAGTATTGGGATTCAGGGTACTGTCAGGGGTAGGACTGGTGATGGTGTCAGGGCAGTGGTCAAGATAGGGTCCATTATTTTTTTGGATCTGGGAAACAATAATCATGAGATAATGATGTCAACATCAGTGGAGATAGGAAGATGGAGCTAACACAGGGGTAAATGGAAATGGAGGCAATGGTGATAATGGGATGAGGAACCTGAGTGCCCAGGAGTGTGCAGCTGTGGGTTTTTGTGGGAGTGTCAGATGTGGGGCAAAGGTTTGTCATCACCTAAGGAACAAGAAAAATGTTGATGCATCTAGATGTTGAGGTCATGTTTCTGGCAATAGACACTCAACATTGTCATTGTCCTCTGAGCTCGTTCTTGGCCCCCATTGTAGTTTCTCAGCCCCTTCCTCACTGTCCACTATACCTCCCATCTTCATCTCAACTGCAAATTTGCTGATCCAGTTTATCACATTATCATCCAGATTATTGATATAGAAGACAAACAACAATGATCCCCAAGTCACACCACTTGTCATAGGTCTCCTGTCAGGTTCTACAAGTTGCACAGATCCCTACATCCAAATGATGGGTATTTGGTGTGTTGGTAACAATCCCTGATTGTTGGTTTGGTTGTAAAGTAGTAACCAAGCAAGAAATGTAAACTCGTGAACAGTACATTCAAATCTGGTGGTGGCACAGCTCAGCTCTAGGTTTCAAAGCTACCGAGGGCTCTAAATCAATGGTGTAGGGACAGTTACCTAGAATTCACATCCCTGATCATTATCACACCCACGGAGCTTTTATCTCTCCCGTGTCCTATCACCATCCAAGACATTCCACTGCCTGTTGACAGAAGTCACTCGGAAATGTGGCCATGGCTGCTAGCAATGCACAGAGATAAGGTGCACACAACAAGATCCCACTGACGGAAAACCAGATGGTGGAAAGTGTACGGAGGCCACGGGGGAATGGGAGTTGACTTTGCTGAAGTGCACCACTAACCATTTTGTTTGTGGAAATTTGTCCTGAAAACTAAGCAGCACTGGATGTTCAATATCCAAGACCAGAGCTTAAATGTCCAAGGCCTAAGGTCCAAAGCCTGTGATCCAAGGCCTGAGGTTCAATGTCAGAGATCTGAAGCACAAGGTCTGAGATCCAAGCCCTGAACCCTAAGGTGAAGAGGCCCAAGGCCTATTTGAGGTTCAAAATCTAAAACTTCAAGGCCTGAGGTCTGAGGTCTAAAGTCTGAGGTCCAAGGTCAGATTTGGGGTTCAAAGTCAAAGGCCTAAGACCTGAGGTCCAATGTTCAAGGTCAGAAAACCGAGGTCCAAGGTCAGAGACCTGAGGTTCAAGATGAGTGACCTGAGGTCTAATGTCCAAGGCCTGAGGCCTGAGGTTCAAAATCTATGGTCAGAAACCTGAGGTCCAATGACCAAGGTCAAAGGCCCAAGGTCCAATGTCCAAGGTCAGAAACCTGAGGTCCAAGGTCAAAAACCCGAGGTCCAGTCCAAGGCCTGAGACCTGAGGTCCAAGGTCTAATCTTATAAATCAGAGGTCCAAGGTCCAAGGTCTAAAACCATATGTGCACTTTTTTCCATGTGTTCCACCATTTCAGAGAGTGAAGAATAAATGCCAGACAGGTAATTGAACACAAGGATGAATGATTAAATTAGAAACATGTTGTGGAGAAAGGATAAATTAGGGCTTCAGAAGTCTTCATCAGTGAAATGGAGTTGCCATTGTATGAACAGGAAGGATGCTGTCAAGGGGAATGACCCTGCATGATAAGTTTTCAGCTGACCAAGTGGGGCATGACTGTTCATAGAGATAGGCCATGAGCTGCCTGGGATTTTGGTTGTAGGGATCTGTGGACCTTGTAGAACTTGACAGGAGACCCATGACAAGTGGTGTGATTCGGGGATCATTGTTGTTTGTCTTCTATATCAATAATTTGGATGATAATGTGATAAACTGGATCAGCAAATTTGCAGTTGAGATGAAGATGGGAGGTATAGTGGACAGCGAGGAAGGCTTTCAAAGCATGCGGCATAATCTGAACCAGCAGGAAAAATGGGCTCCAACATGGCAGATAGAATTTAATGCAGAGAAGTGTGAGATGTTGCACTTTCAGAGGACTAACCAAGGTTGAACATACACAATAAATGGTAGAGCAATGAGGAGTGTGATAGAACTGAGAGATCGAGGAATACAGATACATAATTCTCTGTAAGTCACATTACAGGTACTTAGGATTATAAAGAGACCTTTTAGCACATTGGCCTTCATGAATCAAAGTATTTAGTACAGGAGTTTGGGATATTATGGTGAATATTTACAAAGCATTGGTGAAGCCAAATTTGGAATATTGTATGCAGCTTTAGTCACCTAACTCAAGAAAACTATCAATAAGATTGAAAGAGTGCAAAGAAGATTCACTAGGATATTGCCCGGACTTGCAGAGCTGAATTACATGGAAAAGTTTAACAGGTGAGGACTTTATTCCCTGGAATGTCAGAGAATGAGGAGAGATTTGATGGAGGTATACAAAATTAGAGTCATGGTCACCCTTGAAGTCGAGGATGATGGCCTTCGTTCCATTGATCCACAGAGTGAAGATGTCTGTACGTGTATTTGTTGACGAGAAATCAGACTGCTCAAACTACAGGGGAATCACGTTGCTCTCCATTGCAGGCAAAATCTTCGCTAGGATTCTACTAAATAGAATAATACCTAGTGTCGCTGAGAATATTCTCCCAGAATCACAGTGCGGCTTTCGCGCAAACAGAGGAACCACTGACATGGTCTTTGCCCTCAGACAGCTCCAAGAAAAGTGCAGAGAACAAAACAAAGGACTCTACATCACCTTTGTTGACCTCACCAAAGCCTTCGACACCGTGAGCAGGAAAGGGCTTTGGCAAATACTAGAGCGCATCGGATGTCCCCCAAAGTTCCTCAACATGATTATCCAACTGCACGAAAACCAACAAGGTCGGGTCAGATACAGCAATGAGCTCTCTGAACCCTTCTCCATTAACAATGGCGTGAAGCAAGGCTGTGTTCTCGCACCAACCCTCTTTTCAATCTTCTTCAGCATGATGCTGAACCAAGCCATGAAAGACCCCAACAATGAAGACGCTGTTTACATCCGGTACCGCACGGATGGCAGTCTCTTCAATCTGAGGCGCCTGCAAGCTCACACCAAGACACAAGAGAAACTTGTCCGTGAACTACTCTTTGCAGATGATGCCGCTTTAGTTGCCCATTCAGAGCCAGCTCTTCAGCGCTTGACGTCCTGCTTTGCGGAAACTGCCAAAATGTTTGGCCTGGAAGTCAGCCTGAAGAAAACTGAGGTCCTCCATCAGCCAGCTCCCCACCATGACTACCAGCCCCCCCACATCTCCATCGGGCACACAAAACTCAAAACGGTCAACCAGTTTACCTATCTCGGCTGCACCATTTCATCAGATGCAAGGATCGACAATGAGATAGACAACAGACTCGCCAAGGCAAATAGCGCCTTTGGAAGACTACACAAAAGAGTCTGGAAAAACAACCAACTGAAAAACCTCACAAAGATAAGCGTATACAGAGCCGTTGTCATACCCACACTCCTGTTCGGCTCCGAATCATGGGTCCTCTACCGGCACCACCTACGGCTCCTAGAACGCTTCCACCAGCGTTGTCTCCGCTCCATCCTCAACATCCATTGGAGCGCTCACACCCCTAACGTCGAGGTACTCGAGATGGCAGAGGTCGACAGCATCGAGTCCACGCTGCTGAAGATCCAGCTGCGCTGGATGGGTCACGTCTCCAGAATGGAGGACCATCGCCTTCCCAAGATCGTATTATATGGCGAGCTCTCCACTGGCCACCGTGACAGAGGTGCACCAAAGAAAAGGTACAAGGACTGCCTAAAGAAATCTCTTGGTGCCTGCCACATTGACCACCGCCAGTGGGCTGATAACGCCTCAAACCGTGCATCTTGGCGCCTCACAGTTTGGCGGGCAGCAGCCTCCTTTGAAGAAGACCGCAGAGCCCACCTCACTGACAAAAGGCAAAGGAGGAAAAACCCAACACCCAACCCCAACCAACCAATTTTCCCTTGCAACCGCTGCAATCGTGTCTGCCTGTCCCGCATCGGACTGGTCAGCCACAAACGAGCCTGCAGCTGACGTGGACTTTTTACCCCCTCCATAAATCTTCGTCCGCGAAGCCAAGCCAAAGAAAAAGAATGTTGCACACCAAGAAGCCACGATACTTCACAAAGCAAGCAACTAGTTCCAATGGCATGAAAACTATGACAATTGGAGCTGATGGATTTGTTGCAGCCTTTATTCGCCCTCACAACCGTTGAGTTCAGAGTAACTTCTTCCATCGCTGAGGATTTGGATTGCTCTTTGTCAGGGACCTCATCCTTGACCTTATCCCCGTGGGTGAGCCTACCGGGAGCATAGCTCCAGACAGCATCACTCTCAGAATTACAGGACCACACAGGCTTCTCTGCCACAACAAGGTGACAATCCACAGAGAAGAAAAATGAGAGTAAATGCAAGCAGGCTTTATCCACCGAGGTTGGGTGAGACAAGAACTTCACACAGAGTGGTGAGAATGTGGAAAGAGCTGCCAGCTGAAGTTGAATGCAGGCTCAATTTTGACATTCAAGAAAAATTTGGAAAGGTACATAGATGGCAGAGATATGGAGGACTATGGTCTGATCAATGGGATTAACTAGATGGGCTGAAGGGCCTGTTTCTGTGTTGTAATGCTCCATGGTTCTATGGTTAAATATTAAGCCACAGCACCAAAACCTTTAAACTTGACACTATCACTTGCAATAGCAGGTTGTTAAAGAGGAACATTTATTTGCAGCAAGGAACATTACATTATGCAATCACAGAGTTTTTTTACTTGTTAAAGTAGCAGGAACAGAAATCACTGAAAATTGAGTCATGGAATCGTTGAATTAATTCAAAACAGCTGAGTTTCAATCATTCCCGACTCAGCATTCTGAGCACCATTTATCGTTAATAATGGACCATATGCCTGCTGGGAGGGGAGCTGCAGATTGACGACAGCAGCTTGGTGAAATAGAAACATTTTCAGGGAAGGGACAGGAGGAATTGGACTCAAAGGAGATCTGGCGAGGGCACTGCACGGCCTCCTGTGATACTGATTCCAAGAGCATGTGATGGAACGTCACATGCATAATTTAAGAATCATAGTGTTGGCTGTGCTTTCCTTGTAACCACAGGCCACTTTCTACAGGAAGATATTTATTGTATGGGTTTCTTTTATGATTTTGATCCAACTCTTGAGAGGGTTGCATGTGAGGTATGTGTGTGTGTTAGTGAGGTAGTGTGTGTGCATGTGTGAGTGAATATTTGTGTGTGGTGTGTCTGTGTTAGTGAGTGAGTGTGTGCATCTGTGAGTCCGTATTTGTATGTGGTGTGTGTGTGCACATGCGCGTGTGAATGTGCATGTGTGTGTGTGAGAGAGACCTCTGGCGGTGGTTGAGTCTGAGGAGAGACAAGATGAAACACAATCTGTGGGCTCAACTGGAACTCCAATTGCCCTCATTTCCTTTACTCTCCCCATTCCACATGGACTGTTTGCCCTCAGCCTCATCCATTGCCAGGGTGAGGCCAAGCATAAAGAAGAACTTAACATAAGCCCTCTGGACCTGGACATCTCTGTTGAGGGGGGATTTTTGAATCTTAACCCTACCTGTACACCTCATAATTCTGTACATCTGAGTCAGGTTCCCCTCAGCCAGCATTCCAAGGACAGTCAAGGCAGCCTATCCAGATATATTAAATTAAATGATCCACACCAGACAAGACCCAGGCTCTCTTTCATTCCCTGATGCCTTATACTCACTCACCAGGGTCATGGTTTAACATGTATTGTGAATGAGAGTGCTCTACTCTGAGCCAGAACAAATGATAATTTCTTATATCCACCACAAGAAACAGGAAGCTGCCACTACCTCAGTTTGAAATGGTTCGTTCACATCTGCAAGCTGATAGGCTGATGGGTGAATATACTGTACATGTTAATCCAATGAACCATTCGTCAGTCTTGTGTTTGCATTTTCCTGTCTTATTTAACGTGGATTATTCTGTAATAATCCAATAAAACCATTAAATAAAAGGACAGTTTGCTCCCCAACATTATGTCCATCTGGAAGGGATTGTGCTTTGTTGCAGTTATCAAGAGTGGAAGACCTCTCTGCATGTCACAGGCCATTGAGTGAAGCTCGGAAACATTAACCCTTTGCTTTACCCTTAGGTAACAGACAAACTCAATTCATTTCTGAATCCATATTTTTCTTCGACGCATGCAACCTGGCCAGTAGGTTGTTAGAAGTTTCTGGCCTGATGGTTGGTTCACACTTTTATCTCCAGGTCAGGAGATTCAATTGCTGATCCAGAAACATGACCACAAAATACAGGCTGACACATTGGGAGAAGGCTACCGAGGTTTGTCTTTCAGAGGACCTGGACAAAAGCCCACAGCATCATTGCCTGCAAGGGAGTGATGGGTTCTGCAGTACTGGAACAAGCCTTTTGACCCAACTTCCATGATGACCAGTTCATCCCACTTGTCCTTGGTGGCCCAGCCAGGGATTCTCACTCAGTTGAAAAACACAGCTGAAAAGATTAGAATCATGTACAAACAACCAGGAGATGGAGGTTTCAGTCAATCAGGCAGCATGCATGGAGAGAGATGATGAGGATCCTTTGTCAAGTCTAAATTAGTTAATCTCAGCAAATTCAAGTTCATGTTTATTATCATCTGACTGCACATATTCAACCAGATGAAACAGCATTTCTCTGGACCACAATTCACACACAGCACACAGCACATTAATAATCACATAACATACATAAAGATACAATTTAAAATAAATACAGATGAATATTTTGGAATGGTTTACTTGGTTACAACAGACTCGCCAAGGCAAATAGTGCCTTTGGAAGACTACACAAAAGAGTCTGGAAAAACAACCAACTGAAAAACCTCACAAAGATTAGCGTATACAGAGCCGTTGTCATACCCAGACTCCTGTTCGGCTCCGAATCATGGGTCCTCTACCGGCATCACCTACGGCTCCTAGAATGCTTCCACCAGCGTTGTCTCCGCTCCATCCTCAACATTCATTGGACCAACTTCATCACCAACATCGAAGTACTCAAGATGGCAGAGGGTGACAGCATTGAATCCACGCTGCTGAAGATCCAGCTGCGCTGGGTAGGTCACGTCTCCAGAATGGAGGACCATCGCCTTCCCAAGATCGTGTTATATGGTGAGCTCTCCACTGGCCACCGAGACAGAGGTGCACCAAAGAAGAGGTACAAGGACTGCCTAAAGAAATCTCTTGGTGCCTGCCACATTGACCACCGCCAGTGGGCTGCTATCGCCTTAAACCGTGCATCTTGGCACCTCACAGTTCGGCGGGCAGCAACTTCCTTTGAAGAAGACTGCAGAGCCCACCTCACTGACAAAAGACAAAAGAGGAAAAACCCAAAACCCAACCCCAACCAACCAATTTTCCCTTGTAACCGCTGCAATTGAGTCTGCCTGTCCCGCATCGGACTTGTCAGCCACAAACGAGCCTGCAGCTGACGTGGACATTACCCCTCCATTAATCTTCATCCACGAAGCCAAGCCAAAGAAGACTTGGTAACAGGATGCTGTTCATCAATCTCCTAGCCTGTGGGAAGAAGCTATTTCCCAGTCTGACAGTTCTTGTTTTGATGCTCCTGGACCTCCCTCCTGATGGTAGTGGGTCAAAGATACTGTAAAATAAATGGAAAAGGTCCTCACTAATTCTTTGAGCCTTACTTAACATGCACCCTGTGAATGTCATCAATAGCATGGGTTTAACCAGGTTCTAATGTTAGGGGGAGCAAGCACATAAAAAAGATCCCACGACACATACCAGACGATGAGTCAATGTTGAATTGAAGGCCAAACTGATTTTTCAGCGGTGTTGTTCCAGGGTGGAGGTGGGGGGTGGGAGGTTCAGCAGGGGGGGGGGGGTTGACAGTCTCTTGAGTCTGTCGGAATGCAAGTAAAGTTGACAAACTTCCACAAGAGATAAACAGAGATTAGTTCCGTACTTAAATGTACATGAATTGTGAATAAATGATGGGAAACCACAAACCACAGGTGAGTTCATCTTCCTACAGTGTGCTCAACATTTTCATGAAATTAATGATAATCTTTTTTTAATAATATTTTATTTATCATTTTAAACAATCAACAATCACA
The DNA here is from genome assembly GCF_036971445.1 of Narcine bancroftii. NCBI lineage: Eukaryota > Metazoa > Chordata > Chondrichthyes > Torpediniformes > Narcinidae > Narcine > Narcine bancroftii. The sequence goes on from NC_091470.1 coordinate 257,091,625, forward strand.
CCAAGTACAAAACATCAGGAGGACCCCTCCCTCCGCCCCCTCCTTTCTATATAACTCCTATTAAACAGAGAAAGAACAAAGAAAAAGAAACACAAAAGAAGATCATCCCATTTTTAGTTTGTGCAGTAAAACATATGGAGACAGAGTAATACCACAGTATTAAATCCTTTACAGAGGTCTACTGGCTAGCCAGTAGCGATCATAACCCTATATTGGTGCAAGTGAGGTACCTATATTTTCTAAATAAGGCTGCCTGATTTTTAGGAAAGTGTTATATCCCCTCCTGAGGTTGTATGTGACCTTTTCAAGTGGGATGCAGTTATTAATCTCCAAAGACCAACTCACCATGAGGAGATGGGAGTCAGACTTCCATGTTACTGCTATGCATTTCCTGGTCACACATAAGGCAATTTTTTTTTAAAACTTTATTTAAAATTTTATGACATGAATAAAATAAAAATTACATTTAAAGAAATAATTAAAAATAAGATAATAAAAATTAGAATACTACATCATTAAACTACACAAATTAACCCCCCCAATAATTATAACACAACATTAAACATCTAATTTAAAATTAGTCCAACCCTCACCCCCAAAATAAAGAGTGAAAAATTAATTAACAATGTTGTAAATAAAATAGAAAAAACCCCACTTACAAAACAAAGGATAAAACTTAACAACAAAAAATAATTACTAACAACAAAAAAAATATCAATACTAAAATAATACCCTTAAACATATATTTAAATCAAATATAATACATTTAACAAATGAAATCCACTTTAAAACTAAGTTCAAATATTAAAATCATATATCAACCACATATCTGTTATACAAAAATCATAATTAATAATACATAAATACATAATTTCCATTAATACCAAGTTTCCTTTATAATTCATCGAGAGAACAAAAACATCCCTTAGAAAAACAATCAGATAAACTTTTTATTCCCTTCCCCTCCCCTTATATAAAAAAAAGAAATAAAAAGAAATAAAAAGTTCAAACTCTTATAAAATTCTCCATATTCTTCATTTATAACATCTTCCAAATTCTCTATCGAAATTAACTTAATTTTATTAAACTCTTCTCCCTCAATGTATTTGTACTTAATTTTCTTCTTTTTCTTCTTATCACCTTTCCCCTCATCTTCCTCTTCATCTAATTCAACATCCTCAATTTTTGACTTATTATCTTCTGTGACATCATCCTCTTAAAAAAGAAAGAAAAAAAAAACCCAAATAAAAAGAGAAAAAAAGGAGAGAAAAAAAACCTCCTAATTCCCTCTCAATTACAATCAGAAAACAAAAAGAGTTTTAAAAAAATTATTTATTTTAAAAAAAATTAAAAAAAAACCTTCACTTCTTAACCCAAAAATTAAAAAAAAACAGGTCGGAGGTCACAACTACCTCCTCCTGTTTAAACCACCCAAAGTGGTAACTCCCCCAAAATATTGGGTATGAGATAACTCACAGGTAGCTGATGACTTCTGGAAACTAGTGCCCACCCAGTTCCCTCTCCCAACTCCCATTTCATTAAACTATCATCATTATTTAAACTATTTAAACTCTTCTCAAAAAAAAGATAAAAGATTTATTTTTTTAAATCAACGTTACCACTTCGGTCACCATTGCTTCCATTTCTTTTAAAAATCTGGATCCCACCTTACATCTCTACTCTCTTTGGAGACCTTGAAGGACTACATCGTTCCTGAAACTGCATGATTGGTAGAGACTGAGCAAAGTCCATAACCTCTTTAGGATTGTCAAAGAACTTTGGCTAATTTCCATCCTAAAAAATCTTCAGTACCGCAGAATACCTGAATGTTGCCTTATGTCTTTTTTTCCATAACCGTTCTTTCACAGAATTAAATTCGCATCATTGAAACATAATTTCTTGACTTAAATCTTGATAGAAGAAAACAGGATTATTCTGAACCATCAAAGGAGATCTATTTTGCTGGGCATTTCTAATAGCCGTACGTAAAATTGTCTCTCTGTCACAATAGTTTAAACAACAGATCAAAACAGATCTTGGATTCTGTCCTGAAAAAGATTTTCTTCTTAAAACTCTATAAGCACGTTCCAGTATTAACATTCAGGGAATTTATCCTGTCCTAACACTCGTGGAATCCATTCAGTAAAAAATTTTCTTAGATCTGGTCCTTCTATGCCTTCTGGCAAACCAACAATTTTCACGTTGTTCCGTCTAGATTGATTCTCCAAATAATCAACCTTTTTGCTAAATTTTTATTTTGGATCTGCAATGTTTCAATTATTCTATTTTCATCTTGCAGTTCATCCTGTGCATCGACTAAACCTTGATCACAGATTTCAAATCTTTCAATGGTTTCAAGCTTAAAAGCTCCATTAATGACTTCCGCCATCGCATTAATCTTGGAAATAAACAGGTTCACAAAATTAGCTAAGTGACTCGATACAGAATATATCTTATCTTCAAGATCCTTAACAGACATTTCAACAGAAGTAGATTCAGGCATAATGGGGTCTTGCTGTTCCTTAGAGACCACGGGATCTTCTGTCCCTTCCCTTAATTTAGTATCTTTTCTAGCAGTTTGACTTCGTATAAAAATCCCTCTCAAAGTCCCCCCAGCAATGCCAGGAGACTGAAGATCAGAGTTATATTTAAGCCAAATCTCTTTAATCATCTTCACTGAATCGATGTCTGGAAAAACCGTTGTAATTGAAGATGCATTTTGCAGTGCCACCACTGTAGCAGTCGAATGACAGCTCTTTAACTCTCCAGCTGTTGGCGCCCCAGCTGATTCAACTGTCAAAGTCTGAGTAACAGCACTCACAGTGGCCGTTGTGTGAAATACTGGCACCCGTCCAGCTCTTTGGTCTGAAAGCTGTTGAATGCGACCTTCAAAGAGCCTCATCGGCTTAAAACGGAGTTTCAATGCCGAACTCTGTACGTCTTCCTCTGGATCCATTCTATGCTGAGTCCTGGCTTCTTGTAAACAAGTAGGCTCAGACAATTTCGGAAAATGTAGTTTTTTAACAGTCTGTTGATGTTTTCTTTTACCCTTTTTTTTTGCATATAAACCATTAGGCACTAATCCAACACCTCTTATTATTTATAAACTTTTAAAAGAACTTTAACGGGCACTTAAAGACAAAACAATAAATCAGAGTCAGGAGAGGTCTGGAAGGCACATCTGTTCCCTACGCCATCTTGCCATGCCCCCACATGAGGCAATTTTTGTGAATTTAATTTGAAAATTAGTTCCCCTGAAGACAAAACTCTGGGTCTACTGGGAAGGTGACTCCCGTGATCTTAGTTAGGGTGTCACAGAGGTCATATCAGAAGGGCCTCACCTTTGTGCAAAGTCAGGTAGAATGTAAGAAGGAACCAACCTCTTTACCACACCTGAAACACATCTCTGATAACTTAGGTTTATATTGGTTTAATTTCTGTGGGATGAGGTACAGTTGCAATCTATACAATCAATACTATCTGGCATTGATAGTAGACATTAAACTTCTCTGACACAAATCTGACCAGAGTTGTTTGTCAATTGTTGTGTCTAGGTCTGACTCCGATCTCACTCTATATTTATGCAAATCTGGCTTTGGGCTCTCACTCATCAATAAAAAGTACATTCTAGAAATAATTTTACATACATTTCCTTCATTGAGTAGTTTCACTCAGAGAGTCCTGGCAGAGTCATTTCAGGGCCCAAATTGGCCAAGGAAGAATCGTAACTGAAGGTAACAAACAAAGGACTTATTGCACAAGTCCTGTTCCTTCTTCAGTTGTTAAAATTATAGGAAAAGTTATTTTTCATAACAATCCTCCAGATGTTGTATCTCCTTATGATACCAGGCTTTCAAAATTTTAATGTACAAAGTTATGAGTATAAATTTATTTTGTCTTAAAGGTGTCTTCAATGACAATCCTCTTTTCAGTGCAGACCCTCCTCAGGTCTCACCCCATATTCTAATCAAGTGCATTAAAATTGAATTGTCTGTCCTGCTAACTATAATTCTGGAATTCTATTTATACATGAAACCATCATACACCTCTTTTAGAGAGTGCAATCAAATTTTTACCCAAGAGGGAGTAAGGTCTCTCTCAAAAAAATGAAGAAATAAATCTCATTTGGGCAGTCAAATAATATTCTTTTTGAAATTTAGGCAACTGGATGCCTCCTAATCTATAATTCCATGTTAACTTTTCCATGGATATTCTGGGTAATTTACAGTTCCAGATAACTTGTCCAACATGCTTATTAATAGTTTCAAAAAAAGGTTTGAGGAAATGGAATGGGTAAGGACTGGAAAAGGTACAACAATCTTGGCAACATATTCATCTTTACACAGTTGACCTTGCCAATTAGAGTGATGGGTAAGTTCATCCACCTACTCATGTCTTGTAGCGGGATGTAATTGAGTTTGTAGAAATTCTGAAAAATCATTATCCACCATTATTCCAAGGTATTTAATGCCACCCAAGGGCCATTTGAATGAACTTATTTGCTGGTACTCAAAACTTTTTAGTGGGATGATTTCACTTTTCCTGCAGTTTACCTTGTATCCTGAAACTTCACCATAAGCTTTTAATAGAATCTGTAATTTAGTTAGAGAATTAATTGGACCCGTTAAATATAGGATTACATCATCTGCCATGATATTAATTTTGTGGTTTGTCTGACCCACCATAAAACTCTTTATCATGGACCTTGTCTAATTGCCTCTCCCAAGGGCTCAATAGCCAAGACAAAAAATCCTAGAGATAAGGGGCAAACCTGTTGGCTGTTGAGATTTGTTCCTTAGTGGCAACCCTGGTTTGGATCTATAATAGAGTTTTAACCCAATCAATAAACAGTTGCCCAAATCCAAGCTTGGCCAAGACTCTAAATAAATACAGCCATTCTAGCCTGTCAAAGGCTTTCTCAGCATCCAGAGCCACAGTTACACTCAGTTCAGCATTAGACTTTGCATAGTGAGTAATATTGAAGAGTCTACATGCTGACCAGCATTTCAGGATAAAGCCGCCCTGGTCTGGATTGGCCAAGCCTGTAAGCCAAAGCCTTATAAATCAAGTTTTAATCTGAATTTAATAATGAAATAGGTCAAAATGAGAAGCATTTTAATGGATCCCTTTTTTACAATTCACAGTAATTATATCAGTAGAAAATGATTCATTAAGAGTTTGAGTTTTAGATGCTAAGTTAATTACATCCATGATGAGATCCTTAAATTCTCTATAAAATTCTGCCAGAAACCATCTTACCCTGGTGATTTATTGGACTGTAGTAAGCCCAAGGCATTTTCAATTTCTTTTGAAGTAAAGGGAAGGACAAAATTTTCTTGATCTTCTAGGTCATGTTTAGGTAGTTCAACAGTGGATAAAAAGTCATCAGTCTTAGTCAGGTCTTCTGGGGACTCTGATTTATATAGGTTTGGATAAAATAGTTTAAATATATCATTGATTTCTGATGGATTATGTGAAACTGTGCCCAATTCAGTCTGGATTGAATTTATTGTTGTCAAATTCTCCTCTGCTCTCAATTGCAAGGACAAGACTTTAGGTGCTTTTTATCCCAGTTCATAATATCTTTGTCTGGTTCTTCAAACATTTTTTTTTTAATTTTATAAGTGTGCAGCGATTTGTACAAGAGCTTTTTTTTTACAAGCACTTTATAAGTTTCTTTGGAGCTAGACTGTTGAAACTCTTTTTTCCAATTTCTCTTTCCAGTTCTTCTATGTCTGCTATGTATTTCTTCTTAATACTTTTTGTATATGAGATTATCCGTCCCCTAAAGTAGGCTTTAAATGTGTCCCATAGAATAAATAATTATTGGGAGCAGAAGAACAGTTTATCTCACAGAACAACTTTATCTGGTCTCTAATGAATTTACAAAATGTTGGTTTTTGGAGTAGGGTGGGATTCAGATGCCATCTGTATGAGTTGGTAGGTTTCTCTGGCATCAAAATAGAGAGAGTCAGAGGTGAGTGATCCAACAATTGACCCGATGGATCAATTGTTACTGCCGTGTTTTTGTTCATCAAGATGGCTACACCCGGCTTTGGAATGAAAAGATGATGACATTACATGTCCTACCCAGTCTCTCCTTAATCTCTTATGTTCCTGTGTAGTGAAGTGTATAACGGCAATATTAGTTTTCATTTTTTTCAGGTGTGCCAAGACTCATTTCCTTTTAATTTTTCCATTCAGCCCATTCACATTAAAGCTAACAAACTTCGCAATATTATTCATTAATAATAATCATATATATGTATATATACCAAAGTGTTATGACCTCCTGTAAAATCTCCATACAAGTAAAAATGTGTCTCCTGTGCAAAAGATCGGATAAGGCACTGACATGGTTGACAAATTTTAAAATAAAAATGAGAATAAAAATAAAAAGCCTTCCTTCTCCCCTCCCAATGCCGACCTCTGAACATTTGGCATTACCTTCCCCATTAGGTTGGGATGTGCATCCTGCACTCACTACGTACAGAATAGCTAACTGGGACGCCACATGATGATGTGGGGTTAGGACGTTAAATCCTGAACCTCCTGAAAATTTGGTTAAAACGTACCTAAAATGTAATGCAATGTATATAAAAGCTGTTTTAAACAGACTTTGAATATTTCTGCTTGCTCACAACAAAGGAGAAAGAGAAGGAGAAACTGCCATTGACTTAAGTGTCCTATGTAAAGAAGACAAGAAGAAACAGGCGACAAGGCCTGCACCGACTCTGGAGATGAGTGAACAGCCTGCCATAATGAAGTGCGCCATACCCGGTGGAACAGGATGATGGCGCTGAAGGTGAAGAAACTGTAAGTCAAACCGGAATTCGAGCGGGTGCGTCCAAATTAGCATTGGAGTTGGATAGTTCCTCTTCTGACAGTGATCACGAGGAAGATGAAGACACAGAAGATACAGAACTGACTATCCCCAGGGAAGTGAGTAAAGTGGATATGTTTAAGGAGCTTAGAAGTAGAAATGAAAGCAGAAAAAAGTAAAATAACTGAAGTTATGATCAAAACAAACATGAGGTTAATAAATTGAAAGAAGACATGGAGCAAGTTAAAGATAGAATGTCTTATATGAAGAGCAATGAAATTGCCTTGACCATCTTAAATCAAAAGCTTTGTCAAAAAAGGATGTTCTTAAAATTAGAGTAGAAGAAATAATATTAAGATTGTGGGTTTGAAAGAAGGGGTGGAACAACAAGTTATGCCACAATTGTTTTTCAAAAATGAATTCCAGAAGTACTGGGCCAAGAGAACTTTGTGGGAGAAATTGAAAGTAAAAGGGCTCACAGAGCCCACCGATGTAAATCACCACCCCCCCCCCCCCAATAAAATCTGAATACAGTGCTGATAAAATTCCTGCATTTTCAGAATGGAGAAAAAGTAGCTGCACTGAAAGCTCGTCAAAAACAAGGGCCACTTGAATACCAAGGGAGTAAAATGTTATTCTACCCAGATATCAGTGAAGACCTTTTAAAGCAAAGAAAAGTATTCAATCCTGGGAAAAAGACTTTATGGGAGAAAGGATATTGTTCTTTTCTATGACACCTGGTGACTTTTGAAGATTTTTCTCCCAAATGGACAAAGCAGGTTGTTTGTAAACCATTACAAGGCAGAAGAATTTGTTGAAAACTTTCCAAGTCAACAGTCAGGATGAAGACCTTGAGGACGATGAGCGATGTTTGTTCTTTTCTCTCTGTTAACTCTGTACAACTGACTTTGAGTTAAACTATGATTATGAAGTTCTTTCATATAAGAAATGTACGAAGAATGTTTCTTATTTGTTAATTCTGTTAAATGGTATTATATTTCACAGTGTATCTTATTTTACTTTCTTTTTACATTTTTCTCATTTTCATCCTTGGATTGTCAGGTGGGCTGAGGGCAAACACAGAGGATGTTGAATTACATAAATAAGTGGTGGAGTTTGTGGGACAAGGTGATGGAAATAAAGGTTAAAATAAATGGTAATGAGTGAAACCCTTACATTTTAATACAGTATTCAATGGATTAATGGACCCATCAAACAGAAGAAAATACTTACACATATTAAAATAAAATGGGTGCTTTTTACTGGAAATGCATTTGACAGAAAAAGAACATTCAAATCTGAAAAGAGATTGGGTTGGCCATGTTATATCTTCTTCATTTAATTCAAAATTAAGAGGGGTAGCAATTTTATTTAACAAAAATCTTCCAATAGACATTCAACATGTTGAGACAGATCCAGCAGTAAATTTGTAATGGTTCACTGTCAAATTTATTCTGAACAATGGACTTTTTTGAATATTGATGCTCCCAAGACAGAGGCTGAGAAGTTTATACAAGAAACTTCCCTAATTTAGCCAATCCTCAAGAAAATATAATGGCAGGAGGAGATTTTAATTAATGATTAGATCCGTTTTTGGATAGATCTTCAAGAGGAACCAATAGAAGCAGAGCAGCCAAAATATCCTTGACCTTAATGAAAGATTTAAACTTAACAGAGTTATCTAACTCTTAAACATAGGAGTCCATGGCTCCTATCTAAAAAAAAATAAACTATTATAGAAGATTATTCAATTTTGAATACACCAATAGGCTTTTTTTTAATAAACACTCAATTCAGAAATCAGTATTGTGAAAATCAGCTGCCTTAAAAACTAGTCAGTTTAAATTGGAACTCATTTACCTATTGTTGGTGGAAAAAGTGACTACCGTTTAAGACATATATCTAAGGGACTTCATGAGGACCATGACTGCCTGTCCAATTTTACTCCACCTGCTCTCGCTCACCATTTTATTCTCCTTCTGGCCAATTATGGAAGAGTATCATCATTTCCCTAGGTGCCTTGAAGAATCTCTCCCTTCCTCAGTGTTGCCAGGTGAAGGAAGGCAAATGGGATGCTCCTTCTTGACCTGGTCGAACTCACTCCTCTGCTTCATTAGACTTGCACTTATGTTGGGGAAAAAATAACAATGACCTGTTGTCATACATAATGGGGCTCTTGTTCTCTCTCGCTCACCACACGGCGATATACAAGAATTTATCCTAGTCCTGATACCTCAACAGATGCATCAGGACACGTCTCAGTCTCTGGCCTGCAGATGTGCCAGGTGCAGAGATTCGATGGATCCATTCAATCACTATTGCTTCAGTAAAATGTTCTCATCCCAGAATGTCTGGGATCCAGCCTGTAAAAAATTCTATGGGATCCTTTCTCTTGGAGCCTTCCTTCAGTTTAATTTACGGACATCATTATACCGGCCGTAATTTTCTAATTGGTCTACTTTTCCCAGCAAAAGGTAATTTTCCTTCCTTAGCGCCTCAAGGGAGGAATTCATCTCTGCTAGTTGGTTCTCTACCATCCCGACATGCTCCTCTGCGGCAGCTGTCTCCTCCATTATGGCATCTAATTTATTTGAGACGGCTTAGTTACTTCCCTTTGAATCTCAGGAAAGAGGACATGTGAGTCCCCCTCCTTCAGTAGTTGATCCTGAGCTGCCCCCGTTCCAGGGATGGATTTCTCCGTAGACTTCGAGGCTTTTGCAGCCGACATCGTCTTGCCGTTTTGCCGACATCCCATTGCTGAAATGGATTCCACTAACAAGGCTGATTTCTGATCAGTAACTGTATTTCTTTGTTTAGTTCTTCATTTCTTGCTCTAGCTGTTCAGCTAGTTTAAAGGCAACTTTGAGCATTTTTTAATGGTTTTTAACTGAATTCTCCTGAGGAACCTCAGGGCTCACATCCTCCTATCTCCACTGCATCACGTGACCCCTCATAAATGATAATCTTAACTGGAGAAAAGCAATGGGAAGAGAAATGTTTTCAAAACTGGGAGAAGCCTAATTCTGTAACTGATAATATAAATGAGAAAAATCCCATGTTGTGCTGAGGCTGATGCCTATTCCACAATGGATGATAGTTGATTCTCATGCCTCTTCCTGGTTATATCTTTATTTCAAAATGAGCATGAAAAGGGTGGACAGTATAGATCAGGGCCACTCTATGTCCTAGCCTATGGCAGTGTCACCAATGCGGCCAATGTGTGCCTCATTTGAGGGGAGCCAGGAATGTGCCTGTGCACAACCCACGGACTCTAGGACCTGCCGTGCTGCACCTCCTGTTGACTGGGACTGAGGATTTAGTTGAGCTGAAAGCCCCTTTGAGGGCTTCAGCTGGTCTGCGCGCATAAATAAACAAGGCCATTGAATAAAGCAAAGAGTTCATTTGGGGCAAATAAAACAGTTTGTCCGCAGTTTACTGCAACATTTAATATTATTGCTTTTATTTTACTCACTGAGTGAGGATGCAGCGACTGTGCCTTGGAGCCCTGCACACACACCCCTCCGCCCCCCCCCCCCCCCCCCTTGCTATGCCACTGAAGAAGGGGAGACCCCGTGATCTTCTTGGCTGTTTTGTTGATCCTTTGTATTGGCTTCCAGTCCAATGGTTTGCAGCTACCATTCCACAAAATGATGCAGCCAGACACGTCACTCTCACTGTGCTCCTGTAAAAAGTTGTCAAGATGGGACTGGTAGCCTTGCCCTCCTCAGCCTCTTTAGGTAGTGTAGGCACTTCTGCTCTGTCTTGATTAATGAGGAGGTGCTGTGGCTCCAGGATAGAACATCTTTTTTTATGCAAACCAAGGAAATTTGTGCTCTCAGTTCTTTCCACATTGGTGTGTAATGGAGAATAGTCGATCTTCATCCTCCCGAAGCCCACAATCTCCCCTTCGGGGTGCATCTGCCAAGATAACATAAGTAATGTTGCATTCTTCTTGAGGTGCATCTCTGCGCTCTGCAGACCTTTCCCGGGGATGCATACTGCTGTCAGCATTGACAGCTGGGAGATCATCAGCTTGAGGTGAAAGGTGATGTTGTCCTCTTGTGCCATGACTGCATGTGGAGAATCACCCTGAATCTGGGGCACTCATTGCAAAGGCCTTCCTGATATTATCCACCCAGGAGTTGCAGCTCAGGAAAAATCTTCAGAGTTTTATTGTTCCGTTTTCTGCACACTGATAACTTGGTGGGACTGTAGCCATTGGCAGAATGTGGTTAACAAAATGTTAGCTAAACAATCCCAGGAATAATTATGTCCTCCAGGCACTTTTGATCACTCTCACCAATCCGTTTGTTCCACCACTTAATGGACAGTGAAAAAAGCATATGGTCAGCAGCAGTTGTTTCATAAATGGAAGTATAGGGCACTGAGGGTCACCATCTGAGTTTCGTTCCTGTGCTGATCAACGACATGTGGAAACTGGATCTTGATGCTTCAGTTGAATGTTTTGCTAGTGTTCAAGGTGGGTTCATTTCCATCTGTTTCCTGTGACTCTGCTTGAGAGTCAACATGGATGGGTTATCCAATGAATTCAGTTATTTATTGTCACATGTACTGAGATGCAGTGAAAAGCTTTGTTTTTTACGCTATCCAGGCAAACTAACCTATACATCATACAGCAGGTGGAAGAATAAAACTAAAATACAGAGGCTAGGGTTACAATATAACAAGTGCAAGGTATAAAGATGATTAAAAGAAAATTACAAATACACAATGCAAGGTGTCACCTTTCTCTGATGGGTGTCCATTCAAGAGCCTGATACCAGCAGGAAGAAACTGTCCTTGAACTTGGACTTGGGCTTTTTTCAAGCTCATGGATCTTCTATCTGATGGGAGAGAGGAGGAGAGGGTGTGACTGAAGTGAGATGCTTTCCCAAGGCAGTGGAGGAGGTGAGGTGAGGGCCACCTTGACCATTTCCAGCCTTGCAAGATATCTTCGTCTGCTGATCTCTCAACAGGGAGCTTCTTTTAAATAACCTTGACCTGACAGCTCATCTCAAAGTGATTTTCTGTTACTTGATCTGAACACTTTCAATAAATTCATAACCCATCCATGTTGACTCTCATGTAGAGTCACATAAAATGGATGGAAATGAACCCATCTTGAACACTAGCAGAACATTCAACTGAAGCATCAAGATCCAGTTTCTACATGTCGTTGATTACTTGATCCGAACACTTTCAAGGTTGGTTTCTATTCACTGAGCTAGTCTTTGCCCATCCACATTGTTGGATATTGCAATTTTCCAGTCCTCGTGACATTGCCAAGTTCTAGCCTATATATAGGTTTGACTTCCACCTGGGATCAAGATATTGAAACACTGAGAGAGAGGGATAGTTGTCATCTTATCGATTCCACTGGGAATGGAGGCACACATCAGGTGCATGTGACACCCCAACATGCACATCAGGAGACGTGGAGGGGTGAGAGAATTCACTCCAGGCAGAATGAAAGGACTATATAGCCTGGTTCTGCGCTGCTGTGTTAGTGTAATTGAGAGTGGTGGTGTTTCAGAATTTGCAAGAGTTTGCTTTCAGTTAATGCGACCGAGTCAGCAGGTCACTATCACTTGTCCTGCAGCACCTCCAAGAACCACTTCACCCTGCTCCACATCTGCTTTCCATTTACTTCCAGGAGAACCCGGAAGACTGAGCGGAGTTATAAAAGGTTTTCAGTCCTTGTTGGATGCAGATCAAACACAGGATTAGGGATGTGGGGGTCACCGAACAGGAACAAATAGTCAAACTTGCAGATGAAAAGGAAACTCGCAACCTATAGACATCCAAATCAAACAGACAGGCAGCAGTTTAAAGTGTGTGTGTGTGTGTGTGTGTGTGTGTGTGTGTGTGTGTGTGTGTGTGTGTGTGTGTGTGTGTGTGTGTGTGTGTGTGTGTCTGTGTGTGTCTGTGTGTGTCTGTGTGTGTGTATGAGACGATGTGAAATTGTGTCTGAGTATGCAGGAGTATGTGTAGGTGTGTGTCAGTTTATATGTGTGTTCATGTGTGAAAGTATCACTTGCTATATAGGTGCATGTGTTGGGTTTGAGATTTGAAGCCCATATATCTGTCCAGATGATTGTTAAACATTGTAATGGTACCTGCCTCAACCACCTCCTCCAGCACCCCTTTCCATACTCCCACCAGCCTCTGTGTAAAAAGTTCCTGTTAAATCTCTCTCCCTCACCCTAAACCCCTGTCCTCTGGTTACCTATTACCCTATTCTGGGCAAAAGACTGTGTGTTCACCCAATCTATTCCTCTCGTGATTTTATGCACCTCTGTGAGATCGCCCTTCATCCTCCTTCACTCCAAGAAATAAACTCCTAGCCTGCCCAACCTCTCCCTATAGCTCAGGCCCCTGAGTCCTGGCTACATTCTTGTAAATCTTCTCTGCCCCTCTCCAACTTGACAACATCTTTCCTGCAGCATGGTGACCAAAATGGAGCCATCACCTTGGACCCTTCCCCGTTCCACAGATCCCACCTTCTTATGTGGACCCTTCCTACATCAGAAGTGACTGAGGATCCCAATGGGAAACATAGACTGACCCTCTGCCTCTGCCGACGCTGTTCCTCCATCTTCCCTCTGTTCACTTGTTTCTAGCCCTTCAGCTCTTTCATTTCTCTGTAGCCTTGACGACTCAAGTACCCATCAAGATATAGTCTGTGCATTCCAGATTCTAGTCTCCCTCTGGGTGAAAGGGTTCTTCCTTGGATCTTATTCGTCAAGATCTGTGGAAACTCCACCTTTCTCAGTGAAGGGCTCTGACTGGACATATAATCGCACTGATGCTGCTCCACCTGTTGAACTCCTCCAGCAGATTGTCACTCCCGATTCCTGCATCGACAATCTCCCATGTGAACCCTTATCCTAAAACTATACTCTCCAGTTTTACACCCTTGTTATAACCATGAATAAAAGTGCTGATTAAAATTACTTATTACATAACCAAGAAGTACAAATAGAAGTTTTGTTCGTCCAGTACACATTAGACTGATTTCTCTAATTAACTCACCCATCTGAAACCCATCAGTGTGTTCATTAATGGCTGCAGGGAGGCAGGACATCTGTTTGCACTAGTGTGTCTGAAATTCATTAGTGATACAGTTTTAGGGTTTTGCTAATAATGTACCTTGCCCTATCTGTGAACTGGATGTGTCTTCCTGTGAAATCAGTTTGAAAAAAATCTTTCAGAATCTTTGTTTACAATGAAGTTGACAATCCATGGCTGGATTTCCATGAGTCGGAACACATGAGTAAAACCTTTGTAAGCTCAGCATTATGATGGACCTGTCTCTCACTCACCTGCCTGTTGGTCTGATGTACAAACTCACAACAGCTGTAATAATTTGGCATGATTATTGAAGGCTGGTGAATCTTGAAAGCAGTTGGATGGAATTCAGACTCAAGGGAGAGACAAAATATCCTGTCGCTGTCTTTAGAACTTGCCACAAGGTCGTCATTGAAAGATCTGCCGGCATTCACAGTGACACTTACTGGAAGTCACAGTGAGACCTGCTGGGATTCACAGTGACACCTACTGGGATTCATGGTATCAGCTGTTGGGGTTCATAGTGGTACCTATTGGGATTCATGTTGTCACCCATTGGGATTTATGGCATTTCCTGCTGGGATTGTGTGCCACCTGCTGGGGTTCAGGCCCCTCTGGTTGTTTATGATAAGGAGCGTGCTTTTGTCCCACACCCTTCTGAACCTCTCCTATCTGTGCACCTGCCTAAATGTCTTTTGAACCGTTAAACCGTCCCCTGTTCTTCTGACAGCTCATACCACACACTCACCTCTTCAATATGGATAGCTTTCCCATTAGATCCCCTTTAAATCTTTCCCATTCACCTTAAACCTATGCTTCTAGACTCCCCTACTAGGAGAAACATTAATGGCATCCTGGGGCTACCTACTCTAGCTGTGTCTTTCATACTTTCATAAACTACTAAGCCTCCTTTGCTCCTGAGCTTAAAAAGTCCCACCCTATCCAATCTAGCTTTATAAATCATGCCCTCCAGTCCTGGCAACATTCCTGAAAATATTATTTGTGTGCTATCTGGTTAATTCTCATTCTTCCAAAGATGTGGGGACCAGAACAGCAATATTCTAAGTGTGGCCTATTCAGCGATTTGTCCAACTGTGAGATGATGTCCCAACCTTTTGACTGCCTTCTTCCCACCCTGTCAACCTGCATACCCTCTTTCAGCAAACCTGCAGGGGGTGCACAGCCACAACCCACCTAGTCAAGACCAGACGGCTCAACCCAGTCCTGGATAGACTTTGTCTTCATGTCAAAGGCTGTCACGATCAGAACCATCGATGTTACGAAAGTGTTCTTCTCTGACCACTGCCTCCTTCGCGCCTCCCATCGCTTACAGGAGGACTAGAAGGTGGGCAGGGGAACAAACAAGCTGAATGTGAAGTTGGCGATCCCAGAGAATGTAGAGGAACTAAAGAAGGAGTATGCTGGTTGGAGAACTGTGAAACTGACTCCCCAGTGACCTGGTGGGAAGCGACCAAGTAGAACATCAAGGCATTCTTTATCCTCAAAGGTGTTCAGAGAGCAAGACAGAGACCGAGGGGGCTAAGCCAACTGCAGACTGACCTGCAGCAAATCCTCCTTCTGCAGTCAAAGGGGGTGGACATGCAGGATGAGTCATGCTCATGTGTCTTCTTCCAAAAGGTTAACAGAGGGAGCTCTGCAATCCATAGCCTTAAGGAAGAGGACCAGACCAGACCTGCATGGTTCCAGACAGAAAGATCTCTGAAAGCCTCATGCTGTTCAGGGATATCATCGCTTATGTACAGTGCAGGTGTGTGGATGCCTGCCTGGTCAGCTTGTACCAAGAGAAGGCTTTTAACCTGATATCGCACATGTACATGATTGGCGCGCTCTCCAAAATAGGCTTTGGGGAAGGAATTTGGAATTGAATTAAACTGCTCTACACAGACATCCGTAGTGCAGTCCAAATCAATAGGTGGGTAACTGGTAGCTTCCCATCAAGTCTGGAGTTAGGCAGGATTGCCCATTGTCTCCATTCTTATTTATGTGCTGCATAGAGCCCTTCGTCGAATCCATCAGAAGGGATGAGGGCTTTTATAAATCAGAGTATTGAATGCAGGAGTTGGAATGTTATGTTGAAATTGTATAAGGCATTGGTGATGCCAAATGTGGAATACCGTGTGCAGTTTTGGTCGCCGAATTACAGGAAGGATATAAACAGTATAGAGAGAGTGCAGAGGAGATTTAGGAGAATGTTGCTGGGGTTTCAGGGTTTGTGTTACAGGGAACAGTTGAACAGGAGTGTAAAAGGTTGAAGAGTGATTTGATAGAGGTATTCAAAATTATAAGGGGGAAAATAGAGCCAATATGCATAGGCTTTTTCCACGGTAGGGGTGGGGGGGGGGGATTCAAACAAGAGGGCATGGATTGAAAGTAAAAGTGAAGAAGTTTAAGGGAAACACAAGGGGAAATTTCTTCACGCAGAGGGTGGTAGGGGTATGGAATGAAATTTCCAGCAGTGGTGGTATAAGCGAGATTGATGCAAATATTCAAGGAAAGGTTGAATAGGTATATAGACAGGAGAGGTGTGGAGGGTTATGGGCCAAATGCAGATCAGTGGGACTAGGTGGGAGAAGATGTTCAGTACAGACTAGCAGGACCGAACAGGCCTGTTTCTGTGCTGTAAATGGTTATATAGCATAAAAGAAGTGATGTTGCCAGGCAGCAGAAGTGCTCAGGTCAAGGCCTCCCTGTACATGGACAACGACATGGTACATGATCATTCTGGAGGCTAACCAGCATATGCAGGTATTTTGAGTCCACATCAGGCGCTAGAATAAACCAGAAGAAAATGGAGGCAATGCTCTTCAGTAACTAGCTCAACCTGTCCACCATCCCCTTCACAGTCAGATCACTCTGTAAGGTGCTAGGGATCTGGTTTGGATGGGCTAACGCATGCAACAAGAATTGGTCAGAGAGGATCGCAAAGGTCCACCAAAAATTGGATCTGTGGGCGTGGCATTCCCTCTCAATAACTGATAAGAGCCTGGTTATCAGGTGCGAGATGCTCTTGGTATTGCAGCACATTGCACAGGTGTGACTCATCCTCCACACCTCCACCCTGGTGTTTACCAGAGCAATTTTCTGAGTCATTCTTCTTTCTTTGGCTTGGCTTCGCGGACGAAGATTTAAGGAGGGGGTAAAAGTCCACGTCAGCTGCAGGCTCGTTTGTGGCTGACAAGTCCGATGCGGGACAGGCAGACACGGTTGCAGCGGCTGCAGGGGAAAATTGGTTGGTTGGGGTTGGGTGTTGGGTTTTTCCTCATTTGCCTTTTGTCAGTGAGGTGGGCTCTGCGGTCTTCTTCAAAGGAGGTTGCTGCCCGCCGAACTGTGAGGCGCCAAGATGCACGGTTTGAGGCAATATCAGCCCACTGGCGGTGGTCAATGTGGCAGGCACCAAGAGATTTCTTTAGGCAGTCCTTGTACCTTTTCTTTGTTGCACCTCTGTCACGGTGGCCAGTGGAGAGCTCGCCATATAACACGATCTTGGGAAGGCGATGGTCCTCCATTCTGGAGACGTGACCCATCCAGTGCAGCTGGATCTTCAGCAGCGTGGACTCGATGCTGTCGACCTCTGCCATCTCGAGTACTTCGACGTTAGGGATGAAAGCGCTCCAATGGATGTTGAGGATGGAGCGGAGACAACGCTGGTGGAAGCGTTCTAGGAGCCGTAGGTGATGCCGGTAGAGGACCCATGATTCGGAGCCGAACAGGAGTGTGGGTATGACAACGGCTCTGTATACGCTTATCTTTGTGAGGTTTTTCAGTTGGTTGTTTTTCCAGACTCTTTTGTGTAGTCTTCCAAAGGCGCTATTTGCCTTGGCGAGTCTGTTGTCTATCTCATTGTCGATCCTTGCATCTGATGAAATGGTGCAGCCGAGATAGGTAAACTGGTTGACTGTTTTGAGTTTTGTGTGCCCGATGGAGATGTGGGGGGGCTGGTAGTCATGGTGGGGAGCTGGCTGATGGAGGACCTCAGTTTTCTTCAGGCTGACTTCCAGGC
This sequence comes from Narcine bancroftii, assembly GCF_036971445.1. NCBI lineage: Eukaryota > Metazoa > Chordata > Chondrichthyes > Torpediniformes > Narcinidae > Narcine > Narcine bancroftii. The sequence continues at coordinate 257,109,537 of NC_091470.1, forward strand.
CAAATATTTTGGCAGTTTCCACAAAGCAGGACGTCAAGCGCTGAAGAGCTGGCTCTGAGTCATAATGAGGGTCTAAAATGCATAGGATCTGAAGAGGCACCATGTACAAGTCATCAGACAATGGGGGCAAGGTCGTGTCCACTGTGGCCCTTATCCTGCAGACCACTTTCGTTTGTGGCTGCATCTGGCTGTGCGTGGAATCAAAATACGAGAACACCTTGTGCTGCTATGTGCTGAGGTTTACCTGTCTCAGGTGTTGTGAATGATTGGCCTGGCACCGGTGTCGTGCAATGTCCTAGTTAGTTGGACTTTGCCACACCACCTATCCTTCATGGAAAAGTTTTTCCAGGACAACACCTTCAACCACAAAGCCATCACACAGTGGTCAGCACAGAACATCCTACAGAAACTGAGAGAAGAGGACTCGATGGACCGAGTGGGATGGTTCCCTGAGCAGACCATCCAGGTCATCTGGCAGAATGCTTCTTTGCCAGAGCTCACAAAAAAGCACCAGGACTTGGTCTGGCTGGTGGGGAGAAGGGCCCTCACAGTGAGATCCTTCATTCTCCACCCATGTTGCCCCGGGATGGCTGCGGAGGAGTGGAGACTGTCGCCCACCTCTTTGCTGAATGCAAGTTCACAAAGAGTTTGTGGAGAAGGATGCAAGGGTTCTTGTCACAGGCTGTTCCTGAGTGCAACATCCAGGACTTCTGGAAGACCATTAACTTGGTGAAAGACGAACTTTGGTCTGGCCAAAACCTGTTGCTCTTTCAGCATACTGAATGTCGGTGAGGGAATGCTGCCAACTCTCACATTTCAGGCTGTAGGGGTACGTGCTGAGGGATGCACTGAGACTTGGTGCAGCCGACACAAGGGTGCAGTGGGGAAGGACAACGGTCTAGAGGCATCCCATTACTGGCACTGAAGGGCTGAGACTGAGGGTTAGCCCCTCAATGGGGCATTGAGAGAATAAATGCCACATTGTACATTGATGAGAATGTATTGATGTGACTGATATTATGAGTGTAAAATGGTTTTCTTGTTTATTAATAATTTTTTTTCTAAACGAGGTAATGTCTAATGACAATGTGTAGAAATGAAAAAGTGCCACAGTGTTGGTAATGGTGAAGTGAGAGAACAATGTAACATATACGTTGCTGAGTACGTAGAGATATGACTGACATTATAAATATAACAAATCTTGAACGGTTTTCTTATTTGTAAATAATTTATTGTGAATAAAGTATGTTTTTGGAAAGAAATACCCTCTTTCAAGGAACAATGTAGTGATAAACTTCTGCATGTATTTTATTTCATCTTGTGCTCTCATTATACAGGGCTCGTCATACAAATTGCATTAGTTCCTGCGACTTAAAAGCTTAATCTCACAGTAGTTGCCAGTTATGATCAATGGGGCTGTCCTATAATTTCTTGTCAGTTCCTTTGCTCGACAGCATCCTAATAAAAGTTCTGGCTGCAAAAGACAATATGTTCAGATTTCAGATTTATTGTCAAAGTACATACATGGGGCAGCACATTTGGCATAGCAGTAAGCGCAATGCCTTTACAGCACTAGCGATTGGGGCCAGGGTTTGAATTCCATGCTGTCTGTAAGGTGTTTGTATGTTCTCCTCATGTCTGTGTGGATTTTCCATGGGGGTTCTAGTTTCCTCCCACCGTTCAAAATGTACTAGGAGTGTTAGTATAGGTTAATTGGGTGTAAATTTGGTGGCTCGGTCTCGTGGGCCAAAATGGCCTGTAATCGTGTTGTATGTCTAATTTTTCTTTAATTAAAAAATTTTAAATTTAAGATTAAAATGACATCACATATAACCCTGAGATTCTTTTTCCTGTGGGTGAAGCAGAATTACCACTTATTAGTTGTGCAAAAAAGCTGTAGTCAACATATACATGTAAATAATAAAGAAATGTAAACAAACTGTCTGTGCAATTCAGAGAGAAAAAAATAATATGTACAAGTAAGAGTCCTTAAATGAGTCCCTGATTGAGTTTGTTGTTGAGGAGTCTGATGGTAGAGGGGTGAAAGCTGTTCCTGAACCTGGTGGTGTGAGTCTTGTGACACTTATATCTCTTCCCTGTTGGCAGCAGCGAGAACAGAGTGTGTGGTGAGTGGTGTGGATCCTTGATGATAGATGCAGCTTTCCGACAGCAGTGTTTCCTGCAGATGCTCTCAATGAAGTGGGGAGTTTTGCCTGTGAAGTCCTGGGCTGTCTCCACTAAGTTTTGAAGAGCTTTCCGCTCGGGGGTATTGGTGTTGGTGTCCACGATAATTTCCCTTTCTTCATAGAAGTCCAAAATTCTCTGTTAAGTATATTTACTTGTCACCAAGTAACTTGTACAATGAGAATGATTCTTCTGTGTGCATACCAACAGGTTATGCTGAACATTCATCCAGCCATGTGAAGAGAATGTGTCCAAGGAGTTCTTCAAAGTTAGCATACCTTGAAACTTTGCAGTTGAGTAGAACAAGAGAGAAACATGACAGCTACAGGTACCATAATCTTGATCAAACAAAGGGCTGCAAAAGATTTCTGTAGTGTTTTTCAGGACCAAAGGCTTTCAACTTCAGGTTTACAAAGGAGAAGCTGGAGCAAGGAGGGATGAAGGAGATTTTGTCGAGGTTGATAAGAGTTAAATAACACAATCTGCAGATGCTGAGGTGGAGTGCAATACACAAATGTGCTGGAGAAACTCAGGTCACACTACATCCATAGGAAGTAAAGGGTAACCAACGTTTCATGCCTGAGCCCCTCATCAAGGTAGGAGCAAAAACAGGAAGGTGTTTGAATAAAAAGGTGGTTGGGGGGGGAGGTAGGAGGGAGAGGGAATGGGTGCATAGGCTAACTAACAAGTAAGAGGTGATAGGTGGACCTAGATGGAAGGGCATGAGAGAAAGATGGGGGAGAAGGTCATGGGTAGCTCTCTAATCTGAGAAGGAAGTGAAGGGGCTGGGGAGCTAGTGGAAAGGAGTCAGAAGGGTAGTGAAAGAGAAAGATTGAGGGAGGGAGTCAACAGAAATTGGAGAATTACAAATGCCCTTGTTTAAAAACAACCTCATGAATCTTTTATGCTCCCTATCCAGTTTAATGAAATCCTTCCTATAAATGGTAAGCTAAACTGCCCTCAATATCCCAAGAGTGCTCTCACCAATGCCTTGTACAATTGTAACATGGCATCCCAACTCCTGTGCTCAGTGCCCTGACCAGTGAAAACCATGTACATCATTAGACGTTTGTTCAACATTATTGATGAGTAGTTATCATCCTTTGACAATGACTCTGTTCATCTGTGAATGACAGGGACACCTCCAGCAGACATTTCATGTCCCAGAGGGCATAGCATTGCAACTGAAACAAGAAAATGTTCAAATGCTGGGGTTGATTCCAATTGACCTCACCTACCACTCCACCAGCTTCTGCATCCTAGATGTTATCTTGCTGAATTTCCACCACCTACAATGAGATCCCACCACCAGACACATCTTCCCCTCCCCTCTCCACTATCCACAGGGACCACTCCCTCTGGGTATGCCTTATCCACTAATCCTTCCCACTAATGCCTCCTCAATACCTACTCCTGTGACATCAAGAAATGGTGCATTGGTGCCCACACCTCCTCCCTCACCACCATTCAGAGGCCCCAACAGTCCTTCCAAGTAGATGTCATCTCCTGAATCCATTCCCATTGTGTTCCCGCTGCAGCCAATTAGACTACATTAGAAGAGATTGGATTCAGACGGGGAGATCGTTTCGTGAAGCACCTTCGCTCTGTCCACTGCAACTGCAAGGCCTCCCAGTGGCAACCACTTCAATTCCACACCCTACCTTTGCCCTACCAACATATCCATCCTTGGCCTCATGCACAGCCAAAGTGAGGTCACCCGTAAGTTGGAGGAACAACAACTTATACAGTAAAAGTGCAAAAGTCTATTGCCAGAAATCCAGACCACCTGAGAATCTGGACTTTTAAATTTAAGTTTAAATTTAGACACACAGCATGGTAACAGGCCATTTTGGCCCACAATTCCATGCCGCCCAATTCATACCGAGATAAACTACACCCCCAGTATGCTTCGACAGGTGAGAAGAATCCGGAGCCCCCGGGGAAACCCAGGCTGACACAGGGAGAACGTACAAACTCCTTAGAGAGAGAGCGGGATTCAAACTCTGGTCCCGATCACTGGCACTGTAAAGTAATTGCACTAACTGTACCACCCCAGAGACTTCTTGAAAACTCTCTCTGTTTTTGCATGCATGCATGTGTGTGTGCAGGCGTAAACGTATAGATGCACAGCAGTGACAAGCGATCACGTGGAAGTCGCGGAAATGTAAGAAAAAAGTGTGTACTTTGTATTGATACGAAAAAGTTTCATTAATAAATTATTTCCCTGCTTATTTACCTCTTTGTTCTCCTTAAATTTTAATTTTAAAAGTACGGCCTGAGAATCCAGAAAATCTGAAAATCCGGACCGACCCAATACCCAATCAGTGTGGATTTTAGGACTTTTACTCTATTCTGTCACAGCCTTGTCAACCAGTAGTATCGGTATTGACTTCTCCAATTCTGTTACTCTCCTCCCCTGTGTTTTTTATCTTTTTCTACCCCTCTGTCTCCTCTCCTCCAGTTTTCCACCTCTTTCCTTTCCTTTCCTTCTCCACTCTTCTTAGCCCTCTACCCTCTCTGTATTGGGAAGGGTTGTGGCTTTCATGTGACAGCACTGCCCCCTACCTAGTCGGAGGACACACCAGCTGCCAATCAAGGTTTGGTTCCGCCCCACCCATTAGTGCACACCTTGCTGTTGGTCACATGTAAATTACCTGGTCTGCACTGTCCAGCCTGCCTGTACTTGGCCTTGGGCCATTGGCTGTTGTAATGAGATTAACCCTCCTGCCACTGAGCTATTGGCCCCCAGTAAATGATGTGGGCTTGTCCCTCTAGCATTACAAAGGTGCCATGTGCTCTTTGTTCTCTCCTTTTTCCAGCTTGGGACCACCCTGCTTCACTCCAGGCCTAGAAATGTGGAAGGGTGCTGGAGAAACTGTTGGTAAGATGTGCTCTGTTAAAAGGGTTGGGAGTGTTTAATTAGTGTCCCTTGTAGCATAGAGCTGTGTCTGCACTGAGTCAAGGGGTGGTGGGATATTGTAGTGATTTTCCCCAGATCACTGTATGTACCAGTTCATTGTGTATGTTGTGTGTGTGTGCTTTGCATCAGTTGCCATTTTCCCACACTTGCCTTCTGTAAATAAAATCCTTCCCTACATCAAAACTGTGTTCAGAGTCTTCGCCTTTGAGACCTACCAAGCCTATTTCCTCACTCACAACACTCTTTCCCCCATTGCTCCTCAGCTTTTACCCTCCTACCTGTTTCCATCTTTTACCTGTTATCCTTCCTCCCTCCTCCCTCCTCTCCTTTCCCCCCCTCCCCTCTCCCCATCTCTCTGTTCAGGCACCTGCCTGTTTTTGCTTAGACCTGATGAAGGGCACAGACCCTAAAACAATGGTCACCTTTTACTTCCGATGGATGATGCACGGCCTGCTGAGTTCCTCTGGATTCCAACTGAAATGAGAGCTTGCCTCTACAATCCTCCTGTTTGACCCCTCTTCCTGACATAAGTTGCCAGCACTTTGTGAATCCACCAGTGTTAAAACCTCATATTTTACAAACAGGACTCTCATACCTGGGCAAGTTGAAGGAGGAAATGAGTCATTTCTGGCAGTTCATTGGTCATTGTGCATCCACCTTAGGGGGCATTAGCTGCTCTCTAATGGGAACCAGCTGAACGATTCCAACATGTCAAAGTAAAGGGGAGCAAGTCCAAAGTGGCGCCTTGGCATTGGAACTGTGCACTCTGCCTTGCTCCGCATTATCTATTGACACCTCTCTCCATTCCACCTCACTCTCTCACACCTGACACTTTTGTTCCCAATTCATTGCCCTGATCATTGAGAAGTTGAACACAAATAATGAAGATAAACGCAGCCATTAACTCTGCCTTTCCATCTCTAATGATTCGCTCCTCAGCTGACGGGTCTCAGGTTTCAGGTTTTAAAGTTAATTATCAGCAGATGCTCATTTCAGATGAAACCTGAAAGAAAATACACAACCGAGAATATTTGGGAGATCCATGTACTGACATTTTGCTATTAACTGCGCCAAGTGTTATGGAAACTGAACCCACAGTTATTAGAAATACAATAGGTTCCAAATCAAAAACAAGTGAATAATTTCTGAATGGAATACTTTGTAAATGGACTGAAGATTTGGAGTCATTAATCTGTTGGAGGCAAGGCTGGAGGCAGTTGTTTCACAAAAGCCCTTTAGAAACTGGATTCTGCCTAATCATAGAACATAGAACAGTATGGGGACGGGCCCTTTGACCCTCACAAGTGTGCTGAACACAATCCGTAAGTTAAAGTTCATCTCTGATGCCTGGCCATGCTCCATCTTTTGTATATTCATGGGTCAATCTGGAAACCTCTTCAGCACCGCTATTGTATCTGCTTCCACCACTGCTCCTGGCAGTCCACCAGTCACTGTGTAAAATATTTGTCTGCATATCGTTTAAACTTCCCTTTCCCACGTTCAAATCATGTCCAGTGTGAAATGCATGTCCTCTCTTGTGTCGTTCATGTTCTCCTGTCCATAATGCATGTCTTCTCATATGTCATCCATGTTCTCCTGTCCGTAATGCATGTCCTCCAGTGTGTAATGTATGTTCTGGGTACAATGGGTGCATTCCAGTGTGTAATCCATGTCATCCCTTGAGTAATACATGTCCTTTTATGTGTAATAAACGTTTTGTGTGTCATGCATGTCATGTAGTTGGCGTGCTCAGATATGGGCTGTGAGTTCTGTCTCTAGGTATAGCTGTGCCTAATATTTTAATGGGAATGACTCAGGGGTGATCTAGAGACTGCACAGAGCAGAACAGTTCCATGTTTCACCCAGCAGCATTCACCTTTAAACGCATTATATACAATCCTCCAAGAATATAGCCTGCAGCATTCTAGTCTGGTGACTGATGTGCTACGGATATCATTAAGCTGCAAAAAGGAATTGAAGAGATTCCAAAGGATGTTACCTGGACTGGTTGGCTTGGGTTGCAAAGAGAGGCTGGGACTGTTCTCCCTTAAGTCTGGCAGGCTGATGAGAACCTTATAAAGATTTATAAAATCATGATGGCATTCATAAATAAGGAGAATATTCACCATCTATTTCCCAGAGAAGGGAAGTCTAAAACTAGTCAGCATGGATTTAGGGTGAGAGGGGAAAGACCTGAGGAGGACTTGAGATACACCACCTTCACACAGAGAGTGGTGGATTTGTGGTAGAGCAGGGTGTAATACACAGAAATGCTGGAGGAGTTCAGCTCGCTTAAATAGAGCTCAAAGAATTATTGACAATCCCTACCATCCATCACACAGTATCTTTGTGACTCACTACCATAAGGAAGGAGGTACAGGAGCATCAAAATCAGAACTGCTAGGGTGGAAATTAGCTCCTTCCAGAAGACTGTGAAATTGATGTAGCCTTGGATGTCATTTATGAAATAAGTAAATTATTTCAAAATATTTATATTTATTTTATATTATATTTTTATGTATTAATATCATAATTATGTACTGTGTGTTGTGTGTGCATTGTGGTCTGGAGAAATGCTCTTTTGTCAGGTTGTAGAAGAGTCAGATAATAATAAACTTGAACTTCTGTTGACAAGCTCTATGACCATGACCCTCACCCATGCCTCTGCTCACTCCGGACTTGACAGGAGCAGGCTGAGAGGCTGACTGGCATATCTCTGCTCTTCAGATGCGTTTGTATGTTCAGAATGAGCTCCTGGACCTGAACTCATCCCAAACTCCAATATCCAGCCAATACCAAAAGTTGGAGCCAACATTTGCACTCGTACCTCATTCTGACACTCTTTCCATGCTAAAGCTTTGCCTCATTTCCAACACTTCTGTCACCTCCTGCAATTTCAAACGTCTCCAATTGGCCAATTCCAAACTCTTGAAGCACCCTGTATTACCTGAAACAACAACACTACCATTAGACCCCCAAAGGTCTGGCTGCATCACTGATGACACATTCTTGGCATTACTGGATAACAGTGAATGGTTATTATTTATTTCCTTTTCTCTTCCTTTGGTATCTGTTATAATTTCCTTTCCCTTTGTGGTGTCTCATGTGTTAATTACACTAAAATTGTTGGGAGGATGTCCATTCCATCTGAACTTTTGTAGATAATGAAAACTCACCATTCATTTACTTTAGTTTCCTGTGAGTTTCCAGCTTCCATCACTCCATCAGAAGAGGTCATGCCAAGGACCTGAACTCGAGAATTTACCTCATCCTTGAACCTATCTTTCACTTTTTTTTAACAGAACATAGAACATTACAGCACAGTACAGACCCTTCAGCCCACATTGTTGTGCTGACCTATGTAGACCTACTCCACAATAATCTAACAATGGAGTGATGGGGTCACAGATAGGTATGAATCCCTAGTTGATCTCAACATCAGAGGAGCTTCAGGAGTAGGGTTTTTAATACAAGACAGGCATGGCTGAAACTCATAACCTGACACACATGGTGGGAAGTGAAGGAGGAAATTGCAGGTGCCCTGACTAAGATTCTTGAGTCAGAAGAATGGAGGGTAGCAAACCTTGTGCCTCTATTCAAAAAAAAACTCCAGGGAGAAGCCTGGGAACTACAGGCCAACAAGCCTATCATCTGTGGTTGGTAAGTTACTGGAGAGTGTTCTGAGGAAAAAGATGTACATGAGCTTCAGTGGACGAAGGCTGTTTAGCGATTGTCAGCACAATTTTGTTACGGGGGGGGGGGTCATGTCTCACAAATCCAATTGAGTTTTTGTTTAAGATGTGGCCAAGAGGATTGATGAGGGCAGAGCTGTGGATGCTGTATATATGGATTTCAGCAAGGCATTCAATAAGGTTTTGCACAGTAGGCAGCTCTAGATGGCATGAGATCTAAGGTGAGGCAGAAGAATGGATAGAATATTGGTAGAAAAGAGGGGCTGATGGTAACAAGTGGTGCATCACATGGTTCATTGCTGGGACCCATTGCCATTTAACATCTATATCAATGAATTAGATGAAATGTACATGATATATAACCAGATAACAATTACAGTATGGAAACAGGCCATATTGGCCCTTCTGGTCTGCACAGATTTAAATGAAACTACCTGCTCCCTGCCCATAACCCTCCAACCCCTTCACATCCATGTACTCATCAAATCTCTTCTTAGTGACAAAAATGGACTCTGCTACAACCACCTCTTCCAGAAGGTCATTCCATTCAGCCACATTCTCTGAGTGAAGAAGCTTCCTCTTAAGTTACTTCTAAAGTTTTTCCCCCTAACCATGTTAAAAACTTATGACCCCTCATTCCAATCTCTCTTGCCCTCAAGGGGAAAGAGCCTATTCATATCTACTCTATCCATTCCCTTCATAATTTTATATACCTCTATCAAATCCCCTCTCAACCGTCTAAGCCCCATTGATCAGCAAATCTGAGGATGACAATGAAATGTTTGGTATTGTAGGGAGTGAAGTCAGTTACCAAAGATTGCAGCAGGATCCTTATCAATTGGGCAGAGGAATGGTTGATGGACTTTAATGCCGAGAAATATGAGTTGTTGCATTTTGGGAGGCCTAATATGGGTGGGATCCACACAGGGAATGGTAAGGATCTAGGGTGATGTAGAGTATAGGTACATAGTACCTTAAAAATGGTGTCATGGGTAGACAGGGTGGTCTAAAAGGCATTTGACACATTGGCCTTCATCAGTAGGAGTATTAAATATTATAGTTGAGCAGGACATTGGGAAGGCCCCATTTGGAATACAGTACTGTATTGCATTCAGTTTTGGTAATCATGTAATAGGAAAGATGTTGTCAAGCTGGAGAGGGCGCAAAGAGGATTTACGAAATTGTTGCCAGAACTCGAGGTCCTGAGCTACAGTGGGAGGTTGAACAAGTTGGGGCTTTATTTCTTGGAGCACAGGGGGATTAAAGGGGTGATCTCAATGAGGTGTACAAAATCACAAGGAATAGATGGGGTGAGCACAGAGTTAAAGAATCGATCACTAGAGGAAGTAAGTTTAAGGGGAGGGTGGAAAGATTTAACAGGAATCTGAGGGCAACCTTTTTACACAGAGGGTGGTGGGTGTATGGAATGGGCCACCGGAGGAGGTGGTTGAGGCAGGTATTTGCAAGGTCTAAGAAAAAAATTGTCAGATTAATGAATAGGATGGGTCAGAGGGTCATGGGACAAATGAAGACAGGTGGGAATAGGGTGCGTGGGACATTTTGGTCAGTGTGGGCTGAAGGGCCTGTTTCCATGCTGTAAGACTCTGTGATCTAGGACACTGTCAACTCCCTCATAGTAGTGGAATAATGCTGATCCCAGCTTAATTCTTGTTGTATGTTGCAGCCTCTGTATCTAAACCCTTAACCTGAGGTAACTTCCTCTTGCTTCTAGACACTTTTATTTGCCATGTCTCTCTTATTTTTTCCATGAGCACCCTTTGCCCTGCTGGTCCAAGGGTAGGTCATTCCATCCAACATGACACAGCCATCAGCAATTTGTTACACAGACAGAGGAGATTAACTCTCTTCTCAGTGGATCTGCCTCATCATACATTTACTGGCATTCTATCCATTCACCCACTGTTGACCTCCCCCACCCTCTGTACTACCCCTCCCCACCCTCTACTACCCCCACCCTCTGTGTTACCCCTCCCCACACTCTCTGCTACCCCATCACCCACCATCTACTACCTCCTCCATTCTATTACCCACTCCCCCACCCTCTACTACCCATTCCCCATTCTCTCTGCTACTCTATCACCCACCCTCTACTACATTCCCACCCTCTCTATTACCCTCTCTGCTACCCCATCCCCCACATTCTATTACCACCTCCCCCACCCTCTCTGCTACCCCATCCCCCATGTTCTATTACCACTTCCCCCATCATCACTGCTACCCCACCCCTAGTCTCTTTCACTCTGGGAAATAAAGACCCAGCCTATCCAATCCCTATAATTCAACCCCTCCAATCCTAGCAACATCCTGCTGAATCTCCTTTGAGCCCCTTCTGACTGATGATGTCCTTCCTATAGCTGAGTGACCAGAAATCTACCCCTAGGTAATACATGGTGGCGCTGCCAGAGCTGCAGCAGGGAGGAGTGTTGGAGGTTTGGACCTGGAGCTCTGGTTGCCATTGGTTTGGACTGGGGTTTGTGTGGCTGTGAAGGCTGAGGGAGTGCTGGAACTGAATCCACGGACACTCTGGAAGGGACTCTGTTTTGATTTTCTTTCTCTTAGAGATGCTTCAGGCTATTTCTGCCATTGGTGAACCTATCTCCCTTATGGCAGATGAAAGGAAATTTCATGTAATATGACAATGTTTTTATTACATGACAATAAATAAAATATTGAATCTGCTGGACAACACTCTCCAGAGCCCTACCATTCACCGGGGAAGACCTGCACCAGTTTGACTTCCAAAAGTGCAGCATCTTAGACTTGTCTGAGTTAAATTACATTTGCCTCTCCTTGGCCCACCTTCCTAATTGATCTCGATCCCATTGTAAACACAAATATCCTTCCTCACTGTCAGCCACACCACTAAGTTTACTAATCAAGTTAACTGCACTGCCATCAAATTGTTCATTCAGATAATGAACAGTGCACCCTGGACCAATTCCTGTAGCACACCACTAGGCACAAGGATCCAATCAGAAAAACATCCTTTCAATACTCCTCTCTGCTTTCTTCCACCCAGTCAGTTTTTATCAGTCCAGCTCCCCTTCCATCCCATGTAATCTTCCATACTAACCTGCCTCGTAGAAACTTGCTGCTTCTGCTGCAGTGGATTCTGGGTAAGAGTCTGGTCAGACACCTAATATTCTTATCTCTTGAATCATTACATTGTGGGTTCAAATCTTGATGATATGATCTCAGCCAAGTCTCAGAGTCTCAAAGTAATACAGCGCAGAAACAGGCCTGGTCCATGCTGACCATCATGTACTCACATACGTTCATCCTAGTTACCAGTATTTGGTCTGTCATCTTCTATGCCTTGAGGATTCATGTGTTCATCCTTAGTATCTCTTAAATGTGTGGGACTACCTGGCTCCATCACCCTCACTAACAGTTTCAGCCCATCCTCTGATGGATGAAAATTCCCCACCTCTCAACCTTTCAATCCAAGCCTAACCCCTATATCCTTTGGTCACTTAGGCAAGACAGCAAACTGAGACCATGAGGGTAAACTAAACAATAAAACTCCAAAAACAAGACTTGAAGAACTGAGAGGATTAGTTCTGGCTACCAGTTCACTCTTGTTTGAACAAAGAAGGTTCACATTGCTACTTTTGGGACCTAGCCCTGTGCTAATTGATGCCAGATAACCACAGTGAATTTGTATGAATGCTTTGAAATCTTTCACTGCAAGTTAGTGGTTGTAGGGTTGGTGGGGTTTCAGAACAACAGAGCCACTTGCAGCTTGAGATTCTCCAACCAACAGCCAAATTCATCTTTTGGATGTGAAATATCATGTAACTTATGGGATTCAAGCACACTTGATCACTGCTACACCAAAATAAGGAGGGCCTACCACTTTTTCCCACAACCACACTTTGGCAAGTCTGTTTGCTTGGCTGTGTTTCAGGGTTGGCTCCAGAATGAATGTTAGAGGGCGACTCTTTCAGTGGTGGGAGTTGGGGGGGGTGGTGGTGCTAGCCAGGACCTACCTTTCCAACACAGGAGACAAGGTTGCTCCTTTTATTGTGTCAAGCATCACTAGATGCTCCTGATGCTTGACACACGCTAGTAATGTGGGGGTGGGGGGGTGTTTGATGGCCAGCGATGGCCACAACCATATGGGGGGGGGCACAGCACCTCGTTTGGGAGGCAATGCCTGTGGATGCCCTCTTCCCCCTTTGACGTCGACTCTGCTGTGCTCCTTCTGCCTTCATACAGACAGAGCCTAATAAAAGAGACTCTGGTGGTCAGGACAGCTAGAAGGTGATCACAGGAGGCTGAAGAACAGTTACAGGTCTTCCTCGAGTCAGCAGATTGGCTGGTGTTCAAGGACTCTGCTGAGAATCTGAGAACACTGAGGCTGTCACATACTTTATCAGAACAGCTATGGATGAGTGTATCCCCACCAAATAATTCAGTTTTCCCCAACCAGAAACCCTGGATGAACAATGAAATCCAGATCCTGCTGAGAGCCTGATCACAGGCACTGAAGTTTGGAGATCCAGATCAGTACAGCAGGAGCAGGTATCACCTTCGGAAAGCCATCTCCCGGAGATTCTGGATAAAAATGGAAATAACAAGGGACACCTGATAACCGTGGCAGGGCCTAAATGCCATAACCTGTTAAGAAAACCAAATCCAGTAAAGTAGCAGACTGCAAAGCTTCTCTCCCATCCTGTCTGTATCTGAGGATGACGTGTGTGTTGCCTTCAGGAGAGTGAATCCGAGAAAAGCATCTGGCCCGGATGGAATACCTGGCCAAGTTTTAAAAATCTGTGCTGACCTATTTACCAAGGAATTCACAGACCTCTTCAATATCTCACTCCAGCAGGGCGTGGTACCCACCTGTTTGAAACAGGCATCAATCATACAGGTGCCCGAGAAGAGTGTAGTAACTGCCTTAACGATTATTGACCAGTAGCACTTGCAACAACAGTGATGGTGTTTTGAAAGGCTGGTGATGAAGCCTATCAGCTCCTATCTGAGCAGTGACATGGATACATTCCAGTTTGCCTATCGTAGGTAGGAATAGCTCTAGGGTGGATGTCATCTCACTGGTTCTACATAAAGCCCTGGAACACCTGGACAACAAAGATGTATTCATTGGGATGCTCTTTACTGACTACAGTTTGACATTTAACACCATCAGCAAACTCCAAGACCTGGGCCGCAACACCCACTGTGTAATTGGATCCTGGATTTCCTCACCTCCAGTCTACAATTAGTGAAGGTTGGTAAGAACTTCTCCTCCACAATCTTCATAGTACCAGAGCACCACAGGACTATATTCTTAAGCCACTGCTCTACTCACTAAACACCTATGTCTATGTGGCAATAACACCATCAGCAAATTTGCTGATGTTTCCACTGTAGTGGGTTGTATAAAGAAAGGTGATGAGCTAGCAAATGTTCTCACTGACATCTTTAACATCTGCCTGAAAAGTGCCGTAGTCCCTACGTGCTTCAAAGCCACCACCATTGTCCCCAGGCCAAAGAACTCATCTGGGTCCTGCCTCGATGACTATCACTCTGTTGCATTCACCTCAGGCAGTCTGGATTGGACACAGCACTTCCAAAACCATCACCCTAAGCACAGGGTCCCCCCCCCCCCCACCCCGGGTTGCGTCCTCAGTCCACTGTTGTTCACTCTGTTGACCCACAACAGTTCAGCTAAACCCAGCTCGAACCATATCATCAAATTCACTGACGATTCGGCCATGGTGGGCCTTATTAGTAAGAATGAGGAGTCAGCTTACAGAGATGAGGTGCAAGTTCCTTGGAGTGAATTTGGTGGAGAACCTCACCTGCTCCCTTAACACAAGCTCCATAGCCAAGAAAGCCCAGCAGCACCTCTACTTCCTGTGAAGGCTGAGTAAAGTTAATCTCCCATCCTACAGAGGATATACTGAGACCATCCTGTGCAGCTACATCACTGCCTGGTTTGGAAACTGTACCATCTTGGACCGCAAGACTCTGCAGAGGGTAGTGAAGTCAGCAGAAAAGATCATTGGGGGCTCTCTTCCTACCATGAAAGACATCTACAACACACAATGCAGGCAAAACTGAATAAACATTTGTGAAGGACTCAACACATCCCTCACATAAACTGGCATCTGGAAGGAGGTACTGCAGCACTCGGCCCTTACATCCAGATTGAGCAACAGTTTTTACCCCAAGCCATCAGACTCCTGAATTCCCAAAACATATGGATAATGTAGACATATACTGTTTACATTTTAATATTTAAATGAGCTTACCTTCTATTCTAACCTATATTTATGTAAATATGCTGCATGGTCCTGTAGAAATTCCATCTCGCCTTTACCATGTGAGCATGGTATGAACAATAAATAAAGGTGACTTGGCTTGTCAGCGTACAAGAGGGAGATTGAAAACTTGGGTGAATGGTACACGAACAAAAACCTTCCCCTCAATGCCACCAAAACTAAGGAGCTGATTGTCGACTTTAGGAAGAGAAATCAAGAGGTATACAATCCAATACATTGGGGGTTCAGAGGGGGAGAAAGTGAGCAAATTTAAGTTCTTAGGAGTCACTATCTTGGAGGATCTTTCCTGGACCTGACACACTAAAGGCAACATGAAGAAAGCCTCTACTTCCTCAGGAGTTTGCAGAGGTTTGGTATGACACCAGAAACCCTGCCAAATTTCTACAGATTGTGTGGTGGAAAGTGTGCTGACCGGCTACATCATGGTCTGGTATGGAAACACCAATACCCCTGAGCATAAAGCCTTGCAAAAGGTAGAGGTCATAGCCCAGGACATCACTGGCAAAACCCTCCCCACTATCGAGAACATCTACAGGGAATGCTGCTGTCAGGACAGCAGCAGCAATCATGAAGGATCTGCACCTCCCAGTACAAGCTCTGTTCTCATTGCTGCCATCAGGAAAGGGGTAGAAGTGCCACAAAACTTGCATCACCAGTTTCAGGAAATGCTGCTTCCCCTCCACCATCAGAATCTTCACAATGGGTGGATCTGGCTGACGTAGTGGTTAGCGCAGCGCCTATACAGCGCCAGTGATCAAGACTGAACTGGGGTTCCAATCCTGCGCTGTCTGTAAGGAGCTTGTGCATTCTCTCCATGACTCCATGGGTTTTCCCTGGGTGCTCCGGTTTCCTCCCACCGTTCAAAATGTATCGGGGTGTAGGTTAATGGGGTGTAAATTGGGCAGCACGGACTTGTGGGCCAAAATGGCCTGTTACCGTGCTATATGTCAAAATTTAAATTTAAACAAACTCGATCAGGGACTCATTTAAGGACTCTTACTTGTGCACTTTATTGAACTTTTTATTCTCTCTGTATTGCATTTGGTTTGTTTACATTCATTATCTGTGTACAGTTATTTATTTGTTTGCAAGTATACTCCGAATACAGGTTTTTTTGGACTACCTCGTTCACAGAAAAAGAATCTCAGGGTTGTATGTGATATCATCTATGCAGTCTGACAATAGATCCGAAATTATTAGACAGCAGCTAGAGGGAAGTTCATTGGGAACAGCTGTTACCAGGCAAACCCACAATGTGAGAGTTGTTTAAGGACCAAATGATTAGAATTCCAGTGCAAAAGTAGAATGAGGATGGTTGGGTAAAAGAACCTTGGATTATGAGAGACGACATGAACTTAGTGAGAAGAAAAGGAGACATATGTAAGGTTCATAAACCTACAATCTGACAGGGCCCTGGATGAACATAAAGATTGAAGGAAAGAGCTCAAGCAGGTCATTAGGAAGAACAAAAGGCGACAAGAAATGTCCTTAGCAAGCAGGATTAAAGAAAACCCAAGGCAAGAGGAAGACTAGAGAGATGATAGAACCACTCAAGGACAAAATAGGGACTTTATGCTTGGAGTCAAAGGAGGTGGGTAAAATCCTAAATGAGTACATTTACCAATGAGAAGGACATGGACAATGAGGGTGAGCATCATGTGAAGGATGTTCACATATCAGAGCATTTTGAGATCAAGGAAGAGTTGATTCTGGGTCTTTTGAGGAGAATGAAGATGGTCAAGACCCTTGGGTGCTGATGGGATATATCCCTGGAGGTTGAAAGAGGCAGGTGAAGAGATTGCTAGGTCCTGACAAAGACCTTTGCATTCTCACTAGTGACAGAAGAGATTCCAGAGGACAGGAGAGTAACTAGTGTTCCACTCAAGAAGGGAAATAAGGATAATCAAGGACTTTATAGCCCAGTGAGACTCACACCAGTGGCGGGGAAATGATACTTAGGATTAGGATTTATGCACATTTGGAAAGTGTGGTCAGATTAGAAACAGTCAATATGGCTTGGTGAGAGGCAGATCTTGCGTTAACAATTTGATTGACTTGGATGAACAAGTAAATGGATGGGTTAGTAAGTTGATACAAAGATTGATGAAGTTGTGGACAGTGGAGAGGATTATCAAAATGCAAAAGGATATAGTTCAGTTACAGATATGGCCAGAGAAATAGAGTTTAATCTGGACAAGTGCGAGGTGTTGCACTTTGGGTGGTCAAATACTAAGGGAAGAAACAGAGTTAATAGCAGGGTTCTGAAAAGCATTGATGTACTGATGATCTCGGGATCCAAGTCCTTAAGTCATTGAAAGTGGCCTCACATGTAGATAAGATGGTAAAGGTGGCATATTATATGCTTGGCTTCATTGGGGAGGAGGGAAACATTGAGTATAAAAGGAGAGGCTATGTTGTATGATGCACCATAATATCACAAAAAGGTGGATGATGTGAAACTATCAGGCTTTTATTAACTGGAACAACCATCAACCTCAATGACTGATTTAAGCAGAAAGGGGAAGGATGCAAGGGGCTATGGGTAGGATTGGTCTCTGGAGATGTGTCTAGCTGGCAGCAGCCAATCACAGCATAAGTGGTTTACTACATTCACCCCTCCTTTTTAAGAAGAGTCCTGCAGGGTGAGGAAAAAAAGAGAAGGTGAAACAACTATACATACATACATATTACAGGTTAAGTTTATCAGGGGGTCTCCCCTGCTGTAGTGAGTGATGTGGCAATGGCTGGGGTGCTGCCGTAGCATCTGAGCAGCTTGTGAGGTTGGCCTCTTAAGTTTGTCAAGGCCTGGGGTCAGGTGGCATGGTGGGGGAGTGTGGAGCTGGTACATTGTCAGTGACAACAGTGACCAGATGTAGGGGATGGTCAGCTGCAGGTTCCAGGATCCCTAAGGTTGAAGTGGGAGAACTATCTGTTGAAAGTCAGTGGTGGTCAGGGAGGCCCCCGATGGAGCAAGGTCCCAGATCGAGATCTTGTCTTCGCACCCATCAGGGAAGACAACGTTAACATACTGGGGGTTCGTGTGGAGAAGGTGGACCACTGCAACAAGTCTTAGATTGCCTGACATGCTTCCAAAGCAGGACTGGTCCTGGGGAGGTAAGCCAGGTGGGCAGCGTAGACCCTTGATGCAGACTTCCTTTGGAAAACAAACATTCGTTCATGAGGAGTGTTGTTGATGATCATACATAAAAGTGACCAGATGAGTGGAGTGGGTCTGGGAGGACTTCTTGCCATTGGGAGACAGGGAGATACTGTGACATCAGTGCCAGGAGGAAGGTCTTCCATACTGTGGTGTTCTCCCTTTCTACTTGCCCCTTAGGGTTGTAGCTGGTGGTCCTGCTCATGGTGATGCCCCTGGCTAGTAGGTACTGTCGCAGCTTATCACTCATGAATAATGTCCCATGGTTACTGTGAATGAAACCAGGGTAACCAAAGAGTGTGAAGATATTCCAAAGGACCTTGATAACTGTGTCCGGGCAAGGTATGGTGAAGGGGAAGTGGGAGTATTCGTTGATGATTGTAAGGAAGTAGACATACAGGTTGGAGGAGGAGAGGGGGTCCCTTGAAATCAATGGTGAGGCACTCGAAGGGGTTGGTAGCCTTGATCAGGCGTGCCTGGTTTAGCAGGTAGACTTGTGGTTTGCATTCGGCAGTTTTTAGTCATTGTCTGGATTTCCCCAACAGAGTATGGTAGATTCCAAGATCTGATCAAATGGAAAAACCTAGTAACTCTGAGGTATCTAAGGTCATTGTGGAGAGCCTGCAGTCTGTCCATTTGAACACTAGCACAGATTCCTCAGGATAGAGCGTCTGGGTGTTCGTCAAGTTTTCCGGGCCAGTAGAGGATGCCATAGTTATAAGTGGACAGTTCGATCCTCCACCTGAAGATCTTATTGTTCTTGATTTTTTCCCCTTTGTTTATTATTAAACATGAATATGACCACTTGCTGATCTGTGAGGAGGGTGAACCATTTCCTGGCGAGGTAGTGCCTCCAGTGGTTAACAGCCTCCATGATGGCCTGGGCCTCGTTCTCAATGGAGGAGTGGAGAATTTAAGGGCCTTGGAGGGTTTGTGAAAAGGTGGTGACAAGTCCGCTCACTTGATTGAGTGTGACAGCCAAGGCAAAGTCAGTTGCATTGCTCTCTACTTAGAATGGTGTGGACCTGTCTTTGGTTGTCTTGATGATGTTGTCTTTGATACTGTTAAAAGGAGCTTGGGCCTCTGCTGGCAGGGAAAACATGGTGGTTTTGACCAATGGGCAAATCTTATCCACGTAGTTGGGGACCCATTGAGTGTAGTATAAGAAGAATCCAAGGTGTCTCTTCAGAGCTTTGAGGGTATGTGGGAGGGGTAGTGGATGCATGCAGAGGTTCATATTATGATCCTGCAGGTCGTGGTCGCAGATAGTAATGTTATCTAGATATGGGAAGGTGGCCTGTTAATCCCTACAGTCTACCATGCGGTCCATTTCCTGCTGGAAGATGGAGACCTAATTTATGCCGCTGAAAGGGACCTGGAGGAAGTAGTAGAGGTGGCCATCTGCCTTGAACACTGAATACTGGCAGTCCACTGTGTGGATCGGGAGCTGGGGATACGCCGACCAGGCCAGTCAAGAAGAATACCAGATGTTATGCAATCTGGTTGACCATATCAGATATGTGAGGAAGGGGGTAAGCATCAAGCTGCATATATCAGTTGATGATCTGGCTGTAATCTATGACCATTCTATTCTTTTCCCCATTCTTTACCATGACCATCTGGGCCCTCCAAGGGCTATTACTGGCCTCAATGATACTCTCACCCAATAAGCGCTGAACCTCTGCCATAATGAACGCCTCATCAGCCGCACAGTACTCTTGGTGGCCACTGGCTTGCAATCAAGGGTGAGATTGGCAAACAGCAGAGGGGGGTCAACCTTGAGGTTCGCGAGACCATATGTCACCTGCAGGGGGGTGTCTGTGGACTGTTTGTTGCAGACGTTGGGGGGGGGAAAGGGACCCATTGAAGTGGAGAGTGACTTTCTGAAGATGGAATGGAAATCTAGCCCCAGTAGCAAGGGAGCACAGAGTTGTGGCATCAAGAGCAGTCTGAAGCATTTCCACACTATTCCTCCTGTGGTGCTCTGAGGTAGCAGCAAGCAAACACAAAACTCAAAAGACTGTACAACAGGCCTCATTCAGATAAAAGTCTGAACACCAGTTCATGCTTCGGTGGCTCCCTTGTGACTGGCTCAGGAGGGGCCGGCTCAGGTCTATATTCAGGTCGGCTGATTGACAGCCGGCCAGGTGGAGTCAACCCTTAGGTGGTCTTTCTGCAGGTAAGCTGGTGTTCGTATCACCACACCTCCAATGCTGAGGGTCACTACACGGGACCCCAGGATGGCTGCCATGTATGATATAGAAAAGAGTGATATCCTACATTTGGTGGGCCATTCTTAAGGGACAGTCAATTAGTGGTATCGGGGTAGATAAAGATTTTTGTACTCCCACTATCAAATAAACAGTTGATATCGCACCCATTTACCTGGTCGTCAATCATGGACCTGGCAAGTTTGTGCAGGGCCTCCTAGTTCAGGGTGCTGCAGGCCAGTATGGATTCATTGTCCAGGTCTGATGGGTGCTCCTGCGCCCGAGATGGCTGCCTTCAGCCCCAAGATGGCTGGCCTCAACCCCTCATAGTATTGTATGCCTAGGAAGATGACATTTGACGTGCAGTCCAAAAGGGTGGCCCACATAATTTGAACATGGCGTCGCTGGAGTGTAGGGGAGATGGTGATAATCATACTGCCCAGAGTGGTGACTGTCTGCATGCAGCTCTGCTAGATTTCACGGATGGTTTACACTGGAAAACTTTGGTGTAATGCCTCTTTTTCTAGAAGCTGGAGCACACTACATCTTTGGCAGGGTAGTGTTTCCTCGGGTGCTAACCCTGCCCGCAAAGGTATCACTTGGAGAGTTCACGCACAATGGCGGCTGAGGTCAGCTCTCTAGAGTAATGGGACAGTGTAGGCGACCAATCACTCACGGGGCAGGATGATGCCCTGGCCCAGGATAGCATCACCCATGGTGACTAAGTGGCCGAGTATGCATTTGAGTTCTGGAGGGCCACCTCCAGCGTCTCTAAGTTCAACTGACATTTGCAGATCGAAAGCTTTTTGCTCCAATAGATGTTGTCATATATACCTGGAGCAGATACTGGCCACATACGCATTTCTGATGGCATCCTCTGTATTCTGGGCGGCCAACACAGCCTTACAGTTGCCCGCTGTACACAGGATCCAGAGGCCCCACATTAACTCAGCACTCAACTAATCAGGTTGCTGATTTCTGGTGGCCAGGAGATGCCTGGCATAGACCTCACTAACCTTCCTGTGATACTGAGCCTTGAGGATCTCCATAGCTGCTTGGTACGACCTGGTGTCATTGATCTTGGAAACACTTGAGGCCTGTCACACTAGAGTAGTAGTCTCAGTTGGTTAGTGTCCATGGTGATGGCATCCATGGCTGTCACCAGGAGGGTTTAGAAGCACCGTAGCCAATGTTCGGACATGATTGCAGCATCAGATGACTGGGGGTCAGATATCAAGCTTCTCAATTTTCAGGTACTGTTTCATGTTTTTAAAAAAAAAAAAAAAAAAATTAGTTAATAAAATTGATGCACCATCAATAATCACAAAATGCTGGAGTTGTGAACTATCAGGCTTTTATTAACTAAAGACTGGAACAACCATCACCCTCACTGACTGATCAAACCAAAGAGAAAGGGGAACATACAAGGGGCTATGGGTAGGATCGGTCTTGGGAAGCATGTCCGGCTGGCAGCAGCTAATCATGACACAACAGTAGTTTACCATACTGTAGCTATAGAAAACTTTGCTCAGGCTGCATTTGGAATACTGTACAATTCTGGTCACCCTATTGCAGGAAAGATGTGGGGGGTTTGAAAATGGTACAGAAGAGGTTTACCAGGAGATTGCTTGGTTTAGTGGGTATGAGTTATGGGGAGAGGTTGGACAAACTTGGGTTGTTTTCTTTGGAGAATTGGAGGTTGAGGGGAGACCTGAAGAGGTGCATAAAATCAAGAGAGGCATTGATCAGGTGGACAGTCAGAATCTTTTCCCCAGGGAAAAAGTGACACACACTTGGGGAGATATGTTTAAGGTGAGGGGAGAGGAAATTTAAGGGAGATGAGAGAGATAGATATTTTGCACTGACAGTGGTGGGTGCCTGAAACTGGCTGCTATGAGTAGTGGGGAAGCAGATACAATAGTTGTGTTTGAGGCTTCTAGATGAATATGGAGGGAATGGAGCGACAGCTATCATGTGGAACCAGCAGACATTTAGTTTGATTTGGATTTAATGTTTAGCATAGGTACGTGGGCCAAAGGGCCTACTGTACTGTTCTACATTCTCAGGATGAATCTGGATACAAGTAAATATAGAACACTGGAAACACTCAATAAGCATCTCTGGATGAGAACCCTCTCAGGTATAGGACCCTTTGCCAGTATGAATAGAAACCTCTGCTCTGTGATGTGACAAGGATCATCTCTCCCCAAAGTCCAAGAAGAGTAAACAGTAAGAAGCTGATGAGACCCAGGAGGTCTGATCTACCAGAGGACTGGTCATCATTTCAGGTCAGGACCTTTCACAGAAACTCCTGAGTGTATTGAGGGTTCCCATCCAAAAAGTTGTCTGACCGTTTTCTTCCACAGATGCTGCATTATCTGCTGAGGCCCTCCTGCTTCTCCTTGTTTGCTCTGGAGTCCAGTATCTGCACATCCTTTGTGCTTCTAAAACTCAAGCAGACCTGGGCAAAGCAGCCTCCCCACTATGAGTTTTACACCTCTGTGCAACTCCAAACTCTGTCCCACCATCACTTGCCAAGTGTTAACTGGCATTGAAGCTTGGGCCCAAAGAATTAATCATATTTAATAACTCACCGTTAAACTGAACCAGGACATCCATGTGTTTACTGGGCAATAAAAACACCTATGAACAAACAGTACTTACTATGTTTCTACCATTTTTTCCTGTAATATAATGCAAACCATCCTCCTTTGCCCTAGTTGCTCTTCTCACTGCCTCCTTCCAGAGGAACAGAATGTGATGAAATATCAGCTCACATCTTGATGTGACCCAAGGCAGTCTGTGCAAGAGGTTAGAGTTATTGCTTGGTTCTTCCTGCCCTGATGTAATGTTTCTATGGTTCACAGGACTGAAGAACAGGCAGGAACAAATCGATCCTATCGGGCCATGAGGCCATTATTTGTTACACACACACACACACACACACACACACACACACACACACACACACACACACACACACACACACACACACACACACACACACACACACACACACACACACACACACACACACACACACACACACACAACAAAATGACTGGGCGCGGGCGAAAGTAAAATCGCCAGCCCTTCCCAGGAAGGAGGAGAGGCAGGGGTGGAGTTTAACGGAGATTGTGGAGAAGACCTTGTCCACAGGAGCCTAGACTGGATGTTTAAGGGTTATAGTGGAAGCTGATTCAATGGTAGCATCAAAAAAGACTTCTTGGTAGATACATTGCAGTGAACTGGAATTCACTGTCGATGCATAGATTAGACGGCCTACCTCTCCTCTTGGCTTCACTCTCGTCAGTCCTGATATAAACCCTGTTTTCCTGCCTTACCTCCAATTTACCTGAAGACCATTGTAGATACCGGCCGTTATTTGAAAGCCAATAAAAGTATATTTGTGCTCCACACAAGTCTCCGAGTACTATCGATCATGTTACACACATCCAATGCACAAAAGTGCTAGAGAAACTTAGCAGGTAATGCAACATCCATTGAAAGTACCAAACAAAGGGCTCAGGCCCAAATTGTTGGTTACCCTTTACTATCTATAAATGCTGCGTGGCCTGCTAAGTTCCTCCAGCCATTTTGTGCATTACACTGCTAACACAGTATCCTGCTTTACTAGGTGGAATCATGAATATGCAGGGAAAGTGGGATATGTATCAGGGTCAAGCAGCAGGCATGTGGATTGAAAGGCCTGTTCTTGTTCTATACACTTCTATCTTCTATAAATGCTTCAGAATTTGTTCCAGGCATCTTTCCTGCTTTCAATCAGTGATCATCAAAATCCAGAAGCGATAAATAAAACCCACTTTAAAACATGACTTCTGTCCTGTAGATCAAGAGGACTGATCTGAACCAGAGGGTTTCACCCACTCTGGACCTCCTTCCTACTAACTCCACCACAGCTGCTGGTTCCAGCTATATTAACAGGCACAAATTGATCTAACATGTCAATTTTAAGGATTAGTTACCCACTAGAAAATTCAGACCTTCAAAGCATCTTAACTTCAAAAGATGCCCAAATGTAATCCTTCTTCGAGCAGGCTAATCGGCTTGACCTTTAGCCAGTCCCCATCTGTGACCCTCCCCTCCCATCTTATCTCCCTTATTAGTACAATAACAACTATTTATTTTGCTTGTAATTTTTTCCCCCTGGATGTTGGCCCTGCTAAAGCACAATGCCTCTCCAACCAGAGCTCAGACTGCATGTTGCTCAGTCATAGAAGAGACATTCCGCTCGACTATCCATTTTGGGGCAGACTGTAGTGGAAAGAGAATTTTATCCAGTAATCTGGAGTCCATCATATATGAAATGTATGAATGAAAGCAGTTAGAAGGATCATCTGAACAAGGCACTTAATGCAGTCATCAATGTGACACACTCCCAGTGCTTCACCAGAATATTCACCAACTATCTCAATTCATGCCTCTTTTATTGTTGTGTGCATAATATGCAAAATGTGTTTACTTTTGTTGACCCTGTAAAGAGGAGCTTCTAGTGCAGCGTCTTCATTGAGAAGAGAAAGAGAAGCAAGGGGTTCTCTTCAGAGACTCTCATGGTTTTTACACAGCTGCTGCATTCCAGGAAATTATTCCCAATTTCCCAGAATGCAGTCTGTGCAGAAAGATTGGAATGGGAATTGGGAATAATTTCCTGCATCGCCTGCAGTCTAAACTGAACGGCAGGCAATCCATGAGCGACAGGCTAATGAATAGGACATCCAGATTTCTTAAATACCCCACTTCAGGTATCCTGTCTAAACTCACGGGATGTTACAGAAATTCGGAACTTTGGTCATTCCTGTGTGAACAGCCACTCCTGGAAGGTAGGGAGGAATTTCAGAACACAAAAATCACAAGTTCCATGCAAAAAAACATAATTGTGTGTCCATGGAAGGCACCACCTCCTCTGATGTGCCCACCTCCTGTGCCCCCAGAACAACTACAGTCACACGGCCTCCTGTCTGTTCCAGCGGTGAGCCTGAGCTCCAGGCACCTGTCACCTTCCTCAGGCCCTGTTTCCCAACCCTAGCTGCATTTAGGAAGCTGTTGGTGGTCGAAGCCATTTGGGAACCCTGCTCACCGTCAACACCCGCATGGATCCAAGTCCCGATACCTGGTTCCTTCGAGCCAATCTCCAGAAGCCCGTGACCTAGTGTGAAGCCTTCAGACTCCAAGCTCCTCATCCACAGTCGTAGTCTCCCAGACTGTACAGTCCTCCCCAGGTTTCTTCTCATTGGGGAAATGAGTGTGATCTCCTCCGGTTTCCTCCCCTGGAGCATGCAATCTCATGGCTTGGGCACTGACCTCTGTGGGGTGTTGATGTTAAAATAAACCACTGCCGTCCTGGTCTACAGGATGTTAAACCTATGCAGGGATGTCCTTGTAATAGGTGGACAGTGGGACCCTGTTGAGGAGCACTGTGCCTCTGCTCCCCTCGCCTTAGGTGAAATAACATCTCGAGCATGTACATGTTCAATTGCTGGGTCTGTTTCTGAGCAACATGTAATAGAATAGCTGTGCAGATATGAAGCTGTAGCAAGTCTGGTCAACTGCACACACGACGGTCCGAATCGCCATAGCGAACAGCCAGCGCAGCAGGCCACAGGAGCTTTCACCCCACAGTGCAGAAGTTCCGGACTGCAGGAGCGCATTCCCAGGGGAACAGCCAGGCCTCACAGCAGTATTATGACATCACTCTCGTGACCCTGTCACCTCCCCTAAAAAGGAACGCGCGTGGTTTGAATAAACGGCAGTGTGGACAGCATTTATTTCAGTAGCTCTACCTTTAGCAGTGCTACAAAGCTGACTTAGATGCAGAAAGACAGAGAGAATGAAATGCAGAGCCAACACTGATTTGTTCACCCACGACAAGGGGAAGAAAAATGACTCAGATGCAGGAAAGAGAGATAAAACTATCCCCTTCCCCCTCACTTACTGAGAATTTCTCGGAAAATGAAACACTTTCAAGGGTATTTCTGATGACGCTGGGCTCAAAATCAACCACGTCACCATGTTAAAACCAGATGTAGTATGCTCCTTGAAGTCTGCCTTTTGACTTTTCTCTCAAGCTCTACTGATTAATTTGTTGATGGATTGGCTTTGTTGATGTTTCATTCCTAATTCAAGGTTGAGGTCAAACATTGTCAGTCAGATCGAAACCAGACCCCCACCAGTAACATGAACATTTCTCTTTCCTCCTCAAGCCCACAAGTACTTTAATTTTGTTAATGCTTATCAGTTCCTGTGGTCATTTAGATCTTGCATTCTCAACAGCAGAAGAAGTATTCCTTTTGACATCTCTGCTGTTCAAATTACATGAACTGCCAATCGATTTCAACAAAAAGAAAATGTGTGCTACACCCTTCCTTCAAGAGTAACTTGCTGAGTTATTATAATCAATGAGGCAGGTCAAATATATCTGAACTCCTTGAGGATTATTTGGGAGTTGTTTAAAAGTCATGTGATGTCAAAGCAGAGAATGATGTAAACCCTCAGCAGGTTCAACAGAGTTTCTGGAAAGAGAAACCAATTTGGGCCTGGATGTTTTATCAGAATGTTGTGTTTCTCTTTCAACAAATGCTGTTTTTTCTAGCACTTCCATGTTTTCTTCCCATTTCCAATATCTCCAGTTTTGTTTTTCCATGTCGGATGTAACACAGAACATTATAGCATAGAATAGGCCCTTCGGCCCATGATGTTATGCTGATCGATGTAAACCTATTCCAAAAAAATTCTAACCCATCCCTACCTCATACCCATAACCCTCTATTTATCTTACATCTATAAACCTATTTAAGAGCCTTTTAAATGTCCCTATTGATCCAGCATCCACCACAACCCCCAGAAATGCATTCCAGGCATCCACCACTTTCTGTGTGAAAAAGAAAATGACCTTTGAGGTCTCCCTTAAACTTTCCCCTTAAACAGATGATATGATAGTTTGGATGTGTTGGAGAGGAATGTTGAAATATCATTGGAATTTCTGTCCATGGCCTCATGTACTGCCAAGTTGAAGTAACCCACAAATTGGAAGAATAACACCTTATATACCATCTTGGCAGCCTCCAATCAGATAACATCAATATTGACTTCTTCAATTTATGTTAACTGCTTCCCCTGTTTCCTTCCCTCAACTCCCCGCCCTCCTGCCTTCCTTCTATCAGAAAGCTCTCTTGTGTAGCCCTCTACCCTCTTCCCCATCACTTCTCAGCTTCTTTCTCTTCTTCCCTTCCACCTGTACCCACCTATGACCTTTTACCTGAAAGTTTACATCTCCACCCTACCCATTCTTTCCTCCTCTCCTCATCCCTCCCCTCTCCCTTCACCATTTCATTCAAGGGTCTGCCTGATTTTCCACACACCTGGCGAAGGACTCAGCCCGAAACGTCAACTGCCTTTTACTTCCTGTGGATGCTGCGTGACCTGAGTTTCTCCAGCACTTTTGGGTGCTACGCTCAACCCCAGCATCTGTTTACTTCTCATTCCTCCATGCCAGTATTTCTCCATCAATGGTCCAAGGACCACTTGTGGTCTGTGCAGGTGTTACAGATGGTCCTCAACAGCCAAGGATGACTGAAATAATCAACAAGTAAAATCTGAAACAAGGTTGTAAATTCGATGACAAAAAACCATGAAATTTTTCAAAAGAATTCCCCAAATCAAAAATCCCGTTGGTGTTCTGGGAAGTGGTTTGAGCCCCTCTCCACTACTGAATTTACTCTTGGTGGTCTAGGGGTGAAGAGAGGTTGAGAACTGTTGGTCTGCATCATTTTCCAGCTCAGCCACACAGTAAACTACATCCAGACAGATTATTAAACCTCCGTGAAAAATCATGAGGGGCCTCAATGAGTGAATGCTCACCATCTATTCCCCAGAGTGGTGATTCAAGAACTAGAGGGCACAGGTTTAAAGTAGAGGAAAGAGATTTTATGGACCTCAGAGGCAACGTTTTCACTCAATGGGTGGCCAGTAGCTGGAATGAGCTGCCAGAGGAGATGGTAGAAGCAGGTACCATTATAACGTTCAAAACACATTTGCGCAGATTGATGGATAGGACATTGAACATTACAGCACAGTACATGGCCTTTCAGCCCATGATGTGGTGCCAACCTAGGCAAAGCTATACTCCGCAACAATCTAACCCTTCCATACCTCACATCCATAACTTTTATTTTTCCTACATCCAGCACAGTACAGGCTTTTCAGCCCATGATGTGGATCGAACCTTAATCATTTCTCCATCCACAGTTGTTGGGTGATCCCAGCCATATTTTTTGTTTCCCGTTTCCAGCATCTGCAATTTACTTTGTGTTGACTTTAAGGGTCCATTCTCACCACCAATCCCACAGATGAACTTCAGCTGTGCATCAGCTTCAGGTGAAGCTGACTTTCTCAGGAAAGATGATGTCAAGCTGGAGAGAGTCCAAAGATTTACAAGGACATTGTGCAGGAGGATGAGGGGTGAGCTCATTGAGTGTAGAAAACTATGAGCAGATGAACGCAGTCTTTTACTCAGAGCAGGGGAATAGGTAGCCAGAGCACATAGGTTTAAGGTGAGGGGTGGAGAGATTTAACAAGAACCTGAGGGATGACTATTTTACGCAGAGGATGGTGGGTGTATGTAATGGAGGAGATGTTGCAGCAGGTACTATGGAGGTTTATAAACTCATGAGGTTCCATAGATAAGATGAATGAACACAAACCTTTTCCTGTAGTTGTTGAGTCCATAAGACCCAGAATTAGGCCATTCACCATTGGAATCATGCCTGATATATTTTTCCTTGCAACCCCATTCTCCTGCTCTCTCCACAACCTTTGCCACCCTTACTATCAAGAATCGATCAACCTTCGCTTTAAATGACCCAATGAGGCTAAAACTAAAGGGCATAGATTGAGAAGGGAGAGATTTAAAAAGAACCTGCTTGGGCAGTTTCTTCACACAGAGGCTGTTGGAGATGTGTAGCAAGCTGCCTGAAGAAGTGGTCGAGGCGGGTACAATTATGATGTACAAGACATTTGGATAGATAGTTGGAAGTCACAGCAAAATGGTGGCACTGCCGGAGCTGCAGTAGCGACAGCGCAGCTGCAGATGCTGACCCGCAGAGAGTGTGGAGTGAGGAACAGAGATACAGCACTCCCGCGGGGTCCAACCATCCAGTCACCTGCCGTCAACTCCACACAGGCTTTGACGGCCCATTAAAGTAGTTTTATTTAAAATCCCATGACAGTGGGGTCTGCAACCAAGATGGTAGTGCCTCTGATCGGCAGCAGCCAAGAGGGGTTGCAGACTCCAGGGAGTGGAAGACTGGGACATAGGACCAGAAAACGGGGAGACCATCCCCGTCTGAGAAGGAGAAGCAGAGGGACGACCCACGGGGCAGTAACTACAGCGGAAGACCAGTGAGGGGGCTCTGAGGCTAGAGGCCCATGCATGCAGCGGATTGCTGACAACTTGAGGTGAGGAACCCATGGAGGCTGGGGGCTGCTGGAGACTGGATCAAAACCGGCTGAAGGCATACCAGGTATATGAACTGGATGCGAAGGGGTGCCGAAGACACTGAAGGATTTCTGACTTTGTCGTCGGTTCGGATCTGGAGCTCAGACTGCTGAAGGCTGTGGATGCGCTAGTGGCAAATCTACGGACATACGGTACCTCTGGGAGGACTCTCTTTTGCGTCTGACTTTAAGGAGGCGCTTCAGGTTATTTCTGCTGAGCAATAGGAAAAAGCAATTTCTTGTAAAATGACACTGTTTTATTACATTGACAATAAATTGAATCTTGAATCTTGATATCCATTAAATATTGCTGTTCTGCTGACTTTGGGAAACGAGATATTTGCTCCAACTCGCACTTTCCCTTCTTTTCCAACGAGTGTTCACTTCATCTTAAGGGAGAAGATGTGGCCAAGTTGGGGGCCATTGTCTCAGACCCTTCAGGCCCACAAGCACACACCATCCAAATGCACCCATGTGACCAATTAACCTACCAATTCCATTCGTCTTTGGAACATGGAAAGAAATTGGAGCTCCTCGAGGAATCCACGTAGGTCACGTGGAGAACGAGCACTCACCTGCTCCCAGAGTAGATTGGAGAATTACAGCACATACTGCGTCATCTCAGCCACTTCCATCACCATTTGGATCCTGGACATGCAGATGAGATAAGAACATAAGAAATAGGAGCAAGAGTCGTCCATCTGGCCCATCGAGCTGCTCCACCATTCAATAAGATCATGGCTGATCTGATCATTGACTCAACTCCACCTACCCACCTTTTCCCCATATTCCTCAATTCCTTTTTTTTAATGTAAAAAATTAACTGAACCTTAAATCTGTTTAATGAAGCAACCTCAACTGCTTCCCTGGACAGAGAATTCCACAGATTCACTACTCTCTGGGAAAAAGTTTTTCCTCATCTCCATCTTAAATCTACTCCCTTGAATCTTGAGGCTGTGTCCTCTAGTTCTGGTCTCACCCACCAGTGAAAACAATTTTATTGCCTCTATCTTATCTATCCCTTTCATAATTTTATGTTTCTATAAGATCTCTCATTCTTCTGAATTCGAGTGAGTATAATCCCAGACGATTTAGTCTCTCCTCAAAGCTCAACCCCCTCATATCCGGGATCAACCTGGTGAACCTCCTCTAGACTGCCTCCAAGGCTAGTATATCCTTCCTGAAGTATGGAGACCAGAACTGCACACAGTATTTGAGGTGCAGCCTCACCAGTACCTTGTATATTTGTAGCATGACCTCCCTGCTCTTGAATTCAATTTCTCTAGCAATGAAGGTCAACCTGTTATAATACCTGCAACCCAACTTTTTGCGATTCATGCACAAGCACTCCCAAGTCCTTCTGCATAACAGCAGGCTGCAGTTTTTCACCCTTTAAATAATAATCTGCTCTTCTATTTTTCCTACCAAAGTGCATGACCTCATATTTACTCCTTCTGCCAGACCTTTGCCCACTCACCTAACTTAACTACATCCTTCTGCAGATTCTCAACATCCTCTGTACAATTGCTTTTCCACTCAATTTAGTATCATCCAAAAATTTGTCTACACGACACTCTGTTCCCTCTTCCAAATTATCAATGTAAATGGTGAACAGCTGCAGGCCCAACACAGACCCCTGCGGCCCCCCACTTACCACTGTCTGCCAATAAAAAAAAACACCAATTTATCCTGACTCTCTGCCTTTTGTCCGTTAACCAATCCTCAATCCATGCCACTATACTTCCCCCAACTCCATTTATCTTTATCTTATTGATATATCTCTTGTGCGGCACCTTATCAAACGGCTTCTGGAAATCCAAATATACAACATCAATCTGTTCTCCTCTATCTACTGCACACATTATATCCTCAAAGAACTCCAGAAAGTTTGTCAAACAAGGCCTGCCCTTTCTGAATCCGATGAAACCCCTTCATTCTAAATATCTTGCTATTTCATCCTTAATGACAGTTTCAAGCATTTTTCCTGACTACAGACGTTAATATAGTTACCCGCTTTCTGCCTACATCCATTTGCTGTCTTCCAATCTGCTGGGACCTGTTCATAATCCAGAGAATTTTGATAAATGACTACCAAGACATCGACTATCACTCCTGCCATTTCCCTCAGTATCCTGGGATGCATCCCATCGGGACCAGGGGATTTGTCCATTAGTTTGCTCATCACTATCTCTTTTGTATCAATTATTTTATCGAGGCCCTCACCTCCTTTCGCATCCCTAACACCATTCTTTGGCATGCTGGGTGTGCCTTCCACTGTGAAGACTGACACAAAATATTTGTTCAATGCCTCGGCCATTTCCTCATTACTCAATCTCAATCTCCCTCTCTCATCTTCCAAGGGGCCCATGTTGAACTTAGTTTTATATATTTATAAAATTATTTTGCTGTCTGCTTTTATATTTCACCCCTCCATGTCTCATCCAATCTTCTGTCACAGCCCTTCCATTATCTCCACCTTGGTCGACTGCTTGGTAACCCCCAACACAATGTTCTCACCAAATATCCAAGCCTTGCTCTGTAATCTCCTGTCCTTGTCACCAGTTTACTGTGTATTCGTGGTTAAAAGATTTTATTCTATTGATATTCTCTCCTTGCCAGTCTTATTTCCCTCTCCACTCTCCTCCCCCACCTTGACTTATTGTACATAGTCTAATTCCTGGACCAATGCATTCATAAGAAACTCAACAAATCAAGAAGAAATGTCGCTGTGATTCTTGTGATTGCACAAATATGACTGAAGTAAACTTGTATGATCTTCGGACGGAATTAATTTTGAGAGAGGCACATTTGGTTTTCATTTCCGTTATTCACAGGTGGTAAAAATCCTTCGAGTTTGAATCAGGATATCAAGTCGCTCTCGATACTGCTGACTCATTGTAGCGTAGTGAAAGGGGGCAGTAAATGTTGTCTGAAGCCATCTTCGGTTTCCCTCTCAATGTTGTAACATGGAGTATAATATTACTGTTGGCAAAGCAGCCAGATTCAAACAGAGACAGCAGGGAACACCTGGGAATGATTCCGCATGGGATTCCTGATCTTTTTTTTATTTTCATTCTTGAAGTCCAAGTCACTTTGATTGCATAATGACTTCTTCACAGCTTTATTCTCATGCTCTCATTGAGCAAGATATCTTCATGGATTCCTGGTCTTTTTTTTATTTTCATTCTTAAGTCCAAATCACTTTGATTGCACAATGACTTCTTCACAGCTTTATTCTCATGCTCTCATTGAGAAAGATATCTTCATGGATTTGTGATACAATGCTGAAGGATCATAAAACCCATACCTCCAATCCATGGGCTTCAGCAGGCAGCTGTCTAACCTCTTGACCACAACATTTGGGTTCAACACCCCCTTCCAAAGCTACAAACTCAAACCTCGCTTGTCTCATCAAGAGAGGCTTAACTGTTTGGTTTTGTAGTTCATGAAGAAAGGGATATGACTTTATTTATGGACTATAGAACAGAACAGTACAGCCCAGGAACAGACCCTTTGGCCCATGATGTCTGTGCTGAATGCCCAAATTAGACTAAAACTCTGCTACTTTATAAGATCCAAAGGACGCTTGACAGGGTAGATGTTGGGATGTTTTTATTCATAGGAGAGTCACAGACAACAGGACACTCACTTAAGACTGAGGTATGTGGAAAGGTCTTCTCTCCAAGGGTGGTGAACTTCTGGAATTCTCTGCCTCCTAAGGGTGGTGGGGCAGATTATTGGATATGGTTATGGCGGAGGGATAGATATTAGATATTGAGGAAGTGAGGGAACTAGAACAGAGGAGGAGTTCAGGCCAGCATATCTCAGCCATGTTCATTCTAAATGGTGAGACAGGACCACAGGCCTAAGTGGTCTCCCCTACCTCTATTTTCTTGTGTTCTTGTAATGCTCCCGGTGCAAAACTGGGTCTCACTAAGCGGGTTGCAACATAGTAGAACAAGCTGTGTTTTAGTGAGATATTGGTCCTATTGTTGAATATAAATGATATGTGGAGGCGCAGGAGACTGCAGATGCTGGAATCTGAAGCTTAACCCAATCTGCTGGAGGAACTCAGCAGGTCAAGCAGCATCAGTGAGACCAAAAGAGTGGTTGAGTTTTTGAGCCCAGAACCCTTCGTAGAAACATTGTCTTTCTCCCGCAGAAGCTGCTCGAGTTACTCCAGTAGATTGTGTTTAGCTCAGGATAGAATGCAGATTGCTGGGAAGATGCTTGAAAAGTTTCTCTCAACCACATTCCTCAAGGAGCAGTTTATTTGGTTGTTAACATTTCACTATTGTGGGGTCACCATGCAAAGTGTCTTCCATAATAGCTACTTTTCGAAGTCTGGGTAATTGGATTACAGTTTATGGTTTATTGTCACCTGTGCTAAGATGCAGAGAAGCTCAGTTTTGTGTGCTATCCAGGCATTGCTGAAAGCCACCTCACTCCAGTACAGTTTGGACAAGTAGCAAAGCAGTGCCAGAATGCAAGCCTTTGGCATGCTTTTCCTTTACAGGAATTGAGTTGGGGTGGACCATGGTTTTAATAGTTCATCCCCCGTGCATTGTACTCAGTAGGGTGAATTTGAAAGGAAGTGTTCAATGGTGTAACTGCACAATGTAATTAATACAGCAGTCAATGGCTTGGCCATTTATTCCCTCACTATCAAGAAAAAAGGGAAGAAAAAGGCTGCCCTGATTGTTCTGTGAGGATCCACACTGCCAGACAATTCCATATTCAACATCTGCATTGATTCCAGCTGTGGCTGGCTGGACTCACTCCAGGACATGCTGCAATCAGTTCATATTCAAGTTCATCCTAACACTGTAATGACTACTATCCATGAAAAAAATGCTCAGAGGCTAAGCAGGCTCTTAACTGTGACGCGTTAGAACAAATTCATAGCAAAGTCCAGATGCATTTTAAACTGTTTATTAATGAACCAAAAAGGACTCGAAACATCCATGGTAACATGGTCATGTCTATTGAATGTGATAACGACCGTGGGAGCGTCCATACAGCACGGCAACGACTGTGGTAATGGTCAACAGAAAATATCAGAGCCCTACTCACCCTCCTTTTCTCTATCCCACCATACCAGTCGACGCGGCCTAATGACTCTCAAACCCCACAAAACCCCCACGCATACGCCAATCACCCAAGTCAATAGCAGGTGCACACCGGAAGAAACAGAGCATGTACAGTCTCAGGATGATGGGATGCCGCTGACATCCACAGCCAAACCAATGGCTATAAAAATCACATGTTTTGCTCCTACAACACCGACCACTAATAATTATCTCAAATAATTATTACACAATTATAAATAATAATCAAACACAGTATATTCCAATATTATGTAGATCTTCTTCCTTTATTCTTCATTAGGGCAGCGGTAACTACATCACATTGAAAAAGAGTGAACTTTACCCTCTCTCTGGGCCAGTAAAGTCTGTAGTCTGTGCAGTGGGCAACAGGCAAGGCAGACTTTGTTGATGGGTCTATCCAGAAAGCTGGTTTTGGTCTTGATCTCAACAGGATGTACAAGTCCCTTTTTGCCCAGAATGGTCTAAACAATTTTTACAGTTAGCCAGAAGTTTCGAGATCCTGAATCGTCCACGATGATCACGTTGTCTCCTGGTGTGAAGTTGCATCTGATGTTAGGCCATTTCTGTCATTCCTGCAGTTGAGGAATACATTTTTTAATCCATCTTTTCCAGAACAAGTCCAACATATACTGAACTTGCCTCCACCTGAACCTGCCCTGCTGGCATCGATGGCATAGTCATAAGGAGTAGAAAGTGGTTTGGGGTAAGTACTTCAAGGACATTTGTTGAGGATAGACTCACCTTCACATAAAACTCCTCAAGACTTTGCCCATTTACAGTGGAATTGAGAACTGTTCACACTAATCTAATTAATATTTCCCATACACTTCCATGGTGAAAGCCAACAGTGAGATGGAAGATCCATATGATTCCTCTCTGGAGCGTGTTTTATGGATTTGACCCTGATTCCAGCTTTTGATTGCTTCCCTCAACTAACGCTGAGCTTCCATAAAATTGTTCAATCGTAGTTCTTTCACTTGACCATGTCTGGCTGTAAAGCACTGAAGGACATTGATGAAAGAGTCTTTGTCGAGTGATGAGACCTCTTCGATGTGAATTGGTCTTACAGCTAAACTTGTGAAAATGACACCATACTGCTTCTCAGCACTCCTTCCACACTTCACTTCAAAGGGTTCAAAATAATCTAATCCAACATACGTGAAGGGAGGTTC
Organism: Narcine bancroftii; assembly: GCF_036971445.1. Classification (NCBI taxonomy): domain Eukaryota; kingdom Metazoa; phylum Chordata; class Chondrichthyes; order Torpediniformes; family Narcinidae; genus Narcine; species Narcine bancroftii. Next base: position 257,145,801 of record NC_091470.1, read on the forward strand.
ATCAGGAGAGGCTCTGTCCAGAGCCATATTTGCAATTTGATGATGTCCGGGAGTGGCATTTATATGCCAACAAACAACACATTTCGACATAATTTTTCTGATCGGCACAGTGACACCCCATGATGACCCACCTCTTCATGATCATGTCGAAGAATTGTGAAAATCTTTGTCCAGTATGACAGGATGTTTCATCTCTTCTGGCATTGCTACTCTACTAAGTCGCCCACCAACTCTTAACACATCATTTTCCAGAATGGGATTGAGTTTATGCATGTGATTCATCCTCTTAACATTCATTCTTTTTCCCAGACTTGAGATTTCATCTTCAAATCTCTTCTGGCCAAAGCAGATTATCTCCATCTCAGCATTTACCAGTTCTTCATCTGTGAGACCATTGTTTTCCATTGATTTAGAACCATAGAACACTACAGCACAGAAACAGGCCATTTGGCCCTTCTAATCTGTGCTGAAATATTATTCCACTAGTCCTATTGACCTGCACCCAGTCCAAAATCCTCCAGACCTCTCTCATCCATGTATCTATCCAATTTATTCTTAAAACTTAAAAGTGAGCCTGCGTTTACCACATCAGATGGCATCTGTCTGAGTGAATAGGTTCCCCCTAATGTTTGCCCTAAACCTTTCCTCTTTCACCCTATAGCCATGTCCTCTTGTATTTATTTCTCCTTAACTTAGTGGAAAGAGCCTACTCACATTTGCTTTGTCTATACCCCTCGTAATTTGTAAATCTCTATTAAATTTCCCCTCATTCTCCCCTCAACCTCCCCTCAATAAAGTGCTAACATGTTTCATCTTTCCCTGTAACTCAACTCCTGAAGACCCGGCAACATCCTAGTAAATCTTCTCTGCACTCTTTCAATTTTACTGGTATCCTTTCTGTAGTTAGACGACGAGAACTGCACAGAATACTCCAAATTCAGCTTCACCAATATCTTATACGACCTCACATAACATCCCAACTCTTGTACTCAGTACTTTGATTTATGAAGGCCAAGATGCCAAAAGCATTCTTTACAACTCTGTATCTCTGACACCACTTTCAGGGAATTATGTATTTGCTGTCTCCTTCTATGGCAGATCCCTCTGACAGATGTCATCCGGACAAGAACACCATTTGCTTGTTTCTTATTTCTGCTATGGTACAGAAACAGTCCTTTATGTCTGAGCATCCCTGCTACTTACTGCCCTTTTCAAATGATGCAGGATGAAAAGTAATGGATAAGCGGGTTACTGGATCCAATTTTTCAGATGTTATCTGAGCAGCATTTATAGTTACTCTTCTCATTTCAGAGTTCTTTGGTGAGATTTTTTCCAATCCATCAGGATTTTGAGGTCATTCTTGAGGCCGAAAAAGAAAGTGAGGCCTGGACACCCATATTTCTTAATTCAGAAAAAAAATTGACTTTCAAACCTTGGGAAGCCTTGTCTGCTGCATAGTTAATTGTGGTAACATATCTCCACTGTAGTGCATGTCAATTTCAGCAACTCTGTTGGCCACAAAAGTTCAGAACCTTCTGTTTCATTGTTGATGTATTTGAGCTCATAAGTGCCATCGTTCCAAAATATGGAGTCTGCTAGGTCCATCTGCAGCTCTTTTCTCCAAGCCGTGTCCATTCTCCTCGCCTTGGTGGCAGCAGTCAACTCCATTTGAGGGATAAAGCCTGCCTTTAATGGAGCCACTCTTGCTTTTCACATCATGAACCACAATGTGTCTGACCATGGTTATTATGCAGTGACAGGTAACTAACAGTTCCGTAACCATCCTTACATGCATCAGAAAAATGATGCCGTTGAGCAGATGTCACTGTTCCAAAGTTTGTGGGTTCAAACCACCTGCCAACCTTGAAGTCTTCCAGCTTATGAAGATCCTGAATCCAACACATCCATTCCTGTACAATGGAGTCTGGAATAGTATCATCCCAGTCAATCCTTTTCCTTCACAAATGTTGCAGAATCTTCTTGGCAGTCAGGACTGCCGGAGCAATATTTCTAGGGGATCATTTATCGAACTGACTGCTGAACGAATCCCAAGGACACTATCTGACCTGGTGAGCTGCTTCAGCATTTTGTGTTTTTACATTGAAAGAATCCCCCTTCTTGTGAGGGGCCAGTCTTTCAAGCTGATTTTGAACTTAAAACATCAGACTGAACACACCATTGTACACCTAACACCCTCTCCACAGGGAGGTTGTCATGGTCAAAGTCCAGCTTCTTCATCACTTTTGCTCTCTCTGCTTCAGGTGTGGCAGCCAACACATGACTTCAGTTACTTATCGCTCTTGGTAAGTAGGAAGCCTCCCTTGAAACAAATCACTGGTAGCTCATGATAAAGAGCTATTGCATCTTCTTTCTGAGGCTGCTGAAGTGAGGCAGTCATCTGCATAGAACACCGGATCCCTTTGAGGGTCCTAGTACCTTCACTTTGGCCAATGTTGGCTTCCAGCTCCAGCTGCTTCTTTTCCTTCTTCAACTGCTCCTCCTTCTTTTCTGAGGCATATTTATCCTGAAGCATTTTTTGTCGTGCACCAAAAGCAGCCACTTCAGCCTCGGCCTTTACATGTGCAGATGTTGTGCTGGAAACTCTGGAGGATGATCCAGAATTTCATTTGCTTCTCCTGCTTCCAACATTTCACTCCCTGTCTCTTGGTTGAATTTCATCCTGCATGTCAGATGTTGCTTTAATATTTGACTCTTTTTCCAGTTTGAATTGCATGTCCTCTTTACCACCATGTTGTGACACACCTTCAGCCATTTCCAAGTTGCTGATGTTAAATAGGGTTATGTCTTCTGTAGTGGTTTTACAGGGTCTTCATTTCCATCAACCAAAGCCAACTCTTCTTCTATTGCCTGTTTCAGCTATGAGAATGCTTTTCACACCACTTTCACACTGCTTCAGTTCTGATTTGAGATCTTTGACCCACAAGTCTGTGATACATTGCGCCTCAGTAGTGACAGCGGCCATTATACGCATCTCCCTCCAAACGTCTGTCGAGCTCAAGCACCAAGCACACACAACATAAGCCCAAAATCAACAGTCTCCAATGGACAAGGGGCAGCGCATCCAAACTGTGTTCAAACTTACAACAAATACTCAGAAGGAATCCACAAAAGTAATCCTACCACTTCTGATGGCTGTGATGCACTGCTGTCAATGAGCGAGTTTCCACTTTGGCAGCAGTCAATAGCATCACAGTGATTCTCAGCAAATTACCCTAACAGCGTATATATAGGACATTCTGGTCTAAGGTTAGAAGCACTGGAGCCCTTCTCACACCGATGGAGGTGGATCGCTGTCAGCAGCCTGCGTTCAGCATTTCCAACATGGCAACCATATTGTTTTCAGTATCGCTCCAAACCGGAAGGGAAACAGAGCAAATGTTCCAATAATGTCCACTCAATCCAAAACTCCCAAGATTCAAGGTGACCATGCAGTTTTGTCGCAGATGCAGCTACTTTCTGTTGACTAAAATGTAGCAACTACTATCCATAAAAAGGCCACTCAGAGGCTACGTAGCCTCTTAACTGTGACTCTGTAGAACAAATTCATAGCAAAGTTCAAACGCAGTTTAAAATGTTTATTAATTAACACAAAAGGACTCGTAACATCCATGGTAACGTGATAACATCTATCGTATGTGATAACAGCTGTGGTAATGGCCATGTAGCATGGTAACGACTGTGTACGGTCATCAGAAAATATCATAGCCTTACTCTCCCTCCTCGTCTCTATACTGCCATACCAGCCCATGCAGGTTAATGATTTTCAAACCCTGCAAATCCTCCCGCATGCGCCAACCACCCAAGTCAATAGCACGTGAGCACCGAAAGAGACAGAAAACGCGCACCCTCTGAACCCCAGGACATAACCAACACCCACAGCCAAACGAACACACATTTGGCTCCTACGCACACTGTACCATGAGAAACAGTCTAGCAAGGCAACATACAGACTAGCAGGAGACAGTGGAAGAGCAAGATCACATTACAGTACGTGGTGTTGCAGTGAAAAGATCAGTAAGTACATAGTAAGGGAATAGTGTTGTGGGTAATGCACAAGCCTGCTGAGAAACTCAGCACGTCATATGGTATCCAGGAAGAGTAAAGGATATCCAACGTTTCAGGCTTAGGCCTTTCATCTGAAATCAGGTAGACATCTGAGCAAGGTGAAAGGAGGGAGGAACAGGAGAGGAGAGAAGGAAGGAAGGGGAAATGGGAGGAGCATACGCTCACGCTATTGATGGGCTCAATCAGGAGTCCAATGGCTGCGGGGAAGAAACCTGTTGGTGCATGCTTTCACACTCTTGAACCTTCTCCCCAATGGGAGGAGGGAGACAAGAGTGTGACCAGGGCATGAACAGTCCCTTAGTGTATTGGCTAACTTGCTCGAAAGTGAAAAATTGGAGGTGAGGAGGCAATTCTGGGCTGTCCACCCTTCCCTGAAGACCCTGTGGTTTGGAGGGGTCACACTGGGTTTGAGCTCCTGCTGGGTTTTAAAATGAATGAATGAAAATGCCAAATGAGCTCTCTAAAACTCTTTGGCTACAAAGAATCCCACTGTGAAGAGGTTTTCTTCAGCTGCCAGTTTGAAAAATCATGATTTAGATTTGTTTTCTAAACTCGATATCCCACTGTGATGAGAAATATGGGAAAATCCACCTGTGGAGCAGAATCCCAATTAAGAAGGATTATGGTCAGATCTAAGCAGAGCCAGTTGATTTATTTATCCTGAAATTTGTTTACGTAGCTTAGCGTGGCAGTTAGTGCGACGCTATTACAGCGCTAGTGGCTCGCATTAGAATCCCCTGCTGTGTGGAAGGAGCTTCTAAGTTCTCCCTGTGCCCCTGCATGGGTTCCTCTGGGTGCTCCGGCTTCCTCCACTGTCCAAAAACATAGGGGGCTGTTAGGTTCATTGGACACATGGATGTATTTGGGTGACGCCGGGTGGTGGTCCAGAAGGGCCTGCTCCCGTGTGGCATCTCTGAATTAAAATTAAATTAAAGAGCTGGTTTCTGAGCCGCTGCCCTGTAAGTTATGGCAATGATCAAATTGTTCAGTGTGGCTCCAGAGTCAGTGTGTGATCAAAGATATCCAAGCTTGGTTAGCTGAAACTGCAGGCTTTCAAAGCACCAGTGAGCCCTGTCATGACTAAAAACTGTCCCCCCCCCCCCCCCCCCCCCCACCCCCGGTTCTCAGGCTCCTCTGCAACGTGAGGTCAACTCTCTCAAGGAGGTCACTCCCAGAATGACACCAGCCAGCTCATCTGATCACAGAGAATTGAAGATCCGCATTTCATTAGTGCCAGTGTTTATCTTGTGGTGTTTCAAAGCAAATCCTCACATCTCTGTTTAGCTCTAACCTGGCAATGAGCATATGTGGGATTTGTTGAGGTTTCATGAGTCATAGCCTTATAGAGACATGGAGAAACTGAGAGTGATTGCACTCACCCAGGGACACCACTTGAAACATTTGTTTCACTGCTGTTCAAAAGAATTTTTTTTAAGTCATCCTGCCACAATCAGCCACACTCTCAATATCCTAACCAGCTCTCAACTCTCCCCAACGGACCAGTGGGACCTCTTGACCAATAGTTCACAAAGGCGGCTTATCTCTTCTCTCAAGGTGTGATACCCACTCATCCAGTCACAGAATCAAAGATAGAAAGATAGTATTGGGGCCACCCTATATAAACCTACTCCACATCAATCTAATTTTCCCCCCACCTCATACCCAAAAGCCTTTATTGTTCTGATAGCCAGCTGGTTATCTAAGAGTCTTTTGAAAGTCCATATTGCACCAGTCTCTATCACAGCTCCTGGCAATGCATTCCAAACATTCACCACTCTCTGTATAAAATTCCTACCTCTGATGTCTCTCCTAAACTTTTCTTCCTCTGATGTCCTCAGGTTACCGTTTCCCCAACTCAGGGTTTCCCATGAATGAGTCGGCAAAGGGCAGTCAGAATTTGTACAATAAGGCATTTGCTAAGAATATTGCCAGTCATGAATAATTGATCTCAGAACTGCGTTAACTGCTACAACTGCAGACATCAGTTAGTAACTGAGTAATTCAATTGATAAATGTTCATCCACCTCTGGGACACTGCCTCAATGTACCCAGCCTGGTGAGTGAATGGGAACCCTCTATTCTAACCCTAACCCTAACCTGTCTTAAACAGAATGGATATGAAACAGTGCTGAATGACTGAGAATTGAGACAACCCTTTGTTTATTTATATTGTACAGGGTTTTGCAATCAGTGGTAAAGGAACAGCACTTAATTATATTTATATTATAGCTTCCCAACGAGTTTTTAACAAATTTTTAAGCATCAAATGAGGCATTAGGGAGTTGGTTTCTTTGATAGAAATTGAAGACCCTTTGTAAGTGTAGAGCTCGTCGAAAGAATCAAAGACTTGTTGATCCAAACCAAGGCTTTTATTAGCAAAAGACAGGAGCTCTTCACAGGTGACCGACCAGTCCGGAATGATCTGACCTGGCTAGGGACACAACCCTTTAAGGCCCAGACAATAGGCGTGGCTTAGCTCTCAGCCAATCGCTGTAAGCACAGTCTAGATACAGTAACTATATACACTATGTACATTAGTGATAGATCTGTACTATCACAGTAAGCAAAAAACACAAATGCTGGAGAAACTCAGCAGGTCAAACAGTGTCTTTATGTCTCAAAGGTGAAGATACATCATCAGCGTTTTGGGCTTGAGCCCTTCATCAAGGGCACCTTGATCAAGCCTGAAACGTTGGTGATGTATCTTCACATAAAGGCACTGTTTGAACTGCTGAGTTTCTCCAGCATTTGTATGTTTTTTCACTTAACCACAGTGTCAACAGAATCTTATGTTTTACCCTTTGTAAGTAGGTCAAGCAACAGCGAAACTCTTCAACGAATCAACTTATAGAATCTTCAATTAGTCTAAATTGTATTGTCAAAACCAGGAATTATAAATCAGGATATTCTATTGAATGTAAGATCAAGTGAGGAAATAAAGTGAACGAAAGCGAGATAGGATTCATTGAGAGAAAAGTAAAGGACAATGTATTTTGATTTATTTTTAATCAGTAATATTCAGTCTCTGGAATGAGTCTCCAAGCTTGTAATATTTAATTTTAGTCCCAGAGAAGCTATTTGCCTGTAATTAATGCAGTTAAGCATTCACTTCCGCAAAATGGAATTATCCTAACTCCATTTTGAATTATCAGAACTCCATTCTGAGTTCTATCACAGGAAGAGATTACCAGATGGATAGACTCGAGGATGGCTTCAAAGCTCCTTTGAAGGAATGCAACCTCCCCACAGGAAACCTCTGGCCTGTGAGCACGCGGAGAGAAAGAGCATTCAGCATGGTATTATTAACTTGAGCTGAGGAGTGGAAACTCAGAGGGCCCCCACCCATCCACTGAATGAGCAGGCCACCTCAAGGACTGCCCGCCCATCCTTCCCAGCAGCAAGCCATCTCCAGCGCCTATCTGTGGACAAGTTCACATCACCCTCATTGGTCATCTCAGTGCTCACAGAGCCAGGTTTGGAGTAAGTCCTGGGCACTGGCAACTTGTAAATATTCAGGCTCTCAGTGAGTCCTCAGTGCAGTGGACCTGAACAGGGAACTGGGGAGATGGACTTGGATCGGCAAGGCTCTGCATTTTTAATCGCGTTTTGTGGGCTCTAGAGGGTGCAGACATACCCAATCCTTCTCCATAGGTTGTCCTGACTGCTTCCACTCCACCACACACAAGCATACTGGAGAAACTCTGCAGGTCACACAGCATCCATAGGAAGTGAGGGGTCAGTATCAGAATTTATCGTCATGAATAATTTGTTCTTTTGCAGCAGCGTCACTGTGCAAATATTCATATAAACACTTTACAAAAATAAATATTTAAAAATGGTGCATGAAATGTAAGGCCATGTCTTTGTTCATTGATTATTCAGGAATCTGATGACAACAGGGAAGAAGTTGTCCTTGTGCCACTGAGTGCTCATCTTTAGGCTTCTATACATTTTCCCCGATGGTAGCAGAGTGAAAAGGGCATGCCCTGGATGATGGGGATCTTTGAGGATAGAGGCTGTTTTTTTAAGACACCACCTCTTGTGGATGTCCTCGATGGAGTGAAGTCCGGTGCCTTTGATGTCGCAAGCTGAATTAACAACCCTGTGGAGTTTATTCTTGTCCTGAGAGTTGGTGCGTCCATACCAGCCAGTGATGCAACCAGCCAGAATGCTCTCTACAGTTCACCTGGAAAAGTTTCCAAGCACTCCGAATCTCCTCAAACTCCTCACTAAGTATAGCTGTTGATGAGCCTTCTTCATGACTGCATCAACGTGGAGGCTCCAGGATGGATGCTTAGAGATGTTGACACCCAGGAACTTGAAATTCTTGATCTTTTCCTCTGCTGACCCCTGAATAAGAAGTAGTTTATATTCTCCTGATTTCCTCTTGAAGTCCTTGGTTTTGCTAACGTCAAGTGCAATGTTGTTGTTGTGACACTACTCAACTAGCTGGTCTAACTTCCTCCTGTACACTTCCTCATTGCTGTTTGTGAATTCTGCCGATGATATCACTTCAGGCCTGAGACGTTCGTAAGGTATAAGCAAAAAACAGGCAGGTGCCAGAATAAAAAGGAGGGGGAGGAGGGAGGAAGGGATGGGGGTGGAGCACAGGCTAATAGGTCAGGGGTGGATACAGGTGGGAGGGTAGAAGGGAAAAAAAAGCTGAGAGAGCAGAGGGCTAAGAAGGGCAGCTCTCTAATAGGAGAAGGGAGGGAAGGGAGTTACCTTTTACCTCCTAAGGATGTTGTGTGACCTGCTGAGTCTCTGCAACTCGTTTGTTCATTGCACTTGACCACAGCATCTGCAGATTTTCTTGTTTAACTCATTGCCTCCATGCTAGTTTTGTGCATTCTGGAGTGAGTGATGTGAGGTCACTTTCAGGACAGCTGAAAATCAGCTTCTACTATATTGTAAATAAATTTAAATGTAATTCCTGTGCTTTTTTTGTGCTTTTCCAGCTGCTTTCTCTTGTTTCCCTCTTCATCTCATCCTTCGTTCGGTCTCATTGGAGTTGATCTGTCTCAGCCTTTATGTCTCTCCTTGCCCCAGGAGTCCTCTCCTTTGTTCCTCAGCTCCACCTCCCCTTATTGATAATAAGTAATGTTTTTTTTTAATCTATATTATGTATTCATCATCTTTTGTAATTTAATTGTTTGATCATAGCTTTTTATACAAAGTAAGTGAAACATGAAAATCTGCAGATACTGTGATTGTAGTAAACACATCAAAATGCTGCAGGAACTCAGCGTCAATAGGAGAAAAAGGTACACTGCCAAAATTTTGGGCCTGAGCCCTTCTTCAAGGAATAAGCAGAATTAGCCAGAAGCAGGACATCTCAGAAAGTCTCAGAATTCAAACAATGGGGGAGGAATCCAGATCAACGAAAGGTGTTAAATGGATGTGATAAGGGACCAGGTAAGAATTTATCATCTTTGTGCAAAAGGAGGCAGAATGGAGAGACAGAGAAGGAAAGGTGATGTGGAAGAGGAGATGGGGAGGTTTAACAAAGCCAGAGAAGTCAATATTAGTGCCATCCGGTTGGAGGATGCCCAGTCGGGTGTTGTTCCTCCAATTTACAGGCGATCTCAGTCTGGCAGTGCATGAGACAATGGACAGACATGTCAGCAAGGGAATGGGACGGGGAATTGAAATAGGTGGTCACTGAGATCTTTGCTGTTGCAGTGGACATAGCAGAGGTGCTCAACAAAGTGATCTCATGGTCTGCATCAAATCTCTTCAATGTAGAGGAGACCTCAGCAGGAGCACCGAATGCAGTAGATTACCCTTTCAGATGCACAAGTGAAATGTTGCTTCTCTTGGAAGGACTGTTTGAGAGACTGTTTCTGTACATGTCTGGGTCTTTGTGCAAGTGTGTGTCTTTTGCATGTATCTCTGTGTCAAAGTATGTATTACCATATGTCTGTGTATTTGAGTATATATGTCTACCTTTGTGCGTGCATGTGTGTGTGTGTGTGTGTGAGAGCACCTGTGTTCATGAGTGTGTGTGCCCGCACATGTGTGTGGAGGTGCACACTCTACAGGGTTGGTAACATGGAAGTCTCCTATTGGTGGTATCAATTTATTGATAGGATTTTTTAAATCTTTTTTATTTTCATTTAATTTTACAAGGATTAACAAAGCACATACAGAACATTTGTACACAACATAGATATTAAAAATTAAAGAACACAACAAAATTGTTAAACTTATAAACCACATCCATGTTATACAAACACAACTTCTAAGTATATCCCAAAAATCCCCCAACTCTTTGGTCCCATCTATACACCAGAATTTTATATTTAAAATATGTTTCATTCCTGGAGTAACACAGTAAGTTGCTGGAAATTGAGTTTTATATTTAAGGAGAAAAGAAAAGAAGGAAAAAAATGAATGAAAAATATAATACTTAGTTTAACTAAGGTTCTGAAAATAATTCAGGAATGGTCCCCACAATATTATTAATTGAATAGAAAATCTTTTCTAGATTTAAACAAGATGTAATACCTCTCAGCTACTGAGCGTGGGTAGGCGGGCAGGCTCCCTCTTCCTTATTAATACTGCTCGTCTAGCCAAAAGAGAGATGAAGGATAGAGTGTGACATTTGATTGGAGTTAAAGGAACATCGTCTTCTCCAGTCATACCAAAAAGAGCAGCCAAAGGGTTGGGTTCCAGATTTAAATTAAGGATTAGGGACAAGGTTTGGAACACATGAGAATATGAGCTCAGATCAGGATTTCTTGTCATGAACAAGTCATGAAATTCGGAGCTTTGCAGCAGTATCACAGAGCAAACAATCATATTATAACCATCTTACAACACTACTGTATGAAAAAATAATACCAATAACAGTGAATGAAAAGTAAGGCCATGCCTTTGGTTCATTGATTATTCAGGAATCCGATGGCAACGGGGAAGAAGTTGTCCTTGTGCCACTGAGTGCTCGTCTTTAGGCTCCTGTACCTTTTCCCTGATGGTAGCAGAGTGAAGAGGGCATGGCCTGGGTGGGGGGAGCCTTTGAGGATAGAGGCTGCTCCTCATGTAGATATCCTCAATGGAGTGAAGTCTGGTGTCTGTGATGTCGCAGGCCAAGTTAACAACCCTTTGGAGTTTATTCTTCGCCTGACAGTTGGCGCCTCCATACCAGGCAGTGATGCATCCAGCCAGAATGCTCTCCATGGTTCACCTGAAGAGGTTTACTCTAGTTTTGGGTGACATACCAAATCTCCTCAAACACCTCACAAAGTATATCCACTCGTGAGCCTTCTTTGTGATTGCATCAACATGGAAGCTCCAGGACAGATCCTCTGAGATGTTGACCCCCAGGAATTTGGTTCTTGACCCTCTCCGTTACTGAGCCCTGAATGAGGTCTGTGTCGTGTTCCCCGACTTCCTCCTGAAGCCCACAATCATCTCCTTGGTTTTGCTGACGTTGAATGAAAGGTTGTTGTCATTACATCATTCAATGAGTTGATCTATCTCCCTCCTGTACGCTTCCTCATTGTCATTTGTGATTCTCCCAACAACTGTGATGTCATTCACAAACTTGTAGATGGCATTGGAATTGTGCCTGACCACCCAGTAGAGAAGAAGAGAAGTGGGCTAAGCACGCATCCTTGGGGTGCACCTGTGTTGATGATCAGTGAGGAGGAGATGTTACCTCCAATTTGTACTGACCATAGTCTTCCAATGAGAAAGTCAAGGATCCAGTTGCAGTGGGTTACAGAGACCTAGAGTTTGTAGCTTCTTTCTTATCAGTTTTAGCGCTTCTTGTAGCCATTTTGAGGCAAACACAAATAAAAGAACAAGATGCAAAATCTCTATCACTTTGGTTGTGAATAAAGAGGTAGAGGAGTCAAAAAATAGAAAGTAGGCAGGAGCTCTTGATCTTTGCTTCTCGACTATACTGCTGCCAAATGAAAGTTCTCAGTATGATTTTTAAACCATGGTTTGATCTCTTAACATTATATTCATCATCTTCAACATCACAGACACCAGACCACTCCATCGAGGACATTTACATAATGTGGTGACTTTAAAAAGCAGCCTCTATCCTCAAAGACTCCAACCACCCAGGCCATGCCCTCTTCACTCTGCCACCATCGGAAAAAAGGTACAGGAGCCTAAAGACGAGCACTCAGCGGCACAAGGACAGTTTTTTCCCTGCTGCCATCAGATTTGTGAATGATCAATGAACCAAAGTCACTGCCTTACCTTTCGTCACTATTGTTGGTATTATTTTTATTTGATTTGATTTTTTTACAGTAATGCCGTAAGATTATTATAATATGAAGGTTTGCTCTATGATGCTGTTGCAAAACATCAAATTTCATGAATTGTTCCTGATAATAAATCCTGATTCTGATTCTGATTCGCCATCAGCACTCCCTTGCTAAGTGTTTTATGACCAAAAATCAAAATATATGGCCAGATTTTCATTTGGCAAGAAGCTTTGCCAAAAAGAGTTGTTTCTTTTATTGCAATAAATAAACTTGGGTTCTTTTACAACTATAATTTTTTAGCTACAGTACTCAGTCACGACCTTGTGGAGCCATCCATTTTGAATCTACTCCTAGCTGCAACAACTCATCTCCCACTCCCTCTAGTGGCCAGGTTTACCACTTGCACTCTACCATTGCATCCCCTTTCCTTGAGATGTTTAATCTAACAACATGACAGCCTCTATCCAACCAGTTTACCTATCTCGGCTGCACCATTTCATCAGATGCAAGGATCGACAATGAGATAGACAACAGACTCGCCAAGGCAAATAGCGCCTTTGGAAGACTACACAAAAGAGTCTGGAAAAACAACCAACTGAAAAACCTCACAAAGATAAGCGTATACAGAGCCGTTGTCATACCCACACTCCTGTTCGGCTCCGAATCATGGGTCCTCTACCGGCACCACCTACGGCTCCTAGAACGCTTCCACCAGCGTTGTCTCCGCTCCATCCTCAACATCCATTGGAGTGCTCACACCCCTAACGTCGAGGTACTCGAGATGGCAGAGGTCGACAGCATCGAGTCCACGCTGCTGAAGATCCAGCTGCGCTGGATGGGTCACGTCTCCAGAATGGAGGACCATCGCCTTCCCAAGATCGTATTATATGGCGAGCTCTCCACTGGCCACCGTGACAGAGGTGCACCAAAGAAAAGGTACAAGGACTGCCTAAAGAAATCTCTTGGTGCCTGCCACATTGACCACCGCCAGTGGGCTGATAACGCCTCAAACCGTGCATCTTGGCGCCTCACAGTTTGGCGGGCAGCAGCCTCCTTTGAAGAAGACCGCAGAGCCCACCTCACTGACAAAAGGCAAAGGAGGAAAAACCCAACACCCAACCCCAACCAACCAATTTTCCCTTGCAACCACTGCAATCGTGTCTGCCTGTCCCGCATCGGACTGGTCAGCCACAAACGAGCCTGCAGCTGACGTGGACTTTTTACCCCCTCCATAAATCTTCGTCCGCGAAGCCAAGCCAAAGAAAACACACTAATACTGTATTCATTTCAACATAAACACAAACATCAGCTGCACAAACTTTTTAAGTGTGCAGTTCTTTTTCATTTAGAGACTTAGTCTGTCAGAGGTTTTGATTTCACATGTGGATCTTCTTAACATAGATACTTGTGTCGGCTCTGCTGGTCCACTACTGTCTAGCACTGGTGGTATTACCTCTGTTGCTGTACAGGCTGGATCCTCTGCATTTGTCTCTTCCTGCAATGTCTCTTGCATTTTCAGGAGGCTTTTTCAATTCCTTCTCCATATTTGATCATCCTCTGTTCTGACAGTGTAAGATCTTGATTTACTTCCTCCAGGACAGTAGCCTTTTTGTTCCAAGTGTTGGAATCTCTGAATCTCACTGTGTCATGTTGTCCCAGTGGTCCTAAGCTTCTTGCTGACTTGTCATAGTTTGCTTTTTGTCTCCATTGCAGATGCTTTTGTTTCCATTCGACATCTTCAACATCTCTGTTCTTGTTTGGGTCTGCTGAGTAGGGAAGTGTGGAGCTTTGTCTGCAGAGCTCAGCAGATGACATGCCTTGTTCAAGTGGCGAAGCTCTGTCACTCAATAGCACTAGATACGGATCTGAGCCACTGTCTAGTGTTTTCTTGAATAACTGATTAACTATGTGAACACTTTACTGTTCAACTGGGGATGCAGAGGAGTTGAAAACACATGTCAAAAATCATTCTCTTCTGCAAAGTTCTGGAAATCTCTGCACTGTAGCATGGTCCATTGTCACTGTAAACAATTTGAGGAATTCCATGCCTTGCAAAGATTGATTTTATATATTTGATCACATAAACAGTAGACATGTTAGGAAGAAGTGCGATCTCCATATAGTTCAATAGCTAGTCAATAATCGCAAGTAATTATTTCCATCCATGTGGTACAGATCAGTCCCAACTTTTTGCCATGGCTCTGCTGGTATGACAGTGATGAACATGGGTGGCTTTGTCTGCTTTGCGTGATGTTTCAAACAGGTCTCACAGCTTGAAATCAACCTGTCAATATCAGCATTTATCCCAGGCCAATAAACAGCAGTTCTAGCCCTCATCTTGCATTTCTCCATTCTAAGGTGCCCCTCATGCCCCCTTTTCAGCATCTCGTCGCAGTGAATGAGATATGACAATTCTGCTCTGTCTGATTAAAAGCCCATTCACAACATTCAACTCTGCTCTGATGTTGTAGTATGGCTCACATTCACCTCTAGGCCATCCTTCATTCAGATTTTTGATACATCTCTGTCCTTTTCTGTTTCAGCTGTGATCTTTTTGGATTTCGTGTCAGATACGGGAAGAGATTTAGTGATCAGGTTCACGTGGAGATTCACATCTGTCTCTGTGGAAGTCTCGTGTGCTTCACTTTACATCATTATTCTGGATAACGCATTAGCTAACACAATAGGTTTCCCTGGTGTGTGCACCCTCTTGACTAGACTTAATTTTAATATCACCAAGCAGTAATTCATGTCCATCAGGGACTACTAAAACCTGAGGTGCTGCTCTTTATATTTAACTTTCATCTTGAGTTTACATGTACCTTTCATGTCGATGCTCTGTCCATTGTAGGCTTTGAGCTGCACAGGATTTACATGGATGTATGGCTTTATCTTCATTGCCCTGATATCGAGCTCACAGATCAAATTGACTTTTGCCCCTGTGTCCAGCTTAAAAGCAATATTTGTTCCATTTGCTTGCAATGACACAGTCCACTTATCCTGCTTGACTCTGTTCATACTTGGCTGTTCAGTGTCTGTTCAGTGCCGGTTAGTCTTTCTGCACTACCATGTCCACAAGAGTGCATCACTGAGAGCAATTTCATTTATATTGTGTAGAGTGTGCCACACTCACTTCTGTTTGTTTCCCTCTGGAAAAACATTGCTTTGCACTTTCCACTTATTATAGACTTTTCCATTGGCACATCATTTACATTTGAATGTGTCTCCTCCTTTTTGTTATTTCCTATACCTTGTGTTTTGTTTATGTGTGTGTCCAGACACTATGGCTATGAATATGCCTTCATTTTCACTGGCTTTTGCGCTATCACCAAACTATTTTGAGTGCTGCAGAGCTAGTTCACGATCTTCACAGCTCCATTAAGGTGAGCTCTATGATGGCGACAAGCATCAAATCACACAAAGCAGAGTGCAGTTAAAACGTTAGTTTTAATAGACTAATATATACAGCTAGGTCTTGAGGACTTGCCTCTGTGCAAGCCTTGGCCAGAATAAGGGGGGATGGGTCTCCCGCTTGCTGGTCGTTGGGGGTGTGCTCATCCGTTGCTTGTTGTGCTGCTCCTTAGGGGTCTGCCACCTTCCCGCATCGTCCTTGGTGCATTCCTGCCGGTCCGCCAGCTCTCCTGCATCATCCGCTGTCCCGTCCTGCCAGTCTGTAGAGGTCTGCAGTTCTGCTGCGCCGCCCATGCTCCTGCCGGTGCGAGGTCCCTGGTGGCCACCGAATCTTCCCGTCTGTCCCCGAATGCGATGAATGCGTAGTGAGGGTTCGCATGCCTCACTTCCATGGGCTCCACCAGAGGGTCCGTCCTATGGTGTCTGCAGTGCTTCTGGAGGAGCGCCAGTCCTGGTGTCATCAGCCATCTAGGCAGCACCGTGCCTGTCGCAGCTTTGCTCGAGAAAGGAAACATACGGTCATGGGGGTGTCATGTTAGTGGCAGTACACAATAGCGAGCGTATGGAGTGCAGGGCCTCTGGTAACACATCTTGCCACCTTGCCATTGGTAGGTCCTTTGCTTTTAGGGTCAGCAGGACCATTTTCCAGATGGTGGCGTTTTACCTTTCTACCTGTCCATTCCATCTGGGGTTATAGCTTGTAGTGCGACTGGTCACAATGCCCCTATCTCTCAGGTACTGCTGGACCTCGGTGCTCATAAAGGCAGCACCCCTATCCGTGTCTATGTAGCTGGGGTACCCGCACAAGCTGAAGATGGATTGCAGGCACTTTATTACCGTGGCTGCAGAGACGTCGGGACATGGGATAGCAAAGGGGAAGTGTGAGTATTCGTCAATGGCATTGAAGAAATAAACGTTCCTATCGTAGGAAGGGAGCGGGCCTTTAAAGTCGAGGCTGAGATGCTCAAAAGGCCTGGTAGCTTTTATTAGTGTGGCTTTATCTGGTCGGTGGAACTACGGTTTGCACTCCACACAAATAGGGCAGCTCCTGCTTACTGTCCATACCTCCTCTACTGAGAATGGGAGGTTTTGGGCCCTTATAAAGTGGAAAAGCCTAGCAACTCCCAGATGGCCCAGCTCATTGTGCAAGCTCTGCAGTTGCCACATATGGTTAAGGGCCGCACAGGTGCCTCTGGACAGTGCGTCTGGGGGCTCGCTGAGCCTCCCTGGCCGATATAGAATGTCATAGCTATATGTAGACAATTCTATCCTCCAGTGCAAGATCTTATCATTTTTTATCTTCCCCCTGTTCTGGTTATCGAACATGAACACCACGGATCGTTGGTCTGTGACAAGGATGAAGCATTTACAGGCCAGAAAGTGTCTCCAGTGCCTCACTGCTTCCATGATGGCTTGGGCCTCCTTCTCCACTGCCGAGTGTCTTACCTCGGACCCCTGCCGGGTCCACAAGAGAAAGGCCACTGATCCCCCCCCCGCCAGTTCAGGGTGGCAGCCAACGCCACATCTGAGGCATCGGTCTCTACCTGAACAGGGACCGTCTAATCTATGGATCGCAGGTTTGCTTGCACAATCAGATCTTTAATCTCCTTAAAGGCTTTGGTAGCTGCTGAGCTAAGAGGAAAAGTTGAGGCTTTTATAAGTGGGCGAGCCCTGTCAGCGTAGTTGGGGACCCACTGTGCGTAATATGCAAAAAGCCCCAAACATCTCTTTAATGTTTTCTGTGAATGTGGAATTGGGAGGTCTAGGAACGGGCACATGTGGGCAGGGTCCGGGCTGATTTCCCTGTTCTGCACCACATAGCCCAGAATAGCCAGCTTCCTCGTGCTGAAGACGCATTTATCCTTATTATACGTTAGATTGCGTTCCTCTGCTGCCTGAAAACAATGTTCAAGGTTAGTGTCATGGTCAGCTTGCGAGTGGCTGCAAATCATAACATTGTCTGGGTATGGGAACACCACTTGTAAGTGGTACTCATCCACTATGCGGTCCATCTCCCGCTGGAACAGGGATACCCCATTGGTGATACCAAAGGGGAGGCGGAGGAACTGGTACAACCTGCCATCCGCCTCAAATGCCATATATATCCGGTCGCTCTCCCTAATGGGCAACTGGTGGTACGCTGCCTTGAGATCAATGGTGGAGAACACTTTGTACTGGGCAATGCTGTTTACCATGTCCACAATACGTGGAAGTGGTTAGGCATCCAGCTGCGTAAATTTATCGATCGTCTGTCTATAGTCCACAACCATGCGCATCTTTTTGCCAGACTTCACTACAACAACCTGCGCTCTCCAGGGGCTGGAGCTCTTCTCTATAATGCCCTGGGGGGAGCGGCCCATCATGCACTATTGTGATGCTTTTCAGCTGGCCCTGAAAGTCCAGCCCCAGCAGTACTGGCGTGCAGAGGCGCGGGAGCACCAGCAACTTAAACCCCTCATACTCCGTACCCTGTATCTCCACTGTGACCCTGCAGAAATGTTTGATCTTAGTTACATGTTTGTTAGACGCCAATAAAATTTGGTGATCACTCGGGTACATTTTTAACGCAAGGCATTCTACTAGCCCTTGGTCTATGAAACTCTCCGTACTCCCACTATCCACTTAACAATTTACAGTGGACCCATTAATCTTAATACTAACAGTTGCGTCCGATAAATCGTGTGGACTCACCTGGTTCAATTGCAGTGAGGTTAGCATGGCGTGTCCTCCGTTCTGGTAGGAGTCTGCATCTTGGTCATAGTAGCATTCGGCATCGTATTTGTCACCCAGTCGTGATGTCCTCTGTCCAGCGTCCCTTTCCCAAGATGGCCGACAGCACATGGCACTCTGCTTCTGCTTGCCTGTGGCGGTAGGAGAAGAGCTTTCCCGCCTCTCATTTGCTTGAGAGCAGGCTTTGGCGGGAGCCTTGAGGCTTCTGCAGACTTTTACATAATGCCCCCTCTTTCCACACCATGAACAGTCCTTCTCCCTAGCCGGGCAGTGAGCTCTGTGGTGCTTTAGCTGCCCGCAGAAAGGGCACAGTGCTCCATTGGGGCTGCTGCCGCTATGTGCTGCCCTTGATCACCTATGTATCTCTCCCTGTGAGGGGCTAACAAGTCCAGTTCTGAGTACTCCTTTAGTTCCCTCCTAGAGTCCTCCAGAGCCTCCGCAATAGTTTCTGTCTCTTCAAGCCTAACTATCCCCTTTTCCAGCAGCCTTTGTCTTATTTCCGTCGATCTGACACCGACTACAATTCTGTCCCTTACCAGGTCATCTGCATACTCTTGGGCTGATACTGCTTTAAAAGTATAAGCCCTTACTAAATCTTTCAGCACAATTATAAAGTCTCTAACAGACTGCCCTGCCTGCTGCGACCTGATCATAAGCCGATGTCTGAAGTGCAGTTCACTGACCCCTCTATTATAGTGTATCTGCAGTGTTCTTTGGTTCTTGATACAACTTAGCGTCCTGTATTAATGAGTACAGGTGAACTCCCAGCTGAGCTAACAGTAGCATCAGCATCTCCTCCTCTGATGCTCCCTCCACCCCCCCCCCGCATAATTTAAAAAGCATCTCTGCATCGGCCGAAGTGCATGCTCACTCCAGGAGTTCTGGGATCCAGCTCTAGCCTGTCGGGCCTCAGTACTTGGCTGAACCTCAGCCTGTGGTTCAGTAGCTTGGGGGGGAACACGTACTGGTCTAAATCCCTCTCCCACATGGTCACACGGTCCTGCGGAAATGCAGGCCTTCTCCAGGGAATCGGGGATGGTTGGGGGTGGCTCTGGGGTAGTAATCTATCCCCACAATCCTGCCGGTAAATCACGATCGGTAGGGTGACTTTCCTCACGCCTTCCACCTGCGCTTGGCACCACTCTTGGTTGTACAGCAGGAACCCCTTGGGCTACACGGCCGGTCCTGGTCCTGGCGAGTTAGTTAACAGGCAGGGCTCTTGGCTGCTCATTACCTGCTCAGGGATGCTTCTGCCCCTTCTGTAGTCCACCACGACCACTGGGTGAGTCCCTCCCTCTCTCTCTCAATCTCGATCTTGCAGCACTCCATCTGATCCATTTCTGGCTGCATGTGCACGGGGCCCATCTCTGTTCCTGGGTCCCTGAGTCGGAACTCAGCTGGGTCGAGGGTTGGTGGGGCATCCATTCTGGATATATATTAGTCTATTAAATTGATGGCGACAAGCATCAAATCACACAAAGCAGAGTGCAGGTAAAACGTTAATTTTAATAGACTAATATATACAGTTAGGTCTTGAGGTCTTGCATCTGTCCAAGCCTAGGCCAGAACAAGGGGGGAATGGGTCTCCATTGGTCAATATATGCAAGGTCACCAGGTGAGCCATCTGGTGACCTAGTGGTGTAATAACATACCACCACACTCTGTTTCTCGTAGCAACCTCTCTCTCACTTTTTTATCAATAATGCCAAACACAATTTGATCATGGATCATTGAATCTTGCAGTGATTCAAAATGGCATGTTCTTTGCTTTTAATTTCAAGTCCATTACAAAAGTATAAAAACTCTCTCCCTGCAACTGCGTGCCTGAGAAAAACACGTAACTATTGAACGTTTTACTTTCCTTTGGTGTGCAGTGTTCATTAAACATCTCGATAACCTTGTCAAACTTGCTCTGGTAAGCTCCCTCAGCAAAACCAAATGTGTTGAAAATCTCTAGTGCTTGAGGTCCTGCCATGGTAAGTAGCAGTGCAATCTTCTGTGCACCAAGTTTACTATTGAGTCCAATGACTTGCAGATACAGCGTGAATCATTGTTTGAACAACCTCCACTCATGGTCAACATTTCCAGTTAAATTTACAGTGTCAGAACCCTTTACTCTCCAGGTTTTCTGTTGCTATCAAATGATTCTCACCCTACACACTTCTGGTGTTTATTCCACTCCTGGTACCATGTGATGTTTCTTTCATTGTAATAAAGAAACTTGGGTTCTTTTATAACAACTATAATTTATTAGCTACAGAACCTGTACTCAGTCATAACCTCGTGAAGGCATCCATTTTGAATCTACTCCTAGCTGCAACAACTCATCTCTGACTCCTTCTAGAGGTCAGGATTATCACCAGCACTCTATCATTACAAAAAGTAGAGTATAGAACATAGAACACTACAGCAGAGTACAGATCACTCAGCCTGTCTAGTCCATGCCATATTTATTTTCTCCAGTCCCATTGACACCTGTACTATAGTCCTCCGTACTCTTCCCATCCATGTATCCATTCTTCCCTTAAATGTTGAAATTGAGCCCACATATCCATAGGTAGCTCATTCCACACTTTCAGCGTTCCCTATAACTCTCAATTTTACTTGCATGTACCTGCCTATCTAAGAGTCTTCTAAATGTCCCTGTTGTAGCAGCCTCCACCACCACCTGTCGCATTCCAGGCACCCACCACTTTCTGTGTAAAAATGTTATCTCTGATGTCTCCCCTAAAGTTTCCTTCACTCACCTTAAATACATGTCCTCTGGTATTGTCACCCTGGGAAAGAAGTGTTGGCTGCTCATTCTGTTTAACCTCCTCATAATCTTATCATACGAAGTCACTCTAAAGAGATAAGCACTAGTTCTGTCAATTTTGCTTCATAAGAAGTTTTCCAATCCATGCAGCATCCTGGTAAATCTCCTCTGCACCCTCTCTGAAGCTTCCATATCCTTCCTAAAATGAGGTGACCAGAACTGAACACAATACTCCAAGTTTTATTGAGCTGCAACATTACCTTGCGGCTCTTGAACTCAATCAACTGACTAATGAAGGCCAGCATTCCATACGTCACTTAACTGTCCTATCAACATGTGAGTCAACCCTGAAGGATCTATGGACCTGGACCCCCCCCAAGATTCCTCTGTTCCGCCACACTATTAAGAATTCTGCCATTAATCATGTGCTCCAACTTCAAGTTCAACCTTCCAATGTGCATCACTTCTCACTTTTCTGGATTGAACGTCATCTGCCATGTCTCTTCTGAACTCTGAATCCTGTCCATATCCTTTTGTAATCTATGACAACCATCCACTGCACCTCTAACCTTTGCGTTATCTGCAAACTTACTGACCCAGCCGTCTACTTCTTCAACCAAGTCACATAAAAATCACAAAGTACAGGGGTCCGGCGAAGTACTACTAGACACTGATTTTCATACGCACTATGTTCCATCTACTACTACTCTCTGGTAAACGGTCAAATAATACTCAAAATAATTGCTGTTCTGCTTCTGGTCAACACCTGAGGACTGCATGGGCATTCTAACTGTTGAGGCTTTTACCTCAGAATACACTTTCAAAACTGACTCTGACCAGCTCTCAGCCTTGGCAGTCATATTCGTTTCAAACAAAAAGAAGCTAGGGGAACTCAATGGCATCTACGGGTACAAATGATCAGTTAATGTTCCGGCCCCATTGACCCTTCACCAAGACTCTGATGAAAATAGGTAATCAAGATGGAAGGTCGTTGCAAGTGCAGGAGAAGAGCAGCAGGATAGGGCTTCACAGGTCTTCCTTCAGTGTTAGCATGCCTTGAGATTCACAGTGGAGCTGAACAATGGATAAACACCAGAGCTGTCTGTGCTTGAATCCTGGAGTATTGAATTCAAAAGTAGGGAGGTTATGATGAAATCGTACAAGGCATTGGTGAGGCCAAATTTGGAGTACTGTGTACAGTTTTGGTCACCAAATTATAGGAAAGATATAAACAAAATAGAGAGAGTGCAGAGAAAGTTCACGAGAATGTTGACAGGATTTCAAGGTTTGAGTTACAGGGAAAGGTTGTGCAGACTAGGGCTTTTTTTTCTCTAGAGCGCAGAAGATTGAGGGGGGACTTGATAGAGGTGTTTAAGATTTTAAAAGGGACAGACAGAGTAAATGTGTATAGGCTTTTTCAATTAAGAGTGGGGGAGATTCAAACTAGAGGGCATGGTTTAAGGTTGAAGGGGGAGAATTATAAGGGGAACATGAGGGGAAATTTCTTTACGCAGAGGGTGGTAGGGATGTGGAATGAGTTTCTGGAAGACGTGGTTGAAGTGGGATCATTGGTTACATTTAAGGATAGACTGGATAGTTACATGGAGAGGAGAGGACTGGAAGGGTCTGGACCGTGTGATGGTCAGAGGGACTAGGAGGGTGGAGATTTGTTACGGCATGGACTAGTAAGGCCGAACTGGCCTGTTCTGTGCTGTAAGTGTTCATATGGTTATATGGTTAAAACAGAACATAGCTGGAAAGACTCAATGGGACAGGTAGTGTCCATGGAGTTAAATGGTCAGTTAACGTCTCAGGTCGGGACCAAAGTAGGCGTTAAAGTAAGAGCACTGTTTGCTCAGGATTTCAGCATCTGCAATTCCTATGATGTTCACTGCTCTGTTTATTTTGGACAGCTGTTGCAAGTTTCAAGTGATCACAGGACCCAGGGAGAGCAAAGGAGCTTGGTCTGATGAATGAGGGAGGGTTTCGCCAAAATATTGCAAAAGATTTAGCTTTTTCCCTCAAAGCCACATCATCAACCTCAAACATAAAGACTACTTGAGAAGTTCATTAAATTTGACCTCACCCAAAGCCTGTCTCCCACCAAGTCATACTCCCCCGCTGACTGAGGAATTCTCATTGAATCCTTTCATTTCCTAATATCAGACTTAGAAATGTCTCCAATCTCACAGCCCTTTGGTTTCTGACTGAGATGAGTTCAACTCAAACCTCACTTCCATTAATGGCACTGCAAAAGGGGGAATGAATGCTGTGTCACAGTCAGCCACCATCAGGCTTGTTATGTTTGACGGGTTTGTTGGTGATGGAAACCTGGAGCCAGAGAATCACATGGCATATGACAGGTCCTTCGCCCCAACTCTTCCATACTGACCAAGTTGCCATTCTAGACCTACATTTGATCCATATCCTTCAAAACCCTTCCTCTCTGTATATCTGTTCAAATATTTCTGAATCGTTGTAATTGTCATTCAAGATTCATGTTCAAATTTATTATCATCTCACTGTACATATACAACCAGATGAAACAGAGTTTCTCCGGACCAAGGTGCACACACATACACACATAGTACATGGCACATAATAATCACATGAATACATACAAAAGTTATTCAAAATAAATATAGATTTATTTTGGAATAATTTAGTCAGTACCGTTCATCAATCTCACAGGCTGCGGGAAGCAGGTATTTCCCAGCCTGCAGTCCTGATTTTGATACTCCTGTACTTCATTCCTGATGGTAGTAGATCCAAGATCCTGTGTGATGGATGGTAGGGATCCTTGATGGTTCTTAAAGCCCTGTTTAAGCATCGCTCCTGATTAATGTCATCAACCGTTTGTGGGAGCTTGCTGTTTCGCCCCTGACAGCCACTTTCTGGCATGACATGACATGGGGGCTCATACTATTTCTTTTGGATTCTGGGATGTTCTGAGACTGTGAATGGTGTTATGAAAATGTAAGTGTCTCCTTTGCTGTGATAACATTAGCATAGGATCTTCACATTCTCAAATTCTCATCAGGCCATGAAAAGTGCCAGAAGAACTCATTGTCCAGATGTGTTTGATAAACATTGCTGCTTATTTCTGAAATTTTGCTCAATGCAACCAGATTCACTCTGTAATAGAGTTATAGAGCCACAGAGCATGGACACGGGCCCCTCAGTGCACCTTGCTCAAGCCAACCAAAATATTCTATCCACACTAAGACCATACCTCTCAAAAACCATCCTATCCAGATATCTGTCCAATCTTTTCTGAAGTGTTGCAATAGCATCTGTCTCAACCACCTCATCTGGAAGCCCTACACATAAACCCACCACCCTCTGTGTAAAAAAGTCGCCCTTCCTGGTAAATCTCTTCCCCCTCACCTAAAACCTATGCATTGTGCCTACATAATCAAATCTCTTCAGATTATTTCAATGTGATATTGTTAAAATCATTCCCTTGTGATGAGGATACTATGAAATTTTGCGATCAGATCAAACAAGGGCAGCATGGTTATTGTATTGGTTGGTGCCAGTTACCCGGGTTCAAATCCAGCACTGTCTGTAAGGAGTCTGTACGTTCTCCTCATAGATGCATGGGCTCCAGGTTCCTCCCACGTTCCAAAGAATACAGGGTTAGAAGGTTAATTAGTGTATTTGGGCAGCAGAGACCAATAGTTGACTTCACTACTGGCCAGGAATTTATCTCCATGTTTTGCGGTTGGATCATTAGTTTGATTGCTTTCATTTCAAGGCAGCATTGTTTGATTCCTGACCTGGTATTGCCAAAAATAATTTGGAACACTTCCACTGGTATGATTGGCTCATCTGAAGCTAGTGAAATCAATTCACACTCCTGAACATAAACCAAACAGGGAAGCTTGAATTTCAACAATGTCTTCATCCTTGGAGCCCCTAGACAGATGAACAAGTTTCAAGCTCACACGTACCAAGATGCACTGACAGAAGCTATTTTGCAAGTAAACATCTCATGCATAGTACAAGAAAGAGACAGTTCAGATGTGCAGAGTTACAGAGAGAGATCAGTTGGTATGGAGCAAAGGCAACAGAACTTTGATATTTTGGGTAGTTTGATGATATTGGGGAATAAACCATCCTTGCACCTGGTAGTGCAACCTTGCACTTATGAAACTTCTTCCTGACAGAAGGGGGAAGGGTGAAGGGAGTGTGGCCAGGGTGGGATGAGTATTTTCAGGGTGTTGGCAGTGTGAGATACAGATGGAGTTGATGGAGAGGAGGAGATGTGTGGGATCCCCTGAGCCACGTTAACAGCCATCTGCAGATAACAGCCAATCTAGATGGAAGAGCGGCAGCTGATGTGTATACAGCAAGGGCCCATCTACAGGAGTATCTAAGGGATTGACATCATGGGAAGGAGCTCCCCATCTGGTTTTTAGATAGCAACATAGGGTTATTTGTGCTCACTCGAGTACAGGGTTAACAAATGGTATCTCTGACAATGCAGCATTCACTTAGCACAGCTGGATTGTTGGGCTCTAGTCTCCAGAGTGGGATTTCAACCCCAAACCTCCAGATTTCAAGGTGGAGGTGCTGCCCACGGGGCTGAGAAAGAGACAATCAGATTGAACTGGTCAGCAGGATGGCTGAGGAACAGTTGGCAGTTGCTCCTTTCAGCTGGATCAAAGAAATAATGTGCCAAGACCAGACCTCTGGGAACAAAACAATCACAGAAGATTAGGCTGATCCCAAATCAGCCACACCACAGTCCCCTCTAACTACTTTTTAAAGCACAAAAACTGGGGGAAAATGCCTTTTCATTTTGTATTTCCTCGTGCTCTACAACAGACAAGTGGCTTAGACATGGGACTTCCAATAACTGATGCAGGTGTATAATAAAAGCTGAAGATAAAGAGTGACAATTCATTCTGCAGATGGTGTCCTCCATATTGGAAACAAAAAGGTTTTGCTTTAGACTGAAGCTTCAGTTCATTTTAGTTTGGAATATCGCCTGCAATTTGTTTTAAGGTGCATGTGTGTAAGTACATGGGGATACAATGCTCTTCACAATAGGATCTTTTAAGATCCCATTAGATAGGAACAGAGACAAATGAAGGGTTATACAGTATGAAAAATCTAGGTAGTTGATAGAGTAGATTATTGAGTCGGCATAACATTCTGGTCCAAAGAGCCTGTATTGTAAATTTCTGTTCCATATTAAGTGTTTGAACATCAACAAGAATAACGTTTGCCATAACAAACAGGGTTCCAAAGCCGGACGGGTTTAGGGGTTTAATTTGTCACATGGATGTAACTGGGTGGCGCAGGATCGTGAACTGGAAGGGCCTGTTACCGTGCTGTGTCTCTGTGAAGGTACGAACACAGAATTTATCTGCCCAAAACTTACCCTCTTCTGATACCAGGCTTGTAACAGCTGGAGTTTCAAAGTGTAGGATGGGAGGGGGATATATTGTGTAAAAACGGCAGGCAGGGGGAGGAGTCAAGGTGATAGGGTACTGGATAGATGAAGGTGGAAGAGGGGGGAGAGACAAGTAGGAGGACAGACCATTTGGGGTGAGGGGTGAGTTGGGAGAAAAGCAAGAACTGGAGCAGGTAAAGCATAGATGGAAATTGTGGAACCAAATCTGGAATGGGGGTGAACTGAAATTTGAAACTTCACTTTGCTTCACTTTGCTTGTAAATCATTTTGAAAACACAATGCAGGAGAAACACAGTACTTTTTATAGCAATATAAAGATACACAACTAAAGTTTCAGGCTTCAGCCTTTCATCAAGGTATGAAAAAAATAGAGAAATGCATCTCTTTATCTTTGCTATATAAAGTACAACTTTTGAGCTGTTGAGTTTCTGCTAAGTTTCTCCAGCATCATGTTTGTACTTCAACCATGGTGTCTGCAGACTTTCATGTTTTACTTCTAATTCTTTTCTATGTTCTTACAGACCATGCAAAACTATGTCGCGCCCATCCCAGACTTTGCAATCGTAATGTGCACAGTTCCATCCAGCATCACCTGGATGTTCACTGAGCTTCATTCATGCCCTCCCTAACCTTGAAGCCCTAATGCTGACATTCAAACACTTGCAGTCTCCCCAATATCCCAAACCTATGAACGGTGAAGCTCTTCAAACTCTACATCCCTGATCTCCTTCATCCCTCAACTCATGACCAAATTAAGTAACTAATCTGCTTCAATTTGTCACAGATAAGGTCGTGAGTGAGAAATTAGACCCTCCAGAGGATGACAACCAGCTGCTGGGATCTGCTGAAGGATCTTAGCCCTCAGTTTACATGGGTCTCACTTTAAAATGAATTTTATAGGAGTTTGGAGAAATTCCTTCACTTGGAGCGTGATGGGAATTTGGAGTGGTTGAAGCAAAGACCATAGATTCCTCTCTGAAGATAATCTGAGAAACACTTAACTGTGCTGTGCAAATTAGTTTTGGATTCCCATGCTAACAGCTGACACACAAGAGACACCACATGGTGTCTCCTGCATTACAAACTCCTGTGTTTCCATGGCTCCTGTCATGCATAAAATTCCAATTTCCCCTTTTCCCTTCAGCTTCTCCCAGCACCAAATGGGACACTTGAGGGGAAGGGGGAAAGGAATAGAATAACAGAGTGTCTGGAACTTTATCCAAACTCAGGCCAATCAAGGTCACCCTGAACATACCATCTCTCCAGTGAGACCTGCTTAGCCCAGCCTGAAGTTATGATTCATTGCTTTAATAGATGTGTGCAATGTTATGAATGGCACACATAGGGTGGAGAGCCAGCACTTTTTTTTTTCTTAGGGCTCTAGTCGCAAATATCAGAGGACATTTGTTTAAGATAAATGGAGGAAAGTTCAGGGAGAATGTTAGAGGTAAGCATTTTTACACAGATGATGATGGGTGCATTTAATTAATTGCTGGGGGTGGTAAAATATGGATATTCAAAAATAACTTGGACACTTGGATGTAAGAAAAATAGGTTATGGATGCAAGGTCAGAAGGGGTTAGATTGTTAAGGAGTAGATTTACATAGGTCAGCACAACATTGCGTGCCAAGGCCCAGTACTGTGCTGTAATGGTTCCTGTACTGTGCTGTAATGGTCCTTGCTCTATGGTCAAACATGGGATCAGGGGTTAAAGTAGCCTCCAATTCTGCACCATTCCCTCTGGGCAGTTACACACTATTGCGTCATTACAGAACAGTAAAGCTAGCACCAAAGATTTTATTTTCGTCAAAATCCCAGTGGATTAACATTGTGTTACCAATGACCTCACACTGCCAGGTCAGTAGAAAGCTTGATATGTAACAGACACCTCAGCTAGAGTACTCACAAAGGGTCCAAGCCAGAAATGTTGATTACCCTTTACTTCTTATGGGTGCTGCGTGACCTGCTGAGTTTCTCCAGCATGTTTCTGTGTTCAAAGTTCAAGTATATTGTCAGAGAACACACATGACATCTCATACAACCCTGAGATTCTTTTTTTCTGTGGGCCAGTAGAATTTCCAATTACCGATAACTATAAGCAGTACTCAAAGAAAGAACTGTTAACAAACAGACTGTCCAAATACAGAGGTATAAATATTCAGTAACAAATCAATAATGAGCAAAGTACAAGTCCTGAATGAGAGTGAAATGTTGACGATATCAGAGAATACCATTGGCAAGTTGGTCGGTGCTGGTTTCCAGTACTCGGCCGCATACTCCATCCAGACCAGATGCTTTCCTCAGATTCACTCTCCTGAAGGCTACTCACACATCACCTTCATTTACAGACAGGAGAGAATCATTGGGGACATGGGGGTGCACACTGGTTCTTCCTTGCTCTGGTGGACAAATCGATAACAGAGGACATTGAGCTCATCTGAGATTGAAGCTTTGCTATCTCCTACTGCACTGGATTTGGTTTTGTGGCAGGTTATGTAATTTAGGCCCTGCCACAGCTGTCAGATATGCTTCATTGTTTCCATTCATGACCGGAATCTCCACTTCTCCCGGGAGAGGCTTTTCGCAGGTCGAACCTGCTCCTTGTGCAGTGTTCTGCATCTCCAGGCCTAAATGCCTGTGACCTGGCTCTCTGCTGGTTCCGGATCTCATTGTTCATCCAGAGCATCTGGTTGGGGAAAACCCTGAATGATTTGGTGGGGACACACTCATCCACAGCTGTTTTAATAATGATTCTGGAGTAATCATTCAGATCCTCAGCTATGTTTTTAACACAGCCCAATCCACTGACTCAAAGCAATCCTGTAACCATTCTTCAGCATTCCATGACCAGATTCTGGATCTCCTTATCTCTGGAGTCTCCCTTTTTAGGCTCTGAATGTACCAAGGCAGAAGGAGCACGGCCAAGTGATCTGATTTGCCAAAATGCAGTCTCGGAAAAGGACAGTAGGCATTCCTTATCATAGTGTGTTGAGATCTCTAGTGCAGCAAGTTCTGTGCTAATGATCATTGGACAGGGTTTTCTAAAGATAGGCCTGTTAAAGTTACCGACTTTGATTTCTAAAACTGTACATTTGCCCGGAGTCTTTTTTATAGTTTCTCCAGCCTGTTCCCTTCATTCACAACTCCCCTACAATCCTAAACCTACCTGCATCCCAGATATGTCCAAGCATTCTTGCTTCCACAGCCCTCTGGGATGGAGAATTCCCCAGGATATCAACACGCCAACAGCAGAAATTCCTCCTCCGCTCAGTCAAGAGCCAGACCATTCATCCTGAAATCATGAGACACACAGGAGACTGGAGACACAGGAACCTAAAACCAAACACAACATGCTGGGGGATTTCAGCAGTTCGAGCTACATTCGTGCCCTGGTTCTGGATAATCCCATGAGAGGGGTGATCCCTGAGCCTCCATACAATCCTGAGTACTTAGTGCCTTATAGTTTCATACAATCACTATTCATTCTTCTCTCCCACGGTGGATATCAGCTGAAGCTCTTCTGTCATCACATCACTGGACACACCCCACTCTTATCTCCCCCCAGCATCACCAGATCCTGCTCCCACTGAGTCAGCAAGTTTGTAGATGGCAGAAGAGTAGTTGACCTCATCGGCAGCAATGATGAGTCACACTAGAAAAGAGGTGGGAAATCTCGTGATATGGTACAAGAATAACAAATTGAGTCTCAATGTAGACAAGACAAAAGAGATGATTGTGGACTTCAGGAGGAACAGGAACAACCACAGAGTCCATTTAAATGAGTTATCCTGGACACACTATATCTCATCTCTTATCAGATAGGCATAAGAGCAACTGCACATCCTGAGAAGAGTGAGGCGGGAGAGGCTACCAGCTACCATCATGTCAACTTTCTAAAGAAGCTTTATCAAGAGAGTCCTGGCCAGTTGCATTACAGTGTGGTACAGTTTCTGGAAAGAACTGGATTGGAGGTCAATTCACAGAACCATAAGAGTAGCAGAGAGGATCACTGGGGTCCCCTGCCCACCTCATTGACATGACTGGGAATGTTGTCTGAAGAACAACAAAATCGTTGAGGACTCCCTACCACATAGCATCTTTCAGCTGCTCTCCTCAAGAAAGGCTGTTACCATCAGGAAGGAGGCACAGGAACCTGAAGATGAACACCCAAAGGTACAAAAGCAGTGTCTTCCCCTCCACCATCAGAATTATGAATGAACCACAGACACGACCTCACTTGCTTTTGCACTCATTTATTTATTTTTTAAATGTAATTCATAGCAACATTTGCATCTGTGATGATGCTGTAAAACAATAAATTTTATGACATGTTCATGTCAAAAAATTCTGATTCTGATTTAATAGTTCTGATTGCTTCATTAACCTATCAACAAGTTAACTTCATGCGCATTTATTCCCCTGTCCTCGCCACACTCTCTTCAATTTGGTTTGTTTACTACCCCTCCCAGTTCTGGCAAAGGGTCTTTAATCTGAATCATTTCTCTTTCCACAGATGCTGCCTGAACTGCTGGGTGTTTACCACTTTTATCTCTCTGCACAAGCTGTATCTTCGAACAGAAGTCTCTTGGTTACCTCTTTATATTCCATAGAACCATAGAACATTATGGCACAGAAACAGGCCACTCCAGTGTGTGCCAAACCTTTTTTTTGTCTAGTCCCACTGACCTGCAACCATTCCATAGCCCTCCACACCTTTCCCAACCATAAAACTGTTTAAATTGAGCCTGCATTCACCACTTCAGCTGGCAGCTTATTCCACACTCCCACCACTTTCTGCATTGACAAGTTCCCCCTCATGTTGGCATAGCAGTTAGCACAACTCCATTATAGCACCAGCAATTGGGACTGGAGCAAGGTTTGAATCCCATGCTGTCTGTAAGGAGTTTGTATGTTCTCTAGGTGTCTGCATGGGATTTCTCCAGAGTGTCCGGTTTCCTCCCGCCATTTAAAACATACTGGGGGTGTGGTTTAATGGGGGGGGGGGTAAATTGGGCAGTACGGACTCCTGGACCAAAATGGCCTGTTGCTGTGCTGAAGGTCTAAATTTTTGTTTAATTAAAATTTAAACTTGTCCCCTTTCACTCTTAATGCATGTTCTCTGGTTTGTATCAATGTAATTCAGTGGAAAAAGCCTATCTACATTTACTCTGTCTATCCCCCACATAATTTTAAATACCTATATGAAATCTCCCCTCATTCTTCAATGCTCCAGGTAATAAAATCCTAACCTCTTTAACCTTTCCCTGTAACTCTGTTCTTGAAGTCTGGGCAACATCCTAGTAAATCTTCTCTGCACTCTTTCTATCGTATTGATATATTTTTTGTAGTTAGGTAACTAGTTAGGTATCTAAAAATGCACCCAATACTCCAAATGTTGCTTTTCCAATGTTTTGAATATTTTCACCATAACATCCCAACTCCCATACTCAATACTTTGATTTATGAAGACCATTATACCAAAAGCTCTCTTTACATCTCTATCTACCTGTGACATCACTTTCAGGGTATTTTGTATCTGTATTCCCAGCACCCTCTGTTCTATCACATTCCTCAGTGCCCTAACATTTACCATGTGTGTCGTTTGTTTCCAAAATGTAACATCTCACACTGGTCTGCATTAAATTCCATCTGCCATTTTTCAGACCATTTTTTCCAGCTGGTCCAGATCTCTCTGCAAGCTTAAAACCCTTCTTCGCTTTCCATAACGCCTCTAATCTTAGTGTCATCTGCAAACATGCTGATCCAATTCACCATATCATCATCCAGATCATTGATATAGATGACAAACAACAATGGTCCCAGTACTGATCCCTGAGGCACATCACTTGTCACAAGCCTCCAGTCTGAGAAGAATTCATTTGGCTTCTGTCCAGCTATTGTCAAATCCAGTTTACTACTTCACCATAAGGTCTGAACTTTCCTGATTAACCTCCCATGTGGAACCTTGTCAAAGGCCTTCCTAAAGCCCATGTAGACAACCTCTTCTAAAAACTCTATTAGTTAAACATGGCCTTGTGATAGTACAGACCTATCACCAATGTATATAGTTACAGTATCTAGAGTATGTAATGACTGTGCTTACAGCGATTGGCTGAGAGCTTAGCCACGCCTACTGTCTGGGCCTTAAAGGGTTGTGTCCCTAGCCAGGTTGGATCATTCCGGACTGGTCGGCCACCTGTGAAGAGCTCCTGTCTTTTGCTAATAAAATTGTAGAGCTCGTCGAAGGAACCAAAGACTTGTTGATCCAAACCAAGGCTTGATCCGACCTGGCTAGGGACACAACCCTTTAAGGCCCAGACAGTAGGTGTGGCTAAGCTCTCAGCCAATCGCTGTAAGCACAGTCATTACATACTCTAGATACTGTAACTATATACATTGGTGATAGGTCTGTACTATCACAGGCCTACCATATGCAAAGCCATGTAGACTTTCCCTAACCTTAGTTTTTGGTTCTTGAACCTCCAAAATATTTTGTTTGGAATTTAAACTGGAGGTGGGGGAGGGTGTACTTAAGGAGGAGATTTTTGAAGGAGTGCCATCTTAAATTTAATTGAGTCTTGTTATGTAAGTGTGGTAAGGTGAAGATTATTCCCTGCTTTAATTGTGCAGGGGAAGACTGAATTGCTGAACACATCTGTTTTGGAAGGTGGCACTACAAATTGGGTTGCGTCCCCTCGTCTGCTCCTAGCAGACTTGGGTTCAGTGTAGAATTGGTCATCTATATTGAGTTACCAGTTTAGCATTTTGTAAAGTCAGGCTTCATGTCTATCTTGGAGAGAGCTCCACTTTAATGAATCCAAGAACTTTGTAACACTCGCTTCTCTTCCATATGTATTTGTGACAAATCGGGCTGCCTGTCTCTGGGCTCGTTCGATAATAGTAGTGTTTTTCTTCGTGTATGGGTCCCCTGGACCTACTGTGTATTCCAAGTGTGGTCTGACAAGGGTGAGGTACAACTTCTCCTTGACAGAAGTTGAGCAATGTTGGATGTTGCATCTCAGAAAATTTAGGACTCTTGTTGCCTTCACCATTGTATGATACCTCAGGTCATTCTGGATTTTGATGCCAAGTCTGTTTAGTTTATCAAGGGTGAGACCCAGGATTGTACATGGTTTTCTTTCCTTGGTGACACACATAGTTTTTCATTTGGAAGGATTGAATTGTATGCCCCATTTTTGTGACGATTCTACCATGCTATCTTTTTTGGCAGGATCCTTGTCATCAGCTGACTTAATTGGTCGGTATACCAAACAGTTATCCACAAATAGTCAAGTGGTGCTTGTGACTTTTCCGTCAATGTCATTGCTGTAGAGTAAAAACAAAAGTGGGCCTAACATTGTGGTGTACCACTGGGGTGGACCACTTAAAACTGGATGCCATTCAGAGCTTTTTCCATTCATGCACACCCACTGGAGACGTTTTGTCAAGAAACTGGAAATCCATCTTTAAGTGTTGGAACAAATACCATAGTAGTCCAGCTTCTTAAATAATCTTTGGTGGGGAATGACATTGAATGCTTTAGAGAAGTCACTAAATCAGTGGTGATAAAGTTATCGAACATTTTGGCCAGGTTATTTGTTGTCAGGATAACCTGAGACTCACCTGATCTATGCTTCCTAAATGCATCCTGATTATCAACAAGAATATTGTCACTGCTAAGATGCCTCATCAGGTTGCTGTCTATTATGTGCTCCAGGAGTTTACAGCAGATGTTTGTTAATGAAACAGGATGATAATTTGCCAGATTGATTCTTGAAGAGAGAAGTGATGTTTGACTTTCTCCAATCCAGGTGAAGGTTACCTGAGTCGAGTGACTGCTGGAAGATAAACTGCAGAACAAGAGCTAGTTCTTCAGCTCCAATCTTGAGGGCTTGATTCTGAATCTGGTCTGACCCAATAACTTTTCCCGTATTGACACCCTCAACCTCAGTTGTGATAGAAGATATGTCCATATACAGGCTGCGCGGTAGATCAGGAATTGGTTTGCAAGAGGTTCTGCTTTCTCCTGGTCCTCAGTGATCAGAGAGTTATTCACCTTAAGCATCTAGGCGCCAGTGTTGTCTGTCTGTCTGGATTTCACTTATCTTCAAAAATCCTTAGGATACTGTCCTTCAAGGATTATAGAAAAATGTTGTCCATGGGCACTACTAATGGTACTGTCAACTTGATTTTTCCCTCTAGTGAATTTGTCCAAGTCCGATCTTGTACCATTTTTCTTGGCCCGGACGTAAAATTTAATAAGTTTACGAAGGACATGATTTGTGACAATATTATTTAGTGAATATCTTAGCCATACTCAGTTGTCTTCAAGGACTTTTTATCTGGTTGGTTTGCTAAAACTTAGATCTCCTTGATTGAGCCAAGATTCAGTCCCAATTAGGATGTCTGAATTTTCAGTGTCAATAAATGAATTAAACACAGCCCTATACTGTGGCAGTTGATGATAGCAATTTTAGTCTCATTACTGTGTTATTAGTATTGTTGCGAGTCCAGTTCTTTTTAGTAATTTGAGTTTTATTGTGAGCGTTGGATTGGTTTCTTTGTCCCTCAATATATTGACGGTTGGTGCCAGTGGGAGGGGAGGGCTGGGTTCACTATAAACAGGGGTATTACTCTTGCCATTTTTCCCACCAATGCTCCAGCGATCTTTTGCCTTGAAACATTCCAGTTGAGGACGTTTCTTTACTGCTGTGGGTGCCATTTCACAAGTCCACCCAGAAGTAGATTTTTTCCAGGGCTCTTTTGGGTAAATAATCAGTGCAAATTGGGCTGGATAATCTTAAATTTTCGTGGTTCCATTCAACACAATCAGTGGCGTCAATGAAGGATGCAAGGCTTTCAGAAGAATTACTCAGGTTAAGCATTCTTGTGTGGTCACTTGAGTCAAAATATTAACCTGCAAAGTTAATGTCATCACACACTGGGCATAACCAAATAGCACTTGAGTTTCTGGAGTGGAAATTAGCAGTGTCATCAGACACATTAGAGCAATTAAGGTGAAACCAATTTGTACACATCAAACACTGAATGGCAGAATCTCTGACAGCATACGAGCAAAAACCACATGGGTATTTTGGTTTACATCCACGGTGTCGAGGTATAGGGCCTGGATTGAGTTAATGTCCCTCGCCAATAGATTAACAATAGGAGCATCTAGGGTAGGTTGAAAAGGGAGTAGATGAGTGTTTCAAGCCATTTCTATGAAACACATTTATTGCAGATGAGTAAGAGATTGTATATGCAGAACGCAAGTCAATTTGGTGCACTGGTATTTCTAGGCTGTATATTCCTGATTTGGGGCAGGATAAGGGTCAAAAAACGATGGAGCCCTCCCCTATGTCTTCTGGGCCTTTAGTCTTGTCAAGCCAGAGTCACAAACATGAAAAGTCCTCAAGCCAAGCTGGAAGAAGGCAATCGTTAGAAGCAAACACAGCACTGGTGTTGATGTGCTTTGTTGCCTTCTGTATCCAGTACAAAACATGGTTCTTGGTGTTAATCCAGTCCTTGTCTCCACATGCTGCCGCTAGGTTCTGGGCCAAGTGTCCACTCCTTCCCCAGTGTTGGGTTCCGATCTGGCTCCCTCTCCTTTCCCGTCGATGGGTCCCAGTCTGGGCTCTCGCTCCTTCCCCACTGGTATAGGTGGAAACTGATGAAATCAACGCCTTACCTCATAAATGTATGAAGCCTGAAAACTCCACGGGAGGCAAGTGACAGCTAACTCCGACAGTGATGCAGTCGAACACGAAAAAGGTTCTTCTCAACAGAAAGAACTTTATTTTCACGTGATACAGAATTGTTTGGACTGTTGTTGGGCAGTGTCTAACGAGTCCCCATGGGCACTGGTGATGTCCTTTCTGTTTCAAAAATATGTTAAAATCAATCAAAACTACCTTACAGAAGCCATCTGCTAGCCCTGAATAATTTGAAAAGTCTGTTAGTTACAAGAGGATAAATAAAATCAATTCTGAAAAAAACCAATGTCAATACAAAATGACACAGGAGAAGGGAGAGTTTTTTAAAAGTAAACCTCCTGTGAGCGACACTGTAGTTCCCCCCTGAGCACATTTTTCCATTGGGTTAATGGAAAGATCATTGTCCCCGATAACATCAAATAACTACAGCACTGGTTCTGATGTTTGATGTATAAAATCCAAATTCCTATCCTTGCTATCCAAATAATTGTATATCCGATCTCTTAGACTACCTTCCAATAATTTATCTCCTACTGACATCAGGCTCACAGGCCTATAATTTACAGGGTTAATTTTGGAGCCTTTTTAAATAAACAGAACAAAATGAGCTACCCTTTAATCCTCCGGCATCACATCTATGGCTAAGGAAATTTTAAATATTTCTGTCAAATCCCCTGCAATTTCTACACTTGCCTCCCTCAAGGCCCAAGGGAATATCTTGTTAGGCCTGGGGATTTGTCCACCCTAATTTGCTTTAAGACAGCAAGAACCTCCTCCTCATTCATCTGTATAGGTTTCTGCAACTCAGTGCCCATTTCCTGAGTGAATACTGATGAAAAAAAATCCTTTAAGATCTCCCTCATTTATTTCGGCTCCACACTAAGCCGACCACCCTGATCTTCAAGGGGAACAATTTTGTCCCTTTTGTTCTTTTGTTCTTTTGTTCATAATATACCTGTAGAAACCCTTAGGATTTTCCTTCACATTGTCTGCCAAAGCAACCTCATGTCTTCTTTTAACCTCCTGATTTCTTTCCTGAGGTTTTTCTTGCAGTTTTTATGCTCCTCCTGTACCTCATTTGCTCCATGTTGCCTATGCCTGTTGTACACCTCACTCTTCTTCCAAACCAGATCTCCAATATCCCCCAAAAACACAGGTTCCATATGCCTCCTAGCCTTGCCTTTAATCTTGACAGGAACACACAAACTCTGTACTCTCAAAATTTCACCCTTGAAGGTCCAGAATCTCAACCCAAGGCTCAGACCTATCCTTCTCCACAATTAACTTGAAACTAATGGCATTATGATCATCTTCCCTGGAAGAGAGCTCAATGATCTAGAAACCTGAAGCCCTCCCTCCTGCACCATCCCTTTAGCCACATCTTAAGCTGCATTTATCTTCCTATTTCTAACATCACAATCATGTGGCACGGGTAGCAATCCTGAGATCACAACCCTTCCACATTTAACTTCATTTATACATCCAGAGGACTTGTTTACTGCATCCGGTGTACCCATTGTGGCATTCTCTACATCGGAGAGACCGGTCGCAGACTGGGAGATCGCTTCACTCAGCACCTCCTCTCTGTTTGCAAATGCAGCGATCTCCCAATGACCAACCATTTCAATTCCAGGTCACACTCCCACGCTCACATGTCTGCCTGTGGCCTTATATATTGTCCCACCCGCAGATTGGAGGAACAACTCCTTATTTTCTGTCTGGGC
The DNA here is from genome assembly GCF_036971445.1 of Narcine bancroftii. Classification (NCBI taxonomy): domain Eukaryota; kingdom Metazoa; phylum Chordata; class Chondrichthyes; order Torpediniformes; family Narcinidae; genus Narcine; species Narcine bancroftii. Next base: position 257,183,865 of record NC_091470.1, read on the forward strand.
ACCCTCCAGCCACATGGTATGAACATTTACTGCTTTCCATTAAACCTCCCCCTTTTCCTATCTTTCCAGTTCTTCTACCCATCCAGCCATCCCTCCTCCCCCCGCATTGCTGCTGTCCCCTCCCTCCTTTCTCCACCTATTATCTCCTGCCTTTGCCACCCCCTTACCTCCTGCACTCTTCTGCTCAGACCCTCCCTGCATTTTCTTATATTTTGATGGGCTCAAGCTGCAGCGAGAAAAGCCTGTCCTTATTGCTCATGCCCTCTTCCAAGTGAATCTTTCCTGCCTCGTTTACGGCTTAGAGACATCTTTCCTACAGCAGAGAGACTAGAACAACCCACAATGCTCCAAATGTGTCCTTAGCAACATCTTCCTCTGTGAATATACTAATACTTTGTTGTACCTTATCAGCCTTTAAAGTATTTTAGAAAAAGGAAAGACTCAAAAAACAGGTATGGGTGTACATGTCTTATTTCTTCTACACTGCATGAGAGAACATAAAAAAAAAACAGAAAATATAGTCGTGCCAAGAACTCTGTTTACATGGAACAGAATCACAATTTGAAGTGTTTCTGCTTTCCTTTGTGTGTGAGTCACTGACTGCCACTAAACAGTCTCAGAGCCTAAACAACACATTCAGAAATTAGTCAGCGAATCTGGTTTAAGTCACCAAGCAATGAATCCAGATGGTAGAAGGTAACTCTCACACTTTTCACCATGTAAATACCCCTCTGAACAGGTAGGGGGTTCTCCAGATCAGAAGGCATGTTACATTAAAACGCTAAAAGGTTTCTGTTAAAGCATTTTTATGATTCTCTGTTATGTCTCTGTGTTACTTGGGAGGCTTCTTAAATAACTTGAGAGATGCAAGATTCAAATAACAAAAGATACTTTACTTACTGATACCTTCCACCATCTCAGGAAACTGTTCACACACATGCATATACATATACATACACCCCACAGTGGTGCACTACAGTTACTACAGTGAGAAGGGTGTATTCTTACGCAGTTACAAAATAGTTCACATTATCTTGACTATATAACATCCCTCCTGAAGATAAAGGAAAATTTAGTGTTCATTATCACTCTCTTTCCAGTGCAACTTAACTAACTGAACTTGTACACTAGTTTATTTACACAACTATTTTTAAGTAGTCCTTATCGATATCGCACTGGCGGCAGTATGTTGCTTTGCCAACTTGTGGATTTGGCTGTTACCATTGGGCTCTGTGTTGCTGGTCCACGTGTAGGTGATGTAGCTTGTTGTGCTTCACCTGACAACTGCTGTGTTGATGTTTCAATATTAGTGGTTGTGGTCTCCTCACTTGATACCTCACTTGATATTGGTGTTGCAGGCTTTGCTGGTATTAAAGCTTTCTGCTTCATCACATCTTGTGACCGGCTGGATGTGAATTATGCTCCGCCTCAGCTGATTGCCAGAATCTGTCTCGACAATGTATGATTTTGGTGTCTCAGCTTCCCTGATGACCTTTGCTGGGGTCCATGTTTTCAACATCGGTTCTTGAATATGCACATGTTGCCCTCTGAAGAGTTCGGGCAATGTTTGTGCCTGTTTGTTATAAACACATGTCCTTCTTCTTACGTGTCAGCCAGCCTTCTGGTTTCCTCCTGGTCTTCTGGAGGGTGTATTTCACTTGGCAGAGTTGTTTTATATCTCCTACAATTTAGAAGTTCTGCCGGGGATATCACGTCAGCCCTTAAAGGTCTTGCTCGTAATGATAGAGAAGATAGGTATGGGCCTTCTTTTGTTTCACACTTAACTAGTGTGTGTTTCACAGTTTGCACTTGTCTTACAATGAATCCATGACCTTTGGGGTAGTATGGGAACGATGTAGTGATAACAAATCCATACTCTGCAGCCAGCTTCCTGAATTCTTGTGACATGAACTGTATTCCATTGTCACATATTACTTGCTCAGTTATTCCATGTTCAGCAAGGAGCGCTCTCATTCCTGAGGTGATAGTTGATGCTCTCAGGTCTTTCACCCTTTTGACGAATGGAAACTTAGAGTAGTAACAGGCTACTATTAAATACCACTCTTGATTCTCGGTGAACAAGTCTGCTCCCACTGTGTGCCAAGGCCTGGCAGGCACTTCTGTGGAAATCATTTCCTCTTTTTGTTGTGTATTTCTGTACTTTTGGCATATTTTCTTCATCTGGATCTCATAATTGACAGAGATCAATTGCAACCCAGCAACTATCCAGACCTAGATCTATGTAGAAGATTCACGTAGAATGCACAGAGGATATTCTTTCCCTTATGGCAGCCATTGATCTTGGCTGTCCCTAGCTGCTCGATCATGGGTCCACCATAGGCCGTTAATGTGACATTTGCTGTTTTCATTGCACCGTCTTTTGGATACCCTTTTATTATGTTCTCTGGGAACATCTGGTGATAGAGTCTGAGTGGAAGGACGTTGCTTTGTGATCCAATATCCAGCTTCACCTTAGGTTAAATATCGTGGGCTTGTTCTGGATTGTCCTCTGTATTTGGATCCTTGTGAGCAACTCTTCTTTCATCTCACCCAACATCTCGTGAAGGGGTATGGATTCCATGTCCAGTATCTGGGTGTCGGAGTCCTCATTGTTATTTCCTTTTATGTGGTGGATCTTCTTCTTGTCTTTTCTCTTCACTGGTATTACTGTTTTCTTCATACCAGACTTGCACATCTTCACCCAGTGGTTTGCTTTACCATAGGCTCTACATTCAGAACCATATGCGGGGCATTCGTTTCAGTCATTGAAGGGGTGTTGTCTGCCACACATCCTGCAGGTTTTGGTGGGTTTGCGTTTTTCTGATTGTGCTCTTTATAGAGCATCAACCCTTCATTCCCTTAGCTGTGGGTGGGTCTGCATAGATAGGGATTTCATTTACATCCTTGTGGATTCAAAGGTACTGGCTGTGTCAAGAGCTTTGGCCAGCTTGAAGCGATCCTTCCCTATAAGAGACTTTTGCACTTTGGGATGGACACTTCCCCCATATTAGTTGATCAACTAATCTTTCCTCTATAATCCTTAAATCTGCATTTTGCAGCAACAATTTTTAGTTTTGTGAAGAAGTTATCAACAGTTTCACCGGTCTCTTGCATTAAAAGCATTGAAATTCATAGAATTTAATTCTATGATTAGTCCTAGGTTCGAGGTGAGAAGCAAACTTTGTAAATATCTGCTCTAGATCATTTTTCTCCACCTCTGTAAGATCCCAGCTATTAAAAAAGTCAAGGCCTCACTCCCCTGTTCAGAGAAGTATATAACTGCCCTTCTCCTCTGCTGTTGCATTTAAAATAGCTCTTGAATGCAAAATTGCACTTCTGCTGAAACCTTTTAAATGATTCAACAATGTCTTCAGCCTCCCAGTCCATCACTGGCTGACCTGCTGTTGCTCCAGCCATTTTTTTTTCAGAAAAGTGTTTTTCTCTTCTTCCCCTGTGTATTTCAGTGACTTACAATCAATTGTATGGCTTTATTCTTGTTCTCTTCTACCGCTGCCACCTTGTTATGTCTCTGTGTTACTTCAGAGGCTTCTTAAATAACTTAGAGGTGCAAGATTCAAATAACAAAAGAGACTTTACTTACTGATGCCTTCCACCATCTCAGGAAACTGTTCATACACATGCATATACATATACATACGCCCCCACAGTGGTGCACTACAGTTACTACAGTCTATTCTTACACAGGTACAAAATAGTTCACATTTTCCTGACTATATAACACACAGCAAAAATGAATATTTGCAATGCATAGAAGTGCTGGAGAAACTCAGTAGGTCACACAGCATCTAAAAGAATTAAAGAGTAACTAATGTTCCAGGCCTGAGGCCTTCATTAAGGAATGAGCAAAAAGCAGGCAGGTGGCAGAATAAAAAATGGGGGGAGAGGGAGAAGGGGAGGAGAGAAGGAACAACATGATGTTGCGGTTGTACAGGAAGGATCTGACTGGGAGGGATCCTCTCACCACCAGACAGGCCAGGTCCTGGTGCTTGTTCATGAGCACTGGTGACGAAGCATTCCACAAGATAACCTGGTGATCTGCTCAGGAAAGCACCCCACCATGTCCATCGAGACTTTGTCTCTCAGGACAATCCATGCAGACCACTACCTGATGGTCAAAGTTGTCATCTGGAAAAACATTTCCATTATGGCATGGTGGCATGGCAAAGTCCAGCTGATTGGGACATTGCATGGCAATGGGGACAGGTCTATCCTTCACAACACCTGGGACAGGTAGAACCCTAGCACTGAGTGACTCTTGGTGCCTACATACTTTGGTTCTATGCACAGCCTGATGCAGCCACACATGAAGGTGGTCACCAGAATAGCTCCTCATTGAGTAACCCCTTGCCCCGATTGCCTGGTGACTTGTACATGGCATCTCTTCAGACCATTTCTATCTTGGATCCCCATATAAACTGTAAAACTACACTGGTGGCTGCCAGAGGGAGGAGTGGGGGATAGACTACACCTGTGACACTTAGAGTGGTACCAAGAGCACCTTGCACCTGATGACCAGGTTCTTTCTGGTTATTGATAGGAAGCACCACACCCACAGACCTATTTTCTGGTAGTTCTTTGTGATCCGCTCCAACCAGTTTTGTGCATGCCTCGGCCCCTCCAAACCAGATCACCAGCACCTTCATGTAATCAGATCTGACTGGAAGGGCTGGTGGATTGGTTGACACAGCATTCCCTCTCTGAAATCTCAGAGTGCTGGAAGACCAAAGAGCATTGCCTCACTCTTCTTCTGGTTTACCCTGGCACCTGATGCAGACTCAAATTGGCCTCGTATGCTGATCCATCTGCAGATCAATCATGTGACCGAACAGAAAATGGCGACATTGTCCGTGTACAGGGAGGCCTTGACCTGAATGCCTCCACTACCTGGCAACTTCATTTCTCTCATGCTTTTATCCTTCCTGATGAATTTAGTGAAGGGCTCTATGCAACACACAAATTAGATTGGAGAGGGAAATCCTGCCTGATTTCAGACTTGATGGGGAAGCTATCTGTTTCCCACCCATTGATTTGGATTGCACTACAGATGTCTGTGTGGAGCAGTTTAATACAATTCCAGATTCCCTCCCCAAAGCCATTTTGGAGAGCAAGTCCATCATGTACGTATGTGATATCTGGTCGAAAGCTTTCTCCTGGACTCTGCTGACCAGGCAGTAGTCCAGACCCCTGTCCTGTACATGGGTAATGGTGCCTTTACATAGCACAAGGCTGTCAGAGATTTTGCTGCCCACAACTGTGCAGGTTTGGTCTGGATGGATCACCTGCCCCAGGTCAAACTTGACTTGATTGGCAATGGTCTTGGACAGGATCGTGTATTTAAACTTAAATTTAGACAAACAGCATGGTAACGGGCCATTCCTGCCCATGAGTCCGTGCTGCCCAATTTACACCCCATTAACCTACACTCCTGGTATGTATCAAAAATGGGAAGAAACTGGAGCCCCCGAAGAAAACCCACACAGACATGGGGAGAACATACAAACTCCTTACAGACAGAGCAGGATTCCAAACCTGGTCCTGATCGCTAGCAATATAAAGGCATTGCGCGAATTGTGATGCCAACCGTGACGCCCCAAAAACCTCCAGTCCGCAGTATTCCCAGGAGGTCTCCTATCCAAGTACTGAGCAGGCCTGAGCCTGCTTAACTTCTGATATCAGATGAGATTGGGCGTTAGTTAATGTTTAACAACAATATGAGTCTCCAATTCCTGATATCCCCCTTTGCAGCAAAAAAACAGAAACGTTATATTAAATAAAATTACCTTTATTCCGCCATAAGGCAGACAAAAATTTTCCATTGGCATTGCCCAGTGCCCCTTACAATCAGAGAAAGGGAAGAAAAAGAGAGACACTGAGTGTCCATGCATTCACCTCCAGCGATCCCGCAGCCTCTGCAGCCACACAAGACTCCAGTTCAGTTCAAAGCATCAACAACCTGAGCCCAGATCCAAACCTTCAACACAATGAGGAAGTCTTCAGTGCCCAGGGCCCTTCTGGAGCCCTTCTTGTCCTCAGCATCCTCTCACATTCCGGTTCTAATACCTGGTTTTCATGAACCAGTCTCCAACAGCCCGCAGCATGGAGTGAGTCCTTTGACCACAAGTCACCAGCAGCCTGTGTGGGTTCCTCATCCACAAGTCGCCAACAGCTCTCCCACTATATGTGTCCTTCAGACGCCAAGGCCTCACTGGTCTTCTCCCGTGGTCATTGTCCTTACAGTCATCTCCTCTGCTTCTCCTTCTCAACAGGGGGTATTCTCCCCATTACTGGTGCCCTGTGCCAGTCTGTGTCTCCCTCAAAGTCTCCAATCCCTCGCAGCCACTGCTGAGCACAGGCACTGCCATCTTGGGCCCAGAACCCACGGTCGCAGGATTTTAAATAAAACACCACTGATTCCTTTCAAAGGCCTTTTAAGGCCTGTATGGAGCCATTGGCAGTAGGTCAAAGTGGTAGTACCCCATGGTAGAGCACTGTGTCACCTCTCCCTGCTTTCTCCGGCTCTACACCAGCAGCAATGCTGCCATTACAGCAGCTCCAGTAGTCCCATTCTTTTTTTATGAGGCAGTCACTCATCTGTAGATTTGTGAAGGGTGTGTAGAGAAGGGTCCTTGCCACGGTTTAGCTCCACCAGGGACATGATAGACGACTCTCTAATTTATGGGCCGTTCCCAGAGACAGAACTGCTGGAAGGTGATCAACTCAGCCTTGAAAGACTCCCTTTGGTCTGCCTGAAACTTGTTGGTCTTCCAGCACACTGAGATTTCAGAGAGGGAATTCTGTAAATTGGCATATACCAGACTGCAAGCGTACCTGCTGAGGGAAGCACTGAGGTTTGGCGAAGGACCACAGTCTTAAGCACCCATTCTCAACAGGAACCTGGCATGTCCCCACTCCTCCCCTCCACCCTAGATGGGGATCATAATATATTTAAAGAGGCGGCCACGGACTAAAAATCATAAATATGTAGTCAGTAGGAGAGAAGTACGGAAACTTAACTGCTTCACAGAGGAGGGGGCCCATTAACTTTTAGCAGAGTCGTAAGCGGGGCATAGCCAAAAAAAAGGTTGAAAATGGATAGTCCAGAGTTCTTCCGCTATCAGGCATTAAGGGGCTGAGACCGAGAGGAAGTTTCTCAAACAACAAAGTGGGGAGTAACTATAAGTAACCACAGGAGTGGAAATGGTGCTAATGAATTAATATAAAAATGTTCAGTGATGGAAATTTATAGATATGACACTAAAGACGTGAAAGGATTTTGAACGGTTTACTTGAAGAAATCATTTATTGTGAATAAAGTTTATTTTGGGGGGGGGAAAAAAGACTGTTTGGGGCACAAAATAATTGTGAGAGGGGAAGTGTCAGTATTTTTAAACACTAATCAGGAATGCATCCCTCTCTTGCATGCCGTCAGACCACCTTGCCTGGGGATTTTCAATCCTCCCCAACCCCCTTCCTCTCTGCACTTCATCCTGTGTCCATAGATCACAACCTCAGCTGCCTCCTGTGCTGTTTGCTTTGCTGAGTTGTGAGCTGGAAGATCAACACAGCAAAATAACATCTTTTGATCAGTGACCCAAAGGAGTGTCCTTTTATGAAGCTGTGGCACATTGGCTGAATCAATGAGCACTTCCTCCTCTTTGTGCTCCCCTTTCCTTCAGCAGTGCAGTTTGTTACAGGAGCTCTTTGATGGCTTGTTTGGCTAGAGTCCATCGAGTGAATAGAGTCTCATCTCAACCACAAGGTCCTTGGATTTAATTAACTTGGGACTGAGTTAATTCACCTCAAACTACAATTATTTTTGCGCATAATTCAGAACTGAAAGTGTTAGCAAAGTGGTTAGCACACTGCTATTACAGCTCCAGTAGCCAGATTCGAATCTTCCACTATCTGTAAATGAGTTTATATGTTTGACCCGTGCCCACAGGCCTCCCCTCCAGGTGCTCTGGTTTCTTCCCACCCTTCAAAAACCCTAATGGGTTTGTAGATAACTTGGTGTATTTTAGCAGCACAAGATTGGGTTCTGGAAGTGGCTGTATGTCTAAATTTTAAAATTTAATTTGTACTCTTACAGCAACAACAATGGTCTGCCTTTGTTTGATAATGATCATGAGTTTATTGTCGTACACATTGTACACTGTGTGGCCAGGCACAATTCCAATGCTATCCACAAATTTCCCGATGACACCACAGTTGTTGGCAGAAGCAGAAATGGCAATGAGGAAGCGTACTGGAGGGAGACAGATCAGCTCGTTGAATGGTGTAATGACAATGACCTTTCGCTCAACATCAGCCAAACCAAGGAGATGGTTGTGGACTTCAGGAGAACATGACACAGTCCTCATCAAGGGCTCAGTTATGGAGAGGGTCAAGTACTTCAAATTCCTGGGTGTCAACGTCTCCAAGGATCTGTTCTTGAGCTTTCGTGTTAATGTAATTGCTAAGAAGGCTCGCCAGAGGCTATACTTTGTGAAGTGCTTGAGAAAATTCAGTGTATCATGAGAGACTCTTGAAAACTTCTCCAGGTGTACCTTGGAGAGCATATTGGCTGGTTGCATCACTGTCTGGTGTAGAGACGCCTATTCTCAGGATGAGGAAAAATTTCAGAGGGTTGTTAACTTGGCCTGAGACATCACAGGCAATAGACTCCACTCCATCGAGGTCATCCACATGAGGCGGTGTCTTAAAAAAGCAGCCTCTCTCCTCAAGGCCCCCCCCCTACAACCCAGACCATGCCCTCTTCACTCTGCTACCATCGGGAAAATAAGGTACAGGAGCCAAAAGACGAACACTCAACGGCACAAGGACAGCTGCCATCGGATTCCTGAATAATCTTACTTTTCATGCATTATTATTTTTATTTTTATATTATTGTTGTACGAAGGTTCATAATATGTAGGTTTACACCATGATGCTGCCACAAATCACCAAATTTCACGACTTGTTCTTGACAATAAATTCAGATTCTAATTCTGATTTTGATTCTGATGTACTTATGAACCATAACTCATACTTGCTCCAATTGAATAGGCAAAAATGATAAATCATTGAAAAAACAGGTACAATGTAGACTTAATCAAATCAAATAGACAAAAAACATGTGGAACCTGTAATCTCATAAGACTATCTGAGGCATAAAGATTTAATATTGAGCTGCAAGTGGCGACAAATTTCAGTTGAAGGAACATGTTAAAAAGGAAGCGAGAGGGAGGAGAAAGAAGAGGAAAAGAGGTTGACATAGTTAGAGTCTAGACAGCTCAAGGTTTGGAGGGATGATAAGAACTGGGCATGATCAAGAGAAGCAGCCTCCTCTACATCAAAAAAACTGGATGCCGTCTGGGAAATTGTTTCGTTAAACACCTTTGTTCTGTCCACTGCAACAGCAAGGACCTCCCAGTGGCCAACCAGTTCAGTTCCACACCATATTCCCACACCGCTATGTCTGTCCACGGCCTCATGCACTGCCAGACACCTTATTTTTTGTTTCAGCAGTCTCCAACCAGATGGCATCAACATTGACCTCCAACTTCCATTAACATAACCCCCCCCCCATAGTCTCGCCTCCCCTCATCCCTCTGACTCCTTCCCTTCCTCTCTTACCCATGCCCAATCAGCTGTCATACCATTTTTTAAGATCAATGTAAAAAAAAATTAATTTACTTTCTTTTTCAATCTTTTTATTGAATTTCAGATTAATAAACATAAGAGATCGGGATTACATTAACAATGGTTAACATATAGAAACACAGACATTGCGCAACATGCGTAATCTGAGCCTCCCAAAAATAATTTAATTTAGATATATAAATAGCAATTACTGTAATTAGTTGGAGGAAAAAGAGTAGTGCAGGAGAGAGTCATCCACCCCAGCAGCTAGATCTGCCAGTCAGCGTCCATGGCTGAACTTCCTCCTCAAAACTTTTTCCCTGCCCCTTCTATTTAAATCCTTGGCACCTCATAGAATATCTTTCATCGCAGATGCTGAGATATAGTTTGCTGGAGAGCTGGATTTCTAGGTGCTCCTCAATCTTTTGAGTCTTTGAGTGGGTGGAGATATAGAGAGAGGGAGAGGCTATTGACCTGACTCCTGTGAATTGAGTTCATCCTTCCCCAGAGAACCTCTGTGGTGGGCACAGCAAGTCCCAGTGTGTTTCTCAACCCATCCTCCTGCACCCTGGAGCATGTCAGTCATCAATGTTCACTTGTAAACATCTCCTTGCCCTGGAAAAATCTGAAAGGTTTCAGAATTTTATTTCCTTCAAGCCCTCCTTATCATTAATATGCTAAAATAATGTTTTAGAAGAAACACTGAAAGTTCTTGGCTGCTTCACTGCCCATTGCTACCACCTCCCCCCTTCTCATGGTTGCTATTTCGCCTACTCGCTTTAGGCTCCAGGAACGGTACAGACCAGAACCAGTGACTGATCATTTAATTGTTTAACTTTTCATTCAAATGTCCACCTGTTTTTCTCAATTCATAATGAAGGACTCAGGCCCAAAATGTTGGTCACCATGTACTTGCAGTACACAAACATGCTGAAGAAACTCAGCAGGTCATACAGCGTCCTTAAGAAGCAAAGGATAACCAACCGTTCAGGCCTGAGCCCTTTGACAGGATACCTTTTATGGATGCTGTGTGGCCTGATATATTTCTCCAGCATGCTTGTGTACTACAGAATTTCTTGTTTTGAACAATCTCCATGGATGCTGCCTGACCCATTGAGTCCGTCCGGCTCCTGTTTGCTCTTTCAAGATTCTAGTCTTCCTCTTGTCTCACAAATGCAACATCTCAGTATGTACTGAAATAGGACTTCATAACCCTACTGGACAAGTCCTTGTCATCAATAAGATGTCACTGTGGACAAGAAGTGCCACATGGAAATATCAGATTAAGCACGCTCATTGAGCTTGTTGCCAGTAATTACACTGAAGGATGTAATTACAGGATATCTAATTAAGGCCAAGGAGTGACCAACAGGTTATTAGCCAAGGGGCGCTCTCAAAGGACCAGTTCTAGGGATGCAGAACAATAGAAGCAATTACACAGTTCACAGTGATTAACGAGGAATGTTTAAGTTCACTCACTTGAAAGCCACTGTTTCAAATTACAATGGACTGGTTGTGGTTGGAACGTTGGACAGTGAGTTGTACAGAGATAATCCCTAATGAATTAGCCCCTTTTATACCACCCGATTCCATGTGGGCTAACTGGCTAATTTAGCAGGTCTGTTCCCAGCAATCATGCGGTGTGAAACATCCCAACCTGGCGGGATGAATTAAATTCAACCAGACTCAGACACTTGGAGGAAGCAAGTGTCAGAGCCTGATGGAGTTGACTCACTAATCACCTTCTGGTGAAGTGAAAGCACAACCTGCTCTCGCATTGTCACCACTAGAGGCGGGGCTTCCTTAAGATGCCGAGTTTCTGATTAACCAGATAAATCATGGTGCTCGGAAGGGCTCCCGCATGCAGAATGTCCAGTAGGTTTTCTTGCTTCCTAGAAGGGTTGGCAGTGTGAAACAGACTTCAGAATAACAGAGATCTACATCATTCGGTCCAACTTCTCTATGCTGACCCATTTGCCTGCATTCACCCCATAACCTCAAGCAGTCCTTCCAAGTGAAGCACCAATTCACTTATGAATAAGCAGGGGTCATTTACTGCATCCGGTATTCTAGACGAAGTTGAAGTTTATTATCATCCAATTACACAAGCACAACCTGGTCCTCAGTGCTAAACATGTAAACACACAACCAGGCATAGCACACATACAGACAAATAATACATACGTGGAATAAATACACACATGTAAAAAAGAGTAAATAAATATTGTTTGATAGCTATTAGAGTCTCGGATGGTCAGTGTGAGCAGTTCCTTTGGTGGTTCAGCATTCTCACTGCCCATGGGAAGGAATTTTCTCAGCCTGGTGGTTCTGGCTCTAATACTCCTGTATCTCTTCCCCGACAAGAATAGTTGAAAGATACTACTATGTGCAGTGAGGTGGGGGCGCTAACAATTTTGCATGCTCTCTTCAGACAACTATCACAGTAGATCACATTGATGGGAGGTAGGGAGTCTCCAGTGATCCTCGCTGCCATTCTTCTGATCCATTTCTCTGCAGCAACCATACCACATCATGATGCAGCCAGCCAAAACACTTTCAATAGAGCTCCTGTAGAAGGTTGACTTGATGTGACCGGTAGCCTTGCCCGCTTCAGTCTTCTCAGGAAGTGGCAATTGCTGTTGAACCTTTCTGACAAGTGAGGAGATGTTGTATGTCTATAAAAGGTCACTTGTTAAGTGGACTCAAAGGAAATTGGTGCTCTCTATTCTCTCCACTACTGAATTATCAGTGTAGTGGAGGGTGGCCATTCCTAGTCCTCCTGAAGTCCATGATCATCTCCTTAAGACTCAGGTCGTTACTCTCGTACCATCTCTTCTCTCTCGTGCCACTCGTCTTTGTTGCTGCTGAAGCCGACTACTGTTGGGTCGTCTGTAAACCTGATGGTTCTATCAGAGCTGGATTTGGCGTTGCAGTTGTGGGTCAGTGGTTGTGGCTTCCTTTACATCAGGGAGATTGGACAGTTGGGAAGTTTATTTCCTTGAGCACCTTCGATCTGTCCACTGCAAGAGCAAAGACATCCCAGTGACCACCCATTTTAATTTCACACCCCATTGCCATCCCGACATGTCTGTCCATGGCTTAATGTACTGCCAAACCCAAGCCACCATCTTCGGCAGTCTCCAACCAGACGGCATCAATATCAACTCCTTCAGTTTCTGTTAACCCCCTCCCTGATCTTTCTCTTCCCCTACCCCTCTGTCTCCAGTTCCCCACCCCCTTCCCTTCCTTCTCCTTTCAGAGAGCTAATCTTCTTACTCCTCTGCCCTCTACCCTATCACTTCTTTCTCTTCTACCCTCCCACCTGTATCCCCCTATAACCTCTTACTTGTGAGCCTGGGCTTCTCTCCCTCCCCTTCCTCCTTCTTCTCCCCTCCCCATTCTTTCATTCAGGTATCTTGTTTTATTTACATCTGATGAAGAGCCCAGGCTGAAAAGTTGGTTATTCTTTACTCCCTTTGGATGCTGCATGACCTGCTGAGTTTCTCCAGCATTTCTTTTTCTTGCACTCAACCCCAGTTTCTACAGGTTTGCATCTAACCTAATGTCTTTTGTATCTTACAAGTATATCTGTCTCCACCACTTCCTCTGACAGCTCGTTCCATGCAGCCTCCACTCTCTGTGTAAAGAAGGTTCCACTCAGGTGCCTTTTGAATCTTTATCCTCCCCTAAAATCTATCAAGATTTTGATACCCGTACCCTGGGGAATGAAAAGTTGTGTCCATTTTCCTTACCTCTCCTGGAGCTGATTTTAAATGATATGAGCTGAAATCTGGAGCAAAATATTCTGCTGGAGGACCTCTTTATCTGCCCCAGAGATTTCATTCCTGCAAGTTCCACCAATCACCTAGTCTCACCTGCTCCCCAGTTTCAACCCCCCTCCCCACCCCACCACACACACACACATACACACACACCTCTTTATATTGGCTTTTTTTTAACTCTCAGTTCTGAAGCAGAAGCTATTCCTGAAACATCAGCAGAAACAGACACCCGGAGCTGCTGGAAGATTGTCAACTCAATGAGAAATGCCCTTCGGCCTGCTGAATCGTCCATCACACTGAGATGTTGGTGAGGGAGTGCTGCCGACTGAGGGGCACACTGAGGCCTGGTGCAGCCAGAGTGAGTGCACTGTCGGGGAAAAAAACATCACGGTCTAGAGTCCTTCTGCTACCAGGCCTTCAGGGGCAGAGACAGGAAGAAAAGCTCCTCAAATAACAGGGGGGAGTAATCTCAGGGCCCACAGTAGTGGCAATGATGCTACATCGTAACGTTCCCTAACACTACAATGTACAGTAACAAACTGCATATTCAAATATGACACAAAAAAAATATAAAAAGACTTTGTTTTGTTTGCCTTTGTATAGAGTTTTTTATTGTGTAAAGTGTAATTTTGGAAAAATATTTCCCCCGCCCCCCCCACCCCCACAATAAGAGATACTGCTTGACCTGTTGAGATCTCCAGCATATAGTTTGTAGCTCCGACAGTGCAGAGCATGTTGTGGAGAGCATCTCGGTGATGAACTCCAGGGTCTTGAGCCCAGAAACCCACGTTGTGGAAGGTGTGTGGCACTGCCTTTTTATTGACTTGGTAACCTCAGATTATCTGCAGTAGGGAAGGGGGCTTTGTGCAATGTATTGCTAATGCCACAGACACTGCCTTCCCTGGCACTATTATCCATTTATTTATTTATCTGTTTGTTTGTCTGTTTGCTTATTTATTTATTTTGTACGGTGGTTTATATAAATGTTTCCATTATGATGCTGCCCCAAAACAATGGATTTCGTGACACGCTGATGAGAATAAATTCTGATTCTGATTTTGCCACTGGTGATCTGTTTCAAAGCTGTAAACAGCTCTTTTGGTCAAGTCAATAAGTAGCTTCATTCTAAAGCCCAGCAGAATAGTTGAACAAGAGTTGATACTGGATATCTGCAATAAAAATAAGAAATGCCGGAAACGCTCAGCTGGACTGGAGGTGCTTGGAGCACTGCAGTTAATATGGAACTGAAATGCCTATTAGAAAATGTAACAGTGCTGGGGAAACTCAGCAGGTCACGCAGCATCCATAGGAAGTAAAGGGTGACCACATTTCGGGCCTGGGCCCTTCATCAGGCAGAAGCTAAAGCAGGCAGGCACCTGAACGGCGATTGCTCCATGTTGATGCAATCACAAAGCAGCTATACTTTGTGAGGTGTCTAAGGAGATTCAGTATGTCACCAAAATCTCTCGGAAACTTCTACAGGTGCACAGTGGAGAGCATTCTGGCTGGTTGCATCACTGCCTGGGATGGAAGCACCAACTCTCAGGACAAGAATAAACTCCAGAGGGTTAACCTGGCCTGCAACATCACAGTCACTGGACTTCACTCCATCGAGAACATCTACAAGAGGCAGTGTCTTAAAAAAAGACCCCCACCACCCAGACCATGCCCTCTTCACTCTGCTACCATCAGGGAAAAGCTACAGGAGCCTAAAGATGAGCACTCAGTGACACAAGGATAACTTTTTCCCTGTTGTCATCAGATTCCTGAATAGTCCATGAACCAAAGACATTGCCTTACTTTTCATGCACTAGTATTTTATTTATTTATAGTAATGTTATAAGATGGCTATAATATGTATGTTTGCACTGTGGCACTGCCGCAAAACACTGAATGTCACGACTTGTTCAGGACAATAAATCCTGATTCTGATTCTGAATAAAAAAGGTGGGGTAAGTTGGGAGCAGGCAGCAGGCTCAGAGTTTCTCCAGCACTTTTTGTGCCCTGCACTCAACCCCAACACCTGCAGACTTTCTTGTTTAACATCAATGCAGGGATAGTGTTACACTAAAGCAAAGGTGCAGGAGATGGTGTTATACATAAAAGCATAGTTAACCACTGTAAGGTGTCATCTTCTACTCAGGGAAGGTTTATTCGAGTCCAATTACAGCAGGAAAGAAATTCTATGAATCTGGAGTTGCACTTTTTCAAACCTTCGGCCTGATAGGAGGGGAGAAGAGGGGATTATTATACGATTGGGGTGAGTTCTTTATAGGTTGGCAGCTTTCATGAGGCACGGAGGGATATAGACAATCAGTGGTGAGGAGATTGCTTTGTGGTATTCAGAAGAATGATTGGGAATCTTATGGAAACATTTCCACTGGTAGGCGTGACTAAACCTAAGGGACAAAGCCTCATCCTAGTTTTGGTTGGAGATGAGGAGGAACTGCTTCTCCCAGAGAGAGTGAATTTGTGGAATTCTCTGACCGTGGAGGCAGTATCACTGAATTGGATTCAAGACACATTCAGATGGATGTTTGCTTCACAGGGGAATGAGAGATTATGGGGAATAGGCAGGTTGGTGGAGCTGAGCTCACGGCCTGATCAGATGTGATCTTACTGAATGGCGGAGCAGGCAGGACGGGCCAGGTGGCCGACTCCTTTTCCTGTTTCAGATTTTCTTATGTGTGAGGAGAATAGCTGGCGGCAGGGGGATCCACCTTGCACTGACAGACAGAGGGAGGGTGTTCACTGAAGCCCACCATTTCCACTAAGACTCACCCATGGTTAGGATAAGGACAAATGTAAACTTGAGGAATAACATATCAAGTTCATCCTGGACAACCTTAAACAAAATGGCATTAAGTATGGCCTCTTGGCTGCTGGCCTGTTGACCTGTGCCCCCTGCCCCTTGCTCTTTCCTTCCCCCCACCTCAACCTTTTATTCAGACACCTGCCTGTTTTTTGCTCATAGCTTGACTAAGGCCTTGGACCCAAAACGATGGTTAAATATCTTTCCCAAAAGGGCACTTAAACTAAAATCACAGTGTCTGCAGACGTTCTTGTTTCATTGCATGAACATCGAGTTGTTTAATCTTCGATAACTTCACCTCTATCTGATTCCACAGACCCATCCCTTCCTTCGATCATTCAGGTGTCTTGCTGTTTGGCATGGGTGATCATGTCTCTTTATCCATTACGGTCTCTGCCCCTCCGAATTGTGGTTGTTGCCTCCCATTTCCAACCATGATGTTAATCCTTCTATTATCTTCATTCTGTCTGCCTCTGCTTCTATTGCTTACCTATTTCTTCTCTCCCTTCCTGCCCAGTGATCTGTCCTTCCCCCTATCTCTTCACTTCCCCTCCTTCCACCAAATATCCTGTCACCTCCGCCTCTGCCTAATTCCTTTCCTCCTATTTTTATGCCTCCTACCACCCCCCTTGATATCATCCTTTACTACTTTTGTTTCAGGAAGGAGCACCGACTGGATTAATTTCTCTGCAGGATGCTGCCTGACCTGCTGAGTTTCTCCAGCAGCTCATTGATTCCAGGTTAACAGCTTTCAAGGCTTGGTTTCATTATTGTCATGTACATAGTAGAGAAAATGTGTTTAAACTCTTGCTGACCCTGTAAAGACACATAAAGAGGCACCACTGGTCCATTGTTTGTACTGAGAGGAGAAAAAAAACCCAAAGATAATCCATTCAGAGACAATAGTAATAACACAATGTTAGAGAAACTCAGCAGGTCAAACTGTGCAATTATTGTAGCAAAGATAAAGATACAAAACCAATGTTTCAGGCTTGAACTCTTCATCGCCTTGATTGACCTTGTTTAGTTTCTCCAGCATTGTGTTTTTACTTCAATCACGGGGTCTGCAAGCTCTCATGCTTTACTCCCTTCGGAGATATCTAGTGTCCGTGGATCCTGTTACCTCCTCTGATGTCATTGCTTTTTGCATTCCTGTAATCTCCATAGCCACATGGCCTTCTGTCCTTTCCAGTGGTAAACCGTACTCCAGGCGTCCAAATCCCCCTGATTAACCCCACCAGCACCTCACCCCCACCTCCAGTTTCCAATCCCCGGTATGATCAGGAAGTTGTCAGCACCCAAGGCACTTCAATAGCCCTGCTCGCCGTCACTACCCTCACGGATTCCAGTCCCCATACCTGGTTACCACAAGCAGATCTACAGCAGCCCACTGCTTCATGTGAAGCCTTCAGTCTACAAGCACCTTACTGTTAGCCTTAGAATAAAATATCTATTGAAAAGACACAGCTGTAATATCAACCTTTGTGCACTGAACCTGGTTGCTTTAGGGGTGCTTTTATAATTGTCTACATCATGTGTCATATATGTGGAAATTACTTTCATTTATGTTTTTTACATAAATGAAATTATTATTATTGCCATTTTCCCAGAATGCATGAGGGTGCCATTCCCATTCTGACATTTTACCTCTAGACCCCTAGTAAATTTCCCAGAATTCCTGCAGTCTAATGTTAACTGCAGATGTTCCATGAACAACGGGCTAATGAATAGCACGTATCGATGATGTACGTTGCAAGTCCCACCTCCTTAATTACTGCACTTCTGGTCTGCCGTCTAAACTCACGTAAGGAAATGGAGATTCTGACTTTTGGACGTTTGTGTGTGAACAACCAATGCCTCTGGGTTTCTTCAGACTAGTAAAATCACGCAAATTCTATCTAAAAAAATATAATTATTTAAAGTGAATGAAGGCCATAAGCACAGATGAATCAGAATACACAAAACATAAGGCTGGTGAAAAACAATGAGGAAAACCTCATTGATTGTGAATTCAATGGAAAAGGCACATTGAGAAGTATAATGAAGGTGAGGAAGGGTGTTTGCATTGAGCTTGTCCCACCTGATAATCAGGACCATTGCGTCTGGTCAGAGGAAGAGAGGGTAACACTGTCTGGGCTCAGGAAATAGTTACAATCCACAACTGGAACACATACTCCTCAGCATTCAGGATAAGCAAATATCCTCTGACACTCTCCCTGTCTGAAGGGAGAAGGATTTCAATTTGCCAGTTGATTGGGAAAATAAGTTGATGCTGGATCCCAAGAGAAGGAATTTATAGAATATTTACAGGGCTGCTATGTGGAGCAGCTTGTAGCTGAAACCACTTGGAGAAAGACAATTCTGTTGGGTGTTGTGTAATGAACCAGATTTGATAAGGGAGCTGAAAGTAAAGGAAGTCTGAAGAGGCTTCACACTTGCAAGTGGTCCCAAGAATTCATGGCCAATTGGCCTAAAACGACTCTAGTGTGGAATGAAAATCATCTCAATGCCGACGTGAGATGATGCCATCTCACACTGGGGATAGACTGCCTCCATCATTAGTGCACTCCCTGGTGTCAGCAGGCACCGACGTTACAATCAGGCAAGTGTAGAATGGGAAACTGCATTCTAGGAAAGAAATGACACAAGTTTCTGCGTGAGTGCAGGATGTGAAGGAAGTAAGATTAAAGATGAAGGTATAAACTTTGCCTTGAGAAAGATGCAGCAGGAGAGAGAGAGAGGAAAATGCTAGCAATAAATAGCAATAGCAGACAATTTATAAACAGCGTGGGAAAGTTGGTAGCATTATGGTGCACAATTTATAAAGACCATAAGAAAAAACGATGGCGGACTGAACTGACCTCCCAGTATTCTGTGCAGCAGAGAAACCCCTCCATGAGTACTCTGTACATGCATCCGGCATACAGCCCTTTCTCTACCGCATGGAATTCTGGGAAGGCAGGTCTGCCATTTTATTTCCAAGAGTCTTTATAAATTGAGCACTGTAGTACTACCAATTTTCACACACTGTTTAAAAATTGTCCGCTATTGCTATTTATTGTTACCATTTTCCCACAGTGCCTTATAAAGTTTTATACAGGTCAGCACAATGGAGGCTGAAGGGCTCATACTGTGCTGTACATAAAGTTAATTATGTTATAATTAGGTATGATTAATTTTGTTTAAATATAAGATCATATTACATTGATAGTGATTTAGGGCAGATGAACCATTGCTTGATGTGTCATGATGTCACCGGTAGAAGGTAGAACAGTCCTTACCCCAGGGATGGCTCCTTGCAAGTGTGAAAGCATTCAGTGTCCCAGTTAAGGGTAGTCAAGTGTGAACAGGAAAAAACCCATTCCTAACCCGGGATACTGAACGGCTGATTTAGTGGGATGCAAGGGTAAAAGGGATTATTAAAGAGATAGCGGAGGAGATTGTAAAAGCTATAGTAATGATCTTTCAACAATCACTGGAGTCTGGAATGGTTCTAGAGGGTTTGAAAGTTGCAAATTTCACTCCACTCTTTTAAAAGGGAGGGAGGGAAGAGACAGGCAATTATAGGCCAGTTAGTCTGTCTTCAGTAGTTGGCAATATAATCAAGAATGAGGTTTTGGGGCACTCGGAAGCACATGGTAAATCACAAAATTCTGTAGACCCCGTGGTTTAAGTAAAAACACAAAATGCTGGACCTCAGCAGGTCAAGTGGACAGCAGCAATGAGGGGGAGGAGGAGGGGGGATGGTAGGGCTGTGGGTGAAAGAACTGGAAAGACAGGAAAAGGAGGAGGGGGAATAAAAGGCAAGCAGGTTTAATGGAAAGCAGTAAAGTCAATGTTCATGCCAATGTGGCTGGAGGGTGCCCAGATGGAAAATAGGTGTTGTTCCTCCAATCTGCGGGTGGTCAGGGTGGGACAGTACATAAGGCCACGAACAGACATGCGAGCGCAGAGGTATGACCCGGAATTGAAATGGTTGGCTACTGGGAGGTTGCTGTGCTTGCGAATGGATAAGAGGTACTGAGTGAAGGGATCTCCCCATCTGCGACCAGTCTCTCTCGTGTAGAGAATGCCACAAAGGTGCACCAGGTGCAGTAAATAAGTCCTCTGGATGTACAAAGTAAAGTGTTGGTTCAGGTGAAAGGCCTGTTTGGGGCCCCGGACAGTGGTGAGGGAGGAGGTGTGGGCGTAAGTGTTGCACCTCCTGCGGGCACAGGGGAAGGTGCCAGAGATGTGATGGGTGGGGAGAGATGAGTGTACGAGGGAATCACGGAGGGACCGGTCCCTGCAGAAGGCCAAGAGAGGAGAAGCGGGAAAGATGTGTCTGGTGGTGGGATCCTCTAGTAAGTGCCGGAAATTCTAGCAGATGATGTGTTGGATGCAGAGACTGGTGGGGTGGTAGGTGAGGATGAAGGGGATTCTATGTTAGGTGCATCTGGGGGCCAAAGCAGGCCAGTGCAGATGAGGGGGAAATGGAGGGCTGAGTTGATAGTGGTGAGGGGAAGCCACATTTGTAGAAGAAGGCAGACATTTCAGAGGCTCTGGACTGGAAGATCTCATCTTGGCAGCAGATGCTGCAGAGATGGAGAAATCGAGAGAAGGGAATGGTATCTTTGCAGGGGACAGGGTGAGAGGAAGTGTAATCCAGGAGGTTGCGGGAATTTAAGAGTTTGTAGTATATATCAGTGGAATGCTTGTCTCCCGGTATGAAGACAGAGAGATCCAGGAAGGGGAGAGTATTATTAGAGATGGACCAGGTGAGTTTGAGATTGGGGTGGAAGTTGGATGTGAAGCAGATGAAGCTGACAAATTACTCACGGGTGCATGAGACAGCCCCAATGTAGTTGTCTATATATCGGGGGAAGAATTTGGGGGTCTTGCCTGTGTAGGCTTGCAGCATGAATTGCTCCACAAAGCCCACAGGCAGATAGGTGTAGCTGGGACCCATGAGGATACCCATGGCTACTCCTTCGGTTTGGAGGAAGTGAGATGAGTTGAAGGAGAAGTTACTTAGAGTGAGGACAAATTCTGCCAAGTGGAGGAAGGTGATGGTAGAAGTCGACTGATTGAGTCTTTAGTCCAGGAAGAAGAAAAGAGCTTTCAGACCTTCTGTGTGTGGGATAGAGGTATAAAGGGATTGGACATTCATCGTGAAGATGAGGCGGTCCAGTTCGGGGAATCTGAATTCATTGAGGAGATGGAGGGCATGTGAGCTGTCGTGGATGTAGGTGGGAAGGGATGGAGGCACCTGGTCAAATAGGCAGAAGTCAGCAAGGTTTCCTCAAGGGATGATTTGCTTGACAAGTCCAATGGAATTCTTTGTGAGGGATAACAGGAAGCACAAAGGAGATTGAGTGGATGTAGCTTTTTTGGATTTGCAGAAGGCCTTTGACAATGTGCAACATCTGAGGCTGAAAAGAGGGTTGGTGCGAGAACACAGCCTTGCTTCACGCCATTGTTAATGGAGAAGGGTTCAGAGAGCTCATTGCTGTATCTGACCCGACCTTGTTGGTTTTCGTGCAGTTGGATAACCATGTTGAGGAACTTTGGGGGGCATCCGATGCGCTCTAATCTTCTTCAGCATGATGCTGAACCAAGCCACGAAAGACCTCAACAATGAAGACGCTGTTTACATCTGGTACCGCACGGATGGCAGTCTCTTCAATCTGAGGCATCTGCAAGCTCACACCAAGACACAAGAGAAACTTGTCCGTGAACTACTCTTTGCAGACGATGCCCATTCAGAGCCAGCTCTTCAGCACTTGACATCCTGTTTTGCGGAAACTGCCAAAATCTTTGGCCTGGAAGTCAGCCTGAAGAAAACGAAGGTCCTCCATCAGCCAGCTCCCCACCTTGACTACCAGCCCCCCCACATCTCCATCGGGCACACAAAACTCAAAATGGTCAACCAGTTTACCTATCTTGGCTGCACCATTTCATCAGATGCAAGGATCGACAACGAGATAGACAACAGACTCGCCAAGGCAAATAGTGCCTTTGGAAGACTACACAAAAGAGTCTGGAAAAAAAACCAACTGAAAAACCTCACAAAGATAAGCGTATACAGAGCCGTTGTCATACCCACACTCCTGTTCGGCTCCGAATCATGGGTCCTCTACCGGCATCACCTACGGCTCCTAGAACGCTTCCACCAGCGTTGTCTCCGCTCCATCCTCAACATTCATTGGAGCGCCTTCATCACTAACATCGAAATACTCGAGATGGCAGAGGCCGACAGCATCGAGTCCACGCTGCTGAAGATCCAGCTGCGCTGGGTGGGTCACGTCTCCAGAATGGAGGACCATCGCCTTCCCAAGATCGTGTAATATGGCGAGCTCGCCACTGGCCACCGTGACAGAGGTGCACCAAAGAAGAGGTACAAGGACTGCCTAAAGAAATCTCTTGGTGCCTGCCACATTGACCATCGCCAGTGGGCTGATATCGCCTCAAACCGTACATCTTGGCGCCTCACAGTTTGGCGGGCAGCAACCTCCTTTGAAGAAGACCGCAGAGCCCACCTCACTGACAAAAGACAAAGGAGGAAAAACCCAACACCCAACCCCAACCAACCAATTTTCCCCTGCAACCGCTGCAACCTTGTCTGCCTGTCCCGCATCGGACTTGTCAGCCAAAAACGAGCCTGCAGCTGACGTGGACATCTACCCCCTCCATAAATCTTCGTCCGCGAAGCCAAGCCAAAGAAAAAAAAGAAGAAAAAACATCTGAGGCTACTTAGCAAGATCAGAGTCCATGGCATTACAGGAAAGATATTGGTTTGTGATGGGGCGAAGGCAGAGGAAAGGGGTTGAAAAGGATAATAAATCAACCATGACAAATGGTGGGACAGCCAATAGCCGAATGCCTCTCCTATGTCTTGTGGTTTCATGGACAAGGGGAAGAAATGGGAGGAGTATTCACTTTCAATTAAAGTTGAGACTTGCTGCTACTCTGGAACTTTACCAGTAGCTGGTGCTTCCTCACCTCGGCTGCGGCTATGCTGGGGGCCCGTTCATCAAGGGGACATGGAGCCTTCTTTTATCCTGTTATTCTCATCAAACTGCGTGGAGAAGATGTTCATCCCAGGCTGAAGAAGTACGTGCTAGAGATACACTGAGGCTTGGTGCAACCAATGCAAGGCCTCTGGGGGAAAGACCACAGTTGAGAGGTCTTCTGCTACCAGGTATTGAGGGGCTGAAACCAGAGGGAAATTCTCTCAAACAACAGAAGAGGAATTTATCTGTAGGGGTTATTACTGCATCCGGTGCTCCAAATGTGGCCTCATTGAAACTGGACGCAGACTGGGAGAGCATTTTGTTGAGCACCTTCGCTCTGTCTGCTGTGACAGTGGGCAACCTGTTCATTCTTACACACCATTCCCACACCAACATGCTTGTGCATGGCTTCATGATGACTTCCAAATTAGAGGACAAACACCTTATATGGCATCTTGGTGGTCTCCAACCAGATGACATCAATATCATCCTCGAATTTCCATTAAACTCCCTCCCTTGAGTCTCTCTCTCTTTCCCTACCCCTCTGTCACTATTCCTGCAGCTCCTCACCCCCTTCTCTTCCCTCTCCTATCAGAGAGCTAACCTGCCCTTTCCCCTTCACTTCTCAGCTTTTTTCTCTTCTACCATCTCAATAGTAGCTGGTGCTTCCTCACCTCGGTTGCGGCTATGCTGGGGGCCCGTTCATCAAGGGGACATGGAGCTTTCTTTTATCCTGTTATTCTCATCAAACTGCGCGGAGAAGATGTTCATCCCAGGCTGAAGAAGTACGTGCTAGAGATACACTGAGGCCTGCGCTCTTCCTCCTGACCCTTCCTCCCACTCCTTTTCTCCTTTCCCCTGTCTTTTTATTCAGGGCTCTGAGTGACATTTTTCTTATACCTGGCCCAAAATGTGGGTTACCCTTTGGATGCTGCATGACCTGCTGTGTTTTTCACCACGTTTGGGCATTGGACACTTATTTTTATTGTCAATAATATTTATTTTGAAATAAAACATCTCCTTACACTGGATGGCCTGCAGGTTTTGGCTGGACAAAGTGAGCATGTGACTGAGTTGCAGAAACTTCAGCAGCAGATGTTTGTCTGGGTGTGTGTCCCTGAGAACAGAGGGCTGGCTTCAGGCCCTGTTTGGAATCGCCCTCCCCCACCCCGGTTATTTCTGATGGAGCAGAGATGTCACGAGGAGGGTGGGGGATGTTTCTGATTGTGGAAGGGACCACCAGATGAAAAAACTGGATGGATGTGGACAGGTTGTGCTGTGAACCTGGCATCCAAATCTCAAACACACCAAGGTCAAGGCAATTAGAAGACAAGAGGCAAAGTGCTTCCAGACTTATTTGGCTTTCACTTTTAAACAGCTCTCACCCAACAAACAATTTACCGCAAGTTTGGGATTATTACTAATATTTGCAAATTGTTTTTATATGACAAGAGTTACTATGGTTTCCTAATAGACCGTCATCTCAACCCTTTATTTCACTGGGTGCATTTATCACACTACAGATGTCTTTGAATCACTTTTTGGGATTTTTTTGTGAATGAGTCAATGCAGATTCAGGGTGCAGGCTGTCTGGTCACTGAGAATACTGCATTTTGAGTTTCCAGACATTCTCTTCTCATTTAAACATGAGCACAGTGTGAGAATTAGGAACATAGTCCAAAATAAACACACACAGAGGAAGTCATCAGATGTCAGTTGCCTTCTGGTGTGTGAACGGACTAACACAGACTGATGTGACAGGTTAAATATCACTGGGGGGTGGGGGGGGGTGGGAGGGGGAGGGGGAGGGGTGGGGGGGGGGGTGGGGGGGGTCACTTTAACCAGGGATCATATCAAGGTCCTGGCTTTACAACCGTTGCAAGTATAAAAGTCAATGTCTAGTCATGCCAGCAGGGCTAACTGATACCAAATCGACCAGCTTCTGAGCAGACTCATAATGTGCTTCAACTTGTATTACATTTTACAAGTTGTGTAAAATGTTGTTTACCTCTGTCTGGTGCTAATGTTTATAGTCCAGAGGATCCTTCTCCCATGGGATTAGGTTTGGAGGGATCATCCACAACATTATGGCACTATCATGGATAAGGATAGCATTGGAGGCAGGCCCTTTTGCCCACAGAGTCTATGCTAACTATCAGCTACCCATTTGTTTTTAATGATACAGCACGGTAGAAGGCCCTTCTGGCCCATGAAACCCATGCTGCTCAATTCCACCCTATTAACCTACTAACCCTGTATGTCTTTGGAACGTGGGTGGTAACTGGAGCACCTGGAGGAAAGCTGCAAAACTAATGGAGGGATTTTGGAAGAAGGCTCAAAAGTGTGGCATCCAGGTAAATCACCAAAATCTGTAGACTCATGGTTGAAGTAAAAGCACAAAATGCTGTCGAAGCTCAGCAGCGTTTTGGGCTTGAGCCCTTCATCAAGTTATGAGAGAATGCTGGATCGCGTCTGAGTGTGGGGGGTGGGGAGTGGCAAAGGCAGGAGGTGATAGGTGGAGAAAGGAGGGAAGGGGCAGCAGCAATGAGGGGGAGGAGGAGGGATGGCAGGGTGGATGGAAGAACTGGAAAGACAGGAAAGGGGAAAGGTGAAAGAAAAGACGAACAGCTTAAGTGGAAAGCAGTAAAGTCGATGTTAATGCCACGTGGGGAACTTTACCACAGTTGGTAGACTGCTAACTAATTCTCAAATTAAATTCACAGGAATTGCCTTATGTATAGCCAGGAAATGCACAGCAGTAACATGGAAGTCTGACTCCCACCTCTTCATGGATAGGTGGTCTTTGGAGATGAATAGTTGCATCCCACTTGGAAAGGTCACAGACAATCTCAAGAGGGGATATAACATCTTCCTAAAAATCTGTCAGCCTAATTTACAGCACATAGATTCCCACTGGCACCAATGTAGGGTTACAATCGCTACTGGCTAGCTCTGGTATTACCCTGTCTCCATATGTTTTACTGTACACACTGACAATGGGATGATCTTCTTTTGTGTTTCTTTTCCTTTGTTCTTTCTGTTTAATAGAAGTTATATGGAAAGGAGGGGGTGGAGGGAGGGGTCCTCTTGATGTTTTGTATTTGGTATATTGTTGATTGTTAAATATATTTAAAATAATAAATAAAATATTACAAAAAAACAATCCAAAAAGATATTCTAAGTCTATTCAGAACAAACCAGTCAAGAGGGAAATAATCAGAAATGTTGTCCATGAGTAGAGTCAGAGGAGATAGGAAAGATCTTAAATAAATATTTTGGGAATGTG
This sequence comes from Narcine bancroftii, assembly GCF_036971445.1. NCBI lineage: Eukaryota > Metazoa > Chordata > Chondrichthyes > Torpediniformes > Narcinidae > Narcine > Narcine bancroftii. The sequence continues at coordinate 257,210,379 of NC_091470.1, forward strand.
TTTACTGTGGAGCAGAATAAGGAGGAGTGAGAGGGGAGAGAGGCAACTAAAGATAGCCGTGAGCATGTCTGTACCAGTGTTATTAGCAGTTATAGATGCAACCCAGAAAATTGTGGGAAGGCAGGAAGGAAATTGTTGGGGTCTTGACAGACATTTTGAATACAACGCTGAGGACGGGAGAGGTTCTGGAGGATTGCAGGAAGGCAAACGTAGGGCAATTAATTTTTTAAAAAGCCATCAAGGATCATCTGGGTAACTAGAGATCTGACATCTGAGGCAAGGAAGTTGCTGTGGAGGATTCTGGGAGACAGAGTCCATCACCATTTGGGTGGTGAGCAGAAAAGTAAAGAGAGCCAGTATAGATTTGTGTGTGGGAAATCGTGTCTCACAAACGTGATAGAATTTTTTAAAGAGGTATCAAAGAAGATAGATGAGGGCATGTCAGTTGATGTTATTTATGTGGATTTTAGTTCTCCTCCAGGAAAAACAAGGACTGGTTTGACGAAAACAGCCAGGAAATCCAGGAGCTGCTGGCAAAGAAGCGAGCTGCCCACCAGGCTCACCTTACAAAGCCGTCCTGTCCAGAGAAGAAACAAGCCTTCCGTCGCGCATGCAGCCATCTTCAGCGCAAACTCCGGGAGATCCAAAATGAGTGGTGGACTAGCCTCGCCAAACGAACACAGCTCAGCGCGGACATTGGCGACTTCAGGGGTTTCTACGAGGCTCTAAAGGCTGTGTACGGCCCCTCACCCCAAGTCCAAAGCCCGCTGCGCAGCTCAGACGGCAAAGTCCTCCTCAGCGACAAGATCTCCATCCTCAACCGATGGTCAGAACACTTCCAATCCCTTTTCAGTACCAACCGCTCAGTCCAAGATTCCGCCCTGCTCCAGCTCGCTCAACAGCCCCTAAGGCTAGAGCTGGATGAGGTTCCCACCCTGGATGAGACATATAAGGCAATCGAACAACTGAAAAGTGGCAAAGCAGCAGGTATGGATGGAATCCCCCCAGAAGTCTGGAAGGCTGGCGGCAAAACTCTGCATGCCAAACTGCATGAGTTTTTCAAGCTTTGTTGGGACCAAGGTAAACTGCCTCAGGATCTTCGTGATGCCACCATCATCACCCTGTACAAAAACAAAGGCGAGAAATCAGACTGCTCAAACTACAGGGGAATCACGTTGCTCTCCATTGCAGGCAAAATCTTCGCTAGGATTCTACTAAATAGAATAATACCTAGTGTCGCTGAGAATATTCTCCCAGAATCACAGTGCGGCTTTCGCGCTAACAGAGGAACCACTGACATGGTCTTTGCCCTCAGACAGCTCCAAGAAAAGTGTAGAGAACAAAACAAAGGACTCTACATCACCTTTGTTGACCTCACCAAAGCCTTCGACACCGTGAGCAGGAAAGGGCTTTGGCAAATACTAGAGCGCATCGGATGTCCCCCAAAGTTCCTCAACATGATTATCCAACTGCACGAAAACCAACAAGGTCGGGTCAGATACAGCAATGAGCTCTCTGAACCCTTCTCCATTAACAATGGCGTGAAGCAAGGCTGTGTTCTCGCACCAACCCTCTTTTCAATCTTCTTCAGCATGATGCTGAACCAAGCCATGAAAGACCCCAACAATGAAGACGCTGTTTACATCCGGTACCGCACGGATGGCAGTCTCTTCAATCTGAGGCGCCTGCAAGCTCACACCAAGACACAAGAGAAACTTGTCCGTGAACTACTCTTTGCAGATGATGCCGCTTTAGTTGCCCATTCAGAGCCAGCTCTTCAGCGCTTGACGTCCTGCTTTGCGGAAACTGCCAAAATGTTTGGCCTGGAAGTCAGCCTGAAGAAAACTGAGGTCCTCCATCAGCCAGCTCCCCACCATGACTACCAGCCCCCCCACATCTCCATCGGGCACACAAAACTCAAAACGGTCAACCAGTTTACCTATCTCGGCTGCACCATTTCATCAGATGCAAGGATCGACAATGAGATAGACAACAGACTCGCCAAGGCAAATAGCGCCTTTGGAAGACTACACAAAAGAGTCTGGAAAAACAACCAACTGAAAAACCTCACAAAGATAAGCGTATACAGAGCCGTTGTCATACCCACACTCCTGTTCGGCTCCGAATCATGGGTCCTCTACCGGCACCACCTACGGCTCCTAGAACGCTTCCACCAGCGTTGTCTCCGCTCCATCCTCAACATCCATTGGAGCGCTCACACCCCTAACGTCGAGGTACTCGAGATGGCAGAGGTCGACAGCATCGAGTCCACGCTGCTGAAGATCCAGCTGCGCTGGATGGGTCACGTCTCCAGAATGGAGGACCATCGCCTTCCCAAGATCGTATTATATGGCGAGCTCTCCACTGGCCACCGTGACAGAGGTGCACCAAAGAAAAGGTACAAGGACTGCCTAAAGAAATCTCTTGGTGCCTGCCACATTGACCACCGCCAGTGGGCTGATAACGCCTCAAACCGTGCATCTTGGCGCCTCACAGTTTGGCGGGCAGCAGCCTCCTTTGAAGAAGACCGCAGAGCCCACCTCACTGACAAAAGGCAAAGGAGGAAAAACCCAACACCCAACCCCAACCAACCAATTTTCCCTTGCAACCGCTGCAATCGTGTCTGCCTGTCCCGCATCGGACTGGTCAGCCACAAACGAGCCTGCAGCTGACGTGGACTTTTTACCCCCTCCATAAATCTTCGTCCGCGAAGCCAAGCCAAAGAAGAAAGAAAGCATTTGATAGGTTGTTATGGATGATTAGGGAACAGGAATAGGAGACCAGCCAGCCAATTGGATAAGGATTGACTCAGTGCTAGGACTCAGAAGATGGTTGTAGAGGACTATTTTTCAGACTGGAAGTCCATGACCTCAGTGCCTCAGGATTCATTACTATGAAACTTGCTCTTTGGAAAATACATGAGTATTTTATTTTATATTTTATATATAATTGGACAAGGATATTTGTGGCAAGGTGAGTAACTTTGCTGATTACATGGTGGGCATTGAAAAAGGTGACTTGGGTTTGTATTGGGATCTAGACCAATAATCAGGAGGGGAGTAAAACATGAAACTCCACAGACACCGCGACTGAAGTAAAAACATAATGCGAGAGAAACACGACAGATCAAAGGATGTACTTTACATAGTAAGATAAAGATACATAACCAACGTTTCAGGCTTGAGCCAAGTATGAGCAAAAAGTAGGCAGGTGCCCAAACAAAAATGTGGTGGGGAGGGGCAGGGGGAGTGTGGTGATCTGTATGTACAACTGTGTATGGGTAGCTGGCCCCCCACTGATGATTTGTTCCCTAGTAACTCCTTCCCTTGTGACCTGGCCATAAAGGTCGATCTCCCTCCCCCATCCTTCATTCAAGCACATGGAATAGGGCCAGCTGGAATCTAAGGTGTATTGAAGCCTATCGTTTTTCACTCACTGTCTTTGAAGTTATTGATAGAGTGTATCAGGGAGGAACACAATCCCAGAGATAGGAGGTGGATAATGGAGGGAGGGCATACCAGAAAACAAGCAGAGGGGGGATGGGTCTGTGAATGAACCAAGAAAGGGTTGGAGAGCTGGAGGTAAGAAGACAGAGGAATGGGGAAGAGAGGGAAAATGAGAAGTAGGTTAGCAGAAACTGGAGAAGTCAATGTTAATGCCATCTGGTTGGAGAGTGCCCAGATGAAAAATCAGGTGCTGCACCTCCAATTTACAGGTGGTCTTGGTTTAACACTACATGAGGCTATGGTCAGACAAGTCAGTGTATGAGTGGGGGACAGAATTGAAATTGTTGGCCACTGGGAGATCCTTGTTGCTGATGCCAGCAGAGCAAAGATGCTCAGCGAAACAAATCTCCCAGTCTGCATCCAGTCTCTCTGGTCTAGAGAAGGCCACAATGGGAGCACCATATGCAGTAGATGGCTCCTGTGGATACACAAGTGAATTGTTGCTGTTTGGGGCTCTGAAGAGTAGTGAGGAGGTGTGGACAGAGGTGTGGCACTTCCTGTGGGGAAGATGACAAGGGGAAAATTGGTGGGAAGGGAGTCATGGAGAGGAGTGGCCACTATGGAAGGCAGAGAGGGGAGGGAAAGGGAAGATAGGTTTGGTGGTGGGATAATGTTGTAGGTGATGGAAATTATGCAGGTTAATGTGTTGGATGTCGAGGCTAACGAAGTGGTAGTTGAGGACAAGGGGAATCCTGTTTTTGTGGGACTCGGGGCAGAAGGGGCCAGGACAGCTGAGTGGGAAATGGAGGAGATGTGGGAGAAGGTTGAGTTGGTGGTGGAGGGGAAGCCATGGTTTTGGAAGAAGGAGGAGATTTTGGTTGATCTGGACTGGAAGGCCTCGTCTATGGAAAAGTATGATGGTGATGGAGGAATTAAAAGGAAAGAATAGAATCCTTGCAGGGGTCTGAATGTGAAGAAGTGTAGTCGAGGTAGTTGTGGGATTTGGTAGGTTTGTAAAAAATGTCTGTGGAAACCTTGTTACCCAAGATCAATCAAGGAGAGAGTGTCGCCTGAGATGGACCAGGCGAATTTGAGGTTGGGATGAAAATTAGCAACAAAGTGAATAAAGTTGACAAGCTCATCAAGAATGCATGAGGCAGCACCAATATCATCATCAATCTAGCAGAGGAAGAGTTGAGGGGCCTTTCCCTTGTAGGCTTGTAGCATGATTGCTCCACAAAGCCCAAAAAACAGGCAGGCATAGCTGGGATCCATGTGGATACCCATGACTTCTCCTTTAATTTGGAGAAAGTGGGATGAGTCAAAGGATGTTATTAAGGATGAGAACGAATTCTGCCAGGCAGAGGAGGGTAGTGGTGGAGGGGAATGATCTTTGGTATGGAGGGTGGAGATGTAAAGACATTGGATGTCCAGAGTGATCAGGTTGAGGGAATTGGAAATTATTAAAGAGATGGAGATGATAAGATGATACTAGTTCAATGGGGCAAGAGCATGCAGAAACAATAGGTCTACCTGGATAATTGGGTTTGTGTATCTTGGATAGGAGGTATATAACCATATAACCATATAACCACTTACAGCACAGAACAGGCCAATTCGGCCCTACTAGTCCATGCCGTAGCAAATCCCCACCCTCCTAGTCCCACTGACCAGCACCCGGTCCATACCCCTCTAGTCCCCTCCTATCCATGTAACGATCCAGTCTTTCCTTAAATGTAACCAATGATCCCACCTCGACCACGTCTACCGGAAGCTCATTCCACATCCCCACCACCCTCTGCGTAAAGAAATTTCCCCTCATGTTCCCCTTATAATTTTCCCCCTTCAATCTTAAACAATGTCCTCTAGTTTGAATCTCCCCCTTTCTTAATTGAAAAAGCCTATCCACATTTACTCTGTCTGTCCCTTTTAAAATCTTAAACACCTCTATCAAGTCCCCTCTCAATCTTCTACGCTCCAGAGAAAAAAGCCCCAGTCTGCATAACCTTTCCCTGTAACTCCTGTCAACATTCTCGTGAACCTTCTCTGCACTCTTTCTATTTTGTTTATATCTTTCCTATAATTTGGTGACCAAAACTGTACACAGTACTCCAAATTTGGCCTCACCAATGCCTTGTACAATTTCATCATAACCTCCCTACTCTTGAATTCAATACTCCGATTTATGAAGGTCAACATTCCAAATGCCTTCTTCACCACACCATCTACCTGAGTATCAGCCTTGAGGGTGCTATTTACCATAACTCCTAAATCCCTTTGTTGCTCTGCACTCCTCAATTGTCTACCATTCAATGTATATGACCTATTTAAATTTGCCTTTCCAAAATGCAGCACCTCACATTTCTCTGTATTAAATTCCATCAGCCATTTCTCAGCCCACACCTCCAGCCTTCCTAAATCACCTTTTAATCTACGGTAATCTACCTCACTGTCCACAACACCACCAATCTTTGTGTCATCCGCAAACTTGCTTATCCAATTCTCTACCCCTACATCCAGATCGTTAATATATATAACAAATAATAGTGGACCCAGGACCGAACCCTGAGGAACTCCACTAGCCACCGGCCTCCAATTGGACAAACAATTTTCTACCACTATTCTCTGACACCTCCCATCCAACCACTGCTGAATCCATTTCACTACCTCCTTATTTATACCTAATGCCTCCACCTTTTTTCCTAACCTTCTGTGGGGAACTTTGTCAAAAGCTTTACTAAAGTCCAAATAGACAACATCCACAGCTTTCCCTTCATCAACCTTTTTTGTAACCCCCTCGAAGAACTCAATCAGGTTTGTCAAGAATGATCTACCCCTGACAAAACCATGCTGATTACTCCCTATCAATCCTTGTACCTCCAAAAATTTGTAAATAGCATCCCTCAGAACACTTTCCATCAACTTGCCCACCACAGACTTCAGACTTACAGGCCTGTAATTCCCAGGTTTGCATTTGGACCCTTTCTTAAACAGAGGAACCACATGCGCCACCCTCCAATCCTTTGGTACCACCCCCGTGGCCAGTGACATCCTAAATATCTCTGTTAATGGCCCCACTAACTGTCCACTAGCCTCCCTGAGTGTCCTAGGGAATATTTTGTCCGGTCCGGGAGATTTATCCACCTTTATCTTTTTCAACACAGCCATCACTACCTCCTCGGTTATCCTTATATGCTTCATGACCTCCCCACTATTTTTCTTTACTTCAACTGGTTCAACATTTTTTTCCCTAGTGAATACCGAGGCAAAGAAATCATTTAAAATTTCCCCCATTTCCTCAGACTTCTCACTCAGCCTACCCTCGCTATCTACAAGGGGTCCAATTTTATCTCTCACTAATCTTTTACTTTTAATGTACTTATAGAAACCCTTTGGATTTATTTCTAATCTGTCAGCCAAAGCCTCTTCATGCCTTTTTTTGGCCTTTCTAATTTCTTTCTTAAGATTCCTTCTACACTCCTTGTAGTCCTCCTTCAACTTCTCAGCTCCCTGCTCTTTATACCTCTTGTACACCTCCCTTTTTCTCCTAACCAAATTTCCAATATTCCTCGAAAACCAAGCCTCCCTATGACTTCCAGCCTTTCCTTTGATCCAGACTGGCACATAACTACTCTGTACCCTCAAAATTTCTTTTTTGAATATCCTCCATTTTTCATTAACATCCTTACCTGAAAATATCCTGTCCCACTCAATACTCCCCAAATCCCTTCTTATTCCTACGAAATTTGCTCTTTTCCAATCCAGAACCTCAACTTTAGGCCTCTCCTTGCTCTTCCTTAAAACTACCCTAAAACTAACAGAATTATGGTCACTAGACCCAATTGGTTCTCCAACATTAATGTCCGCTACCTGACCTAGCTCGTTCCCTAACAGGAGATCCAGTATTACACCATCCCGAGTCGGTTCTTCTACTAACTGATTTAGAAAACAATCCTGAACACATTTAACGAACTCCAGCCCATCCAGCCCTCTAACCGTATGGGTATCCCAATCAATGTGTGGGAAGTTAAAATCTCCCATGATCACTACCCTATGATTTTCATACATATACGTTATCTCCCTACAAATTTGTTCCTCTAATTCCCTTGGCCCATTTGGTGGTCTGTAATACACCCCTATTAGCACCCTCTTGCCTCCTCCACCCCTCAATTCCACCCAAACAGCCTCATTGGTCAATCCCTCCATACCATCCTGCAGTTCTCAGACTGGGCAATGCAGGAATGGAAAACAATGAGGTTGTAAGCCATAAGAGGGAGATGACTAGAGGTGATGAGGTTAGAGATAGTATTGGATAAAAATTTTAAAAGCCTGGGAATGGGGCCTACACCTTTTAATCTCTGAAGGAACTTGGAATGTAATTTTCATGTAATTACATGAGTTAAATACCTCACCCCTCCCTCCTACAATTTGAAGTAGTCCATAAATCTCATATGTTCAAAGTCAAATTATCTTGTTTTTATGTGAATGTATCTTCTCGTTTTGATACATGCAACAATGGAGATGCTTCACTAATTCATATGTTTTGGATATGCCAGAGCCTTGAGAAATACTGGAATGAAATACTTCAAACTTTTTCTGTACTTTTTAAAGTTAATTTAAGCCTAATCCTTGTTTGGTATTGTTAACCTACCCAGCGCAGTTGGATTGGTGCCTGTCACATTGAGCACCGCCAGTGGGCTGATATCGCCTCAAACCGTGCATCTTGGCGCCTCACAGTTCGGCGGGCAGCAACCTCCTTTGAAGAAGACCGCAGAGCCCACCTCACTGACAAAAGACAAAGGAGGAAAAACCCAACACCCAACCCCAACCAATCAATTTTCCCTTGCAACCGCTGCAACCGTGTCTGCCTGTCCCGCATCAGACTTGTCAGCCACAAACGAGCCTGCAGCTGACGTGGACATTACCCCTCCATTAATCTTCGTCCGCGAAGCCAAGCCAAAGATTTTTGGAGAGAGAGAGACATAACTCTAATAGCATCTGATTTGCATGTATTAGCTTTTATTTCTCTTATGTCTAGGCAGGCAGTGTTGCCAAGATGGAAGGACGTTGTTCCGCCTACTCACACTCAATGGCTACGTGATGTTATGTCATGTTTAAATATAGAGGAGACTCAATGATCAATTTCTGATTTGAATTTACATTTTCAAACACTGTGGGGTCCTTTTATGAATTATTTTCAGAATCTCTGATTTGACATGAATGCAGAAGTGCTGACTAATAAGATAATTTATCACTTTGATGAGGAATTCTTTTTTATTCTCCTTGCCAAACAGCTTCATTTTTGGTAGTGGGTTTAGATCTTTTTATTATAAAATAATATAATATTAGTGTAATATAATTTGTTTAATTGAGAATACAGGGTACCGTGGTTGAAATGGGATGATCTAAGTGTAATGTATTATTTTTTTTACTTTTAATTTGTATTCTTATGTATGTAGAGCTCGTTGAAAGAACCAAAGACTTGTTGATCCAAACCAAGGCTTTTATTAGCAAAAGACAGGAGCTCTTCACAGGTGGCCGACCAGTCCGGAATGATCCGACCTGGCTAGGGACACAACCCTTTAAGGCCCAGACAGTAGGCGTGGCTTAGCTCTCAGCCAATCGCTGTAAGCACAGTCTAGATATTGTAACTATATACTCTATATACATTGGTGATAGATCTGTACTATCACATTGTACTCTTTATTTTTTGATGTGGAACTTCAATTTCGATTTTTAAAAAATTGAAAAAGAAAAGAGATAGTACTGCAAATGGTGGCTTGGTGTTTCTTGGGTGGGGTTCTGTTGAAGGAGTAAGTAAGAAGAGGTGTCTGAGAACTGTAGCCTGGCCAGTCCACAACAGCACCACCTTGCCTGCTGGTTTGATAGGTTGGAATTGTTGTGGAGGGCAGAGCATTCAGAGGCAATGAGATTGGAATAAGACAGGGGAGTGGAGAAATTCAGATGTCTCGATGGCAATTGGAAATAAAATGATCTGGGGTGAGTGGGCATCTGGCCAGCATGAGGTATCCAAGAGGAGGAAAAAGGATTAAAGCATGAGAAAGGGTCTACAGCTGGGGGTGGAGTTGGAGGGGCAGAGGGGAAAATAGAGAATCCTAGTTCTGGAAATGGGTACAGAAATGGAGATGACAGAAGAAAGGTTCGGCATCATGGCGTGCATGGAATTCATTAAGGTATGGGCTCATTAAAGTAAGGTCTCTACTGAGGGCAGAACATTCCGTCTCTGAAGAGTGTCACTATGCCCCTTTGTTTCCTAGAGATGAGGGAGTATAACTATATAGTGAGAAGTTGGGATTTAGAAGAGACATGACGAGGCAGTTCACTCAGAGGGTGGTGGGCACATGGAATGAGTTGCCAGAGAAAGTGGTGGAGGCAGGTACGTTGGCTTCCTTTAAGAAATACTTGGATAACTCCATGGATGGAAGGGGATTGGAGTGTTCTGGGCCTAATGAGGGCAAGTGAGGCTAAAGCAGAAGGGCACGTTATTCGGCATGAGCGAGTTGGGCCTTGTGGGCCTGTTTCCCTGGACTCTGTGACTGAACAAGACTTTGGGGGAGCATCTTCTTCTCACAGAGTGTGGTGGTCTGTGGAACAAGCTGGCAGAGGTATGGACAAATGAAACATCAAAAAGACATTTAGACATGAACATGGATCAGAAAAGGGGTACAAGTAGAAAGCTGGCAAATTGAAGTAGCTAGGTCAATATGGAGGAGTTGGGCTGAAGGGCCTGTTTACATGCTGTTTAACTCCATGACTCCATGATCCAGCTGGTAGATGGGAGCAAAATTGTTGGCAAGGATCGAGGCAGTGGGGGGGTTTAATTTCAAGGGAACTTGAAGAATATTATGCTGAGATAAATTACTTCCTGCAGTTGGATGATCTTCAAATGATGAACAATGGTGCTGTTGTAACCTCATTTACTGTATGCTTAAGGATCCTGGCTACTTGCAAAGTTCAGAGGGACATGATGATGAGAAAAATGCATTATCCAAAGTGATTAGCCATATTTTTGAAATCTTTTCTTCTTCATTCAATTGTATTGGATTTTTCTGGGCAGGTGCTGACATAATGACTGGGTTGACACCACTTCTGGCGACTGTTGCAGTTGGAGCACAATTACTGGTAAATGGACAGTGTGGAATGACTGTCCATCATTCTCTGCACATGAGGACGTTGCCCCCCCCCCCCAGCCCACCTCCCCAAGAAAGGGGAAGGGCTGTGTTGGTCAAACAGGGAGAAACATTTAGACAAGGTCCCAAAAATAAATATGAGGAGAATTGCCCAGAAAATTCCTTTCTTGTTGATAGCAGGTTGAATTATGATTGTCAGTGCACTCAACTCTGTATCAAACAGATTGTCTGACTGAATCCGACAAAGATCCAATACAAGACAGAATCCAAGCAAATCCCTGCAGAACACTGGAAACCTGTTGTGCCTTGATTTCTGGGTAGACAGTCTCATTTCATTTTATATTCTATCTGGGCATTCTCCAACCAAATGGCATTAACAGTAACATCTCCAATTTCAGTTAATCCACTCGCATGAGTCTCTCTTTCCCTAGCCCTCTGTCTCCTTCCCTCCAACTCCCCAACCCTTTCACTTCCTTCTCCTATCAGAGAGACACCCTTCAAAGCCCTCTCCCCTTGACCCCTATCACTTCTCAGTTTTTTTTCTCTTCTACCCTCCCACCTATATCCACTTATGACCTCTCACCTGTTAGCATGTGCTCCATCTGGCCACTTACCTGTTAGCATGTCATCCGAAAATGGTGGCACTGCCAGATCCGCTGTAACGTCAGCACTGCCGCTGGTGCAAAACCAAGGGGAGCGAGGAGCGGAGATACAGCATTCCCTTGGGGTCCAACCACCCAGTTAACTGCTGTCAGCTCCACACAGGCTTTGAACGACGCGTTAAAAGAGACGACAGGTCTGTGCCCAAGATGATGGTGCCTGTGATCGGCAGGAGCCACAAAATGTTGCAGACTCCAGAGGAGCAGAGCACTGGTGCAGGGCACCTATAAATGGGGAGACCCAGCCCCCATCTGAAAAGGAGAAGCAGAGGAGATGACCCATGGGTCAGTGACCACGGCAGCGGGCCAGAGAGCGGGCTCTACATCTGAAAGACTCGTGCATGTGGCGCACTGCTGGCAACTCGAGGTGAGGAACCCACGGAGGCTGTGGGCTGCTGGAGTCTGCTGTCGGGAGACTCGCGCCGGGCTGTGGACTGCTGGAGACTGGGTCAAAGCTGGCTGAAGGGGTACCAGGTATCGGAACAGGGATGTGAGGGGGTGCTAAAGGGGTGCTGAAGGGTTCGTGACTGCGTCAGAGATTCAGATCTGGAGCTCAGGTTGACAATGGTTTGGTCTGGACTCTTTATGGCTGTGGGGACTGTGGAAGCACTGGAGGCAAATCTGCAGACCCTCAGTGACTTGGGGTGGGAGGGGGGGTGGTGTCTGTCTTTTGCTTCTCTCTCTCTCATTGTAAATCTGAATGTAAGAGGCACTTTGACAATTCCTGCCGGCGGCGAATCTGTCGGCCTTGCAACAGACAAAAAAAAAGTCATGTATTATAACAGTTTTATAACTATGATAATAAATTGAATCTTGAATCTTGAATCCCCTTGATCTCCTCTCTTCCTCCCTCCTCCCTGCCTTTATATTCAGGTGCCTGCTTGCTTTTTACTCACACCTTGATGAAGGACCCAGTCCTTGAGATGTTGGTTATGCTTTGTTCCTGTGGATGCTGGGTGACCTGCTGAGTTTATCCAGCACTTTTGTGTATTGCACTCAACCTCAGCGCCTGCAGACTTCCTTGTTGAACGGCCTTATTTCTAATCGATCACTTTGCAGGGCCAAGTAATTGGACCATGTAGTGCAGATTTGTGTCCATGAGGATTGATTGTAACATTTGAGATCTCCCTGGTTTGGATGAGAAGAGTTAGTGATGAGCTCAGAACAAGGACCACAAAACACAAGGGTCCTGCCTTTAACCGTTTAGACTCTGGCCATTTTTAACCATTGATAATATATACTCTGGACTAGGTCCATGGGTAAGCTACAGTACGCACATCAATACGAACCAGCTGGTGAATGCATTTAAAACCAGTCCCGGAAAACTGGGACAGGGGTACATGTGCTTGTTGCTAGTCCCTGAAAACTGGACACAGAGTCTAAAGGGTTAATCCAGTGTCTCTCACTACACATCAAGAGTGATGGAGTCAAAGTCATCCAGTCCAAAAGCAGGACCTTCATCCCACCATGCCCATACTGTCCATCGATCCCTTCTAGAATACTCCCATTTCCCATGGAGGTGAAAAGAGACTGAACAGAAGGGGACAATATGGAGTCAAGATATGATGTTACCAGTTTGGTAGGGTAGGAGCACGTGAAGACAATGGGTCTGCTGGGGTAGTTAAGTTTGTGAATCTTAGGTAGGAGGAAGAACCAGACAGGGCAGGTTTGGGAAACAATAGTGTTAGATGTTGTGGAGGGCAGATCTCCGGAGAGGATAAGGTGAGTGATGGAGCAGGAGACAATGGCTTGAGGTTTCTTGGTATGGTCCTGTGCAAGGGGTAAGTAAGAGGAAGGGTCTGAGATCTGTTGTCTGACCTCAGCAAAGGAGAGGTCAGTGCGCCAGACCACAAGAGCACCATATTTGTTAGTTGTGCATCTGATCAGAGATACATCTCTGGTTTGGCTAAATATTAATGTTTTCAGAAATGGGACAGTTTGGTTTATGGTGACTTTTGTAAGTGCATGAAACTAAATATTTACACTAGTGCAGTATTAAGTGACTGCTTTATTCAATTTCCAGACCTTCTGGAATGCTCCATCACTGAGCAAACTATTTTGGCACACCGCTGTTCTCAATGGGGGCCATCTAGTGTTCCATTCACAGAATGCAAGCATCCAACCCACCCCCCACTCTGGAAGCACCATCATCTCCACCAATCAGCTCAGCTCCTTCAACAAAGTTCAGCAGCTACACAAGATGGCCGACCAACATATCCGATCCACACTCATCCCACCTGCCTGCATTTAACCCAAATCATTCTAATCCCATCCCATCCATGTATCTGTCCAATTTTTTATTATACATTGCAATAGTATCTGCCTCATCATCTCTTGTAGCTGGCCGTTCTATACTCCCACCAACCATAGGGTAAAAAAAATTACTCCTCAGGTTCCTTCTAAATCTCTCTCCCCTCACCTCAAACCTCTGTCCTCTGGTTACAGATACCCCTACTCTGAGCAAAAGACTCTGCGTTCACCCAGTCTATTCCTCTCGTGATTCTCTACACCTCTGTGAAATCACCCCCATCCTTCTGTGCTCCAAAGAATAAAGCCCCAGCCTGCTCAACCTCTTCCTATACCTCAGGACCCCGAGTCCTGGCAAATGCTTGTAAATCTTCTCTGTACCCTTTCCAACTTGACAACTTTCTTCCAGCACAGTGACCAAAAACTGAGCACAGTACTCCAAATAACACCTCACGAACATCTTATGCAACAGCAGTATGACCTACCAACACCTATACTTAATACTTTGACTAATGAAGTCCTATGTGCCGATAGCCTTTCTGACCATCATATCTACTGTGATGCCACTTTCAAGGTACTTTGTATCTGTACTCACGGATTGCTCGGCTCCGTAATACTCTGCAGATCTTTCCCATTCACTCTGTAGGTCCTGCAGATGTTAGACCTCCCAAGATACAATACCTCATATTTCTCTGTGTTAAATTCCATCAGTCACTCCTCTTTCATTGTGCCCAACTCATCAAAATTCTGCTACAATCTTTGGCAACCATCTTAATACCAGACACTTTATTGCCATCTACACACTTCCTAAGCATGCCATGTGTAGTTTCATCTAAATCAGCCATTCTCAATGGGGGCTGCATATGGGCCACATCACATTTAAAGTGGGCCATGGACTGAAATCATAAAATAATTTTAATGCATTGTGTCTACCCGATTAATAGTTGAATTTTGTCGCCTAATTTTTAGGGTAAAATTTTGGGGTCATCTATTACACCCATACTACTTTTGACTGCGGCAAATGCCTGTGTCATTCACGGCATCGAGAGCTCAGATAGGTGGACAGCTGGGGCCGAGGCATGAGTCTGCGGTCAAAGTATCGGGAGCTTGGATAGATGGACAGCCGGGACGAAAAATGGTGGGGGGGGGTGGGTGGAGTTTGACTTTTACACATGATAGATGGAAAATGCTAGATTTTAGGGATGAAAATGGGGAGGGAGGGGGTCGACATTTACATGGTTTCCATGATTATATGCGTGTATATGGTATTTGATAGTAGGGCATCCAAAGAAACCAACTAGGCTGCTTCATAGGCATGGGGGCCCATAAACTATGAGCAGAGTCCAAAGGGGACCACAGACACTAAATGTGGAGAATGGCTGATCCAAATCATTAATATAGATGACAAACAGCAATGCAGGGGCCTCCAGTCTGAGAATCAACCTTCCACCATTCATTCTGCTCTCTCACCTTGCGGCCTAACCTCCCAGAGCAGCCTACTGTGCGGAACCTTATCCACATCCAACATCCACAGCTCTGCCCTCGTCAACCTTCTTGGTCCATCTTCAAAAAAACTCAATTAGATTTCTGAGACATAACCTCCCACTTACAAAACCATGTTACATTCACCTAGCACAGAGGTGGCCAAACCTCAGCTCGTGAGCCAGGTGCTGTTCTCTGACATACAATGTGTGGCTCGCAGAAATATATTGGCTGAGACAGGAATCATATGAGCCGGTAGTACGAGCTCACAATAGTAGTTTTAGTGGACGTGACTTGTGATTGCGTGATTGCTGCAGCTCTCAAACATCTGAAGGTTTTATCATATGTGATTCTTACGTAAAGCAAGTTTGGCCACCCCTGACCTAGCACATACACCCCTCCACCCTTCCCCACTTTTTAATCAGACATCCAGTCAGTTCTTGCTATTCTTTTCTTTTTTTAAATATTTTTATTGTTTAACATATAAACCTACATACAAAGTCATCTAATATAAGAAACAACAGGACATATCACAAATTAAATATAAATGGGCATCACAAATTAAATATAAATGTAAATCAAACACCTATCCTTAATTGTTTATTTAACAATATTTCTTTAAAACATCAAAGTCTATCGATATGGTAATTAACCGTTTATCTCTTTATCATAATATAACCCAATATAGTACTGGATAGAAAATAAATAAGACTAAATGGAACAATCCCCTTATCTTTTCAATTCCTGATGAAGGGGTTCTGCTCGAAACGGTGCTGAGTTCCTCCAGAATTTTGTATGTTGCTCCAGTCATTTCATCTGCACATTGTATTTGGCAATGAACTTCATTTAGACCATCGACATTTTCTCCCTGAAAAAGCAATCTTTACCTCCTCCTTGGTCCCTGTAGCTAAAGTTTTAACATTTCATCCCCTGACCTCTCAATTAACCTCAATCAAGTCCTCTCCCCCCAACTTGGGTCCCCTCCACTTTCTTTTTCTTTATCAAAGGTAGTTTATGTGATTACAAGAAATCACATTAATACAATATTACTGAACTTCACTTACACACTCATTCAAATGATAAGACCATCATCAGTATCCAGAATGCACTGGACCCCCTGTGGTACCCACCAGTTCTGGAAATCCCCCATTGTACCCATGGACACCGCATGCTCCTTTTCTAGAGCACACAGGCACAGATGAAACCCCACAAGATGAACAGACAGTCAGCCCAAGCTTGACTGCCCGTTGCCTGACCCATGAATAGCCAACTTAGCCAAACCTGAGAAATAACCAACGTCCCCTCTCCACTCACTGCTGAGAGAAGTCTACCATTACATTAAGGTGGCGCTTTCTTCGGTTAGGTCCCCATCAACCACTTCCCAGAGCAACTGCGCCACAGACTAGAGCCTGCTGCTTATTGCAGACTCACCCCACCCTTGTTGTTCCTCAGTCTTGTTACTCAGTTGTTAGTGGCGACCCCATCCTTGTTGAGAGGGAGAATGAAACAGAAAACATAGGAGAAGCTGCATCAGAGGAAGCTTTCAGTGTGATGAGTCAGTGTGCAGAGAGGAGTGAATCAGTGACTAGGAGACATCCTGTACAGCAAGGAGTCAAATGGAAAAGGGGAGTACATTTCATGGTCTGTCCCAGTCTCAAGATGCAGTGCAAGGCAAGAGGATCCCCACTCAAATGCTGTGGTATTTTCTTGCTCTCCTTATGGTCCCATGGGTTTTCCCCTTGGTTCTCCAGTTTCTTGTCTCATCCGAAAGGTTGGCCAATGTAAATTATGTCCCAACCCCCTCCCCAGCAATGTTGCCAGCAGAATCAATGGGAGAAACGGATTGATAGGCAATTGCAAGAGAAGTGAGGGAGGTCAGAACAGGTCTATCACAGGCTCCAATCTTCCATCTAATGAAAACATCAAGAAGGCAGCCAACATCATAAAGGACCCCCATCACAACCTCTTCTTACTGCTCTCTTTGGGCAGAAGGATCACCAGCATCTCCAAGCTCAAGAACTGTTTATTTGAAAAAGCTATATTTTTTCCCTAAAATAGTCTTTATTCACCATAAATTAATTACAAAAAAGAAAAAAAAATTCATTCAAAGTCTTTTCACACAGAGTGTGTCAATCATATCTATACATTTCTTCTCTGAATACATCAT
The DNA here is from genome assembly GCF_036971445.1 of Narcine bancroftii. Classification (NCBI taxonomy): domain Eukaryota; kingdom Metazoa; phylum Chordata; class Chondrichthyes; order Torpediniformes; family Narcinidae; genus Narcine; species Narcine bancroftii. The sequence continues at coordinate 257,227,531 of NC_091470.1, forward strand.
CGCCATCCCCTGTGGCACCTTCTCACTTCTCCCCACTCTGTTGCTTGAGGGCCTTCCCGTCAGTCTGAGCCCCTCAATGCCCGGCAATGGGAGGACTCTAGTCTCTGGTCCTTCCCCATAGTGCTCTCATATTGGTTGCACCAAGCCTCCATGAATCTTCAGTATGTACTTCTGCAGCCTTGAATATGCCAGCCAGCAGCATTCCCAGACTGACATCATGCCTGACACTGCGGCCTCAAGAACAGCCCATAGATCATGCTGTTGCTGGGGAAGAACTGTGACAAGGACCCCTGCATCCTTCTCCACACACTCTAAGCTAAACTGCATTCAGCAAAGAGGTGGGCGACTGTCTCCAGTGGACCACAGTCATCTTGAGGGCAATGTGCGTAGTGAGTGATGTTTTGGTTGTACAGGAAGGATCCGACTGGAAGGGCTCATCAGGCCAAGTCCTGGTGCTTGTTTGTGAGCCCTGGCAATGAGGCATTCTGTCAGATGATCTGGAAGGGCTGCACAGGGAACCATCCCACTGAGTCCATCAAGTTTTCATCTCTCAATTTCTGCAGGTCTTTCGGTGGTGACCTTGTGGACAAAAGCATTGGTCTAGAAAATCTTTTCCATGAAGGATAGGTGGTGTGGCAAAGTCCAGTTGATTGGGACATTGCGCAGCCACAGGACCAGGTCTATCCTTCTCAACACCTGGGACAGGTAGAACATAGCGGCACATGGTGTCTTTGTACTTTAGTTCCATGCACGGCCTGATGCAGCCACATGAGAAGGTGGTCATCAGGGTGAGGGACATGTTGGGTACGCCCTTGCCCCAATTGACTAGTGACTTACATGGCAACCTGTCGGACCCTCTCTATCTTGGATCGCCATATGATCTGGGAAAATAGCTGTGACTGTGAGGGTGGAGGTGCAGAGGATGGGTCACACCTGCACCATGTACAGCAGTTATCAAGAGGGACTGCCACACTGACAGACCCAATTCCTGGTGGACTTTGCCCCAACCAATTCTTCTTGCATGCCTCGACCACTCCAAACCAGGTCCTCAACACCTTCAGGTAATTAGATCTGACTGTGAAGGAATGGTAGACCAGACAGACCAGTTATCAAAGAGCATTGCCTTGCTTTTGTTCCGGTTTACCATGGCACCCGATGCTGACTAAAACTGGCCGCAGATGCTGATCAATCTGCGCACCGATCATGTGTCTAAACAAAAGACAGCAATGTCATCCATGCACAAGGAGCTGTTGACCTGAATGGCTTCACTGAATGGCAAAGTCAGTCCTCCCTGAAAAGCTATCAGATTCTTGAAAGCCCCCTTATTACACTAATCAGGGACTGATCTGGCACCACAAAATGACTGGCTGCACCATTGCAAGTTACTTTAAAGCATTAGGATCACTGTGAATATCTGTTAGCTTTCTTATGTACTTATTGCTTATTTTAAATTAATTCAATTAGTTTACTATTATAGTTGATAATTCCCTGTCCAGCTGCAGCAATTAAAAACGTCAGTGCATATGTACATTGCCCAATGTGCAAGACAATAAGCTCATCAATTGATATTATCAAGAGGTTGCAGGAGATGAAAGGAGGATGGGGATGATGGGATTGCTCTGTGTGCAGACATGAACTCAGTTAGACCTAAAGGAGCAGAAGTCGGCCACTTCGTCCCTTCAGCCTGCTGTCCCATTCATCGATCATAGCCTCAGCACAATTTTCTGCTCTTTTCCCACATCCCTTGGTTCATTTCCTATCCAGGAATTAATAGATCATTGTTTTAACTTAATTCAATGATGAGTCAAGAACAACCCCTTCAGGGCAGGGAGTGTTAAGGATTGACTGCCCTTTCTCCTCATCTCATTATTAAATAGCTGCTACTGTGAATCTGACTCTGTATTCAGTGCTCTAACCCAAGAAAAATTTTGGTCATGTTCGTAGAGGTCTTCCCTCACTTTTCTATACCTCCCAACCTCTCAGTCGAGACAAGATGAGAAAGAGCTGTGATGGCAAATTCTATGGGAAACTCTCAAAAAGTAATTGGGCTGAAATTCATGAAAAATTAAAGCTTGGGGTGCTGTGGTAGAAGAGTGGAATATGTGCAGAGGGACACAATGAGGCTTGGTGCAGCAAATACGAGAAATTTGTGGGGAAGGACCACAGTCAAGAGTCTTTCCGTTACCGGGCATCGAGGGGCTGAGACCGGAGGGAAGCCCTTCAAACAACAGAGTGGGAGTAACAATGGAGTGGCAGGAGTGGCAACAGTGGTACGTAGCCAATCAGAGGATTAATGTAACAATGAACAGTAAGAGAGTGTATGAATATAAACCATATAAACCATATAACAATTACAGCACAGAAACAGGCCAATTTAGCCCTTCTAGTCCGCACTGATTCAAGTACCCTCCTCTAATCCCACCTACCAGCACTCTGCCCATTTCCCTCCATCCCCCTCCCATCCATATACTTATCCAACTCTTTCTTAAATGACAAAATTGACCCTGCCTCCACCACCTTTCCCGAAAGCCCATTCCACACAGTAACCACTCTCTGAGTAAAGAAGTTCCCCCCTCATGTTACTCCTAAACCTTTGCCCGTTAACTCTCAACCCATGACCTCTTGTATCCATCTCTCCTACTCGCAATGGGAAAAGCCTTTCCACATCAACCCTATCTATCCCTCTCATTACCTTAAACACCTCTATCAAATCCCCTCTCAGCCTTCTACATTCCAAGGAATAAAGACCTAATTTGCTCAATCTTTCCTTGTATTCCAGGTGCTGAAACCCAGGCAACATTTTTGTAAATTTTCTCTGCACTCTCTCTATCTTGTTAATATCCTTCCTATAAATCGGTGACCAGAACTGCACACAGTACTCTAAATTTGGCCTCACCAATGCCTTGTACAGTTTCATCATTACTTCCCAACTCCTATATTCTATGCACTGATTTATATAGGCAAACGTACTAAAGGCCTCCTTCACCACCCTATCCACATGCACTCCTACCTTCAGGGAACAATGCACCGTTATTCCTAGATCCTTCTGCTCCACTGCATTCTTCAATGCCCTCCCATTTACCACAAGTCTTGCTTTGATTATTCTTTCCAAAATGAAGCACCTCACACCTATCAGCATTAAATTCCATCTGCCATCTTTCTGCCCACTCCTCTAAGCAGTTTAAATCCCTCTGCTATCTTTGAAAACCCTCTTCATCATCCACAATTCCCCCTATTTTAGTATCATCTGCATGTTTACTAATCCAATTTACAGGATGGGAAAGGGTTTTGCTGGATTTTCATTTGTGTATAGTTTGATTTTGGGTGAATGGCCTCCTCCTTTGTTCTGTGATGCTGTGGCTTTGTAATACCATCCAGTAAGCCTGACAGTTCCCTGTTAAAAGCTGTTTTGACAATAAGAATGCATGGTAGCTTGGACTCTGCTTTTTTTTTTAATTTTTTATTTTTCACACCATAAATCACATTAGCCATGATATACACTTTTTCTTTTTCACACATATACAGTGACTTTTTCTTCCCCCCCCCCCCCTCCCTTCTCCCAAGCCACCCCCCCACCCCCCCCTCTCATCCATTTTAGGTATACAATCTAGGTTGCATTAAACCAGTCAGACAATGTTGTCATTCAACAAAAATACACCAGAAATTCTACTGAGTCCATTCTTTTCTTTTCTTCTCCTTCCATCAACTTAGGTAATGTTTGTTCCCGGTAGGTTTTCGCTATTGTATTTAATGTAAGGCTCCCATACTTGTTCGAATATTTCAATATTATTTCTTAAACTATATGTTATTTTTTCTAATGGAATACATTTATTCATTTCTATATACCATGTTTATGCTCCAAATGTTGAGGATACAGCTTTTATTGTAGATGTGTCTTTATTACTTGGACAAGCAAATTCTAATCTGATGATTGGGGGAGATTTAAATGTGGTATTGGAGCCTCTATTGGACAAGTATCCAAGAGTAATTAAGAAATCTAAGATGGCAGTACAAGTGACTAACATGGCGACAGATTTGAATTTAGTTGATATCTGGTGAAGACTTAACCCTACAGAGAAAGATTTTTCTTTTTATTCTTCACGTCATAATTCCTTTTCAAGAATTGATTATTTTTTAATTTCAACACATTTGCAGGATAAGGTTATATCTGTGGATTATAAGGCAAGGTTGGTCTCAGATCATTCATTATTATTATTAGAATATCAGAGTTCACAAGACGTTCAAAGAACCCCAAGATGGAGATTTAATACTATGTTATTACAAAATCCAGAATTTATTAGTTATTTAAAAAAACAAATTGAGGATTTTATTAGTAATAATGTTAACTCTGTTTCTAGTCATTTTGTTTTATGGGACGCAATGAAAGCCTTTTTACGAGGTCAAATTATTAGTTATGCATCTAAAGTAAATAAAGAGAGAATTAGAGAGATTGAAGATTTAGAGAAAAAGATAACTGTTAGTGAAAAAGAATTTCAAAAAAATGCTACTGAAATGCAAAAGAACCAGTTAACTAATTTAAAATTAAAGTATAATGAATTACAAACATATCGATTTGAATGTTTAATGAATCAAACTAAACATAAGTTTTATGAATGGGGCGAGAAAGCTCATAAAGTTTTATCATGGCAGTTAAAAAAAGAACAATTATCCAGGATTATACCAGTAATTAGAAAAAAATCGGGTATTACTTTTAGACAAAAAGAAATTAATGAGGAATTTTGCAATTTTTATTAAAAAAAAAGAATGCATGGTAGCAAGGTGAGTAGAGCAGTTGCCTCATCTTCCAGCTGCCCAGGTTTGATGTTGACCCCAGGGGCTGTCTTTGTGAGGTTTGCAGGTTCAATCCCACTATCTGTATGGGATTTGCAAGTTTGATCCTGCTGTATGTGTGGCGTTTTCAAGTTCAACTCTGCTGTCCGTGTGGGGTTTGCTGGTTCAATCCAACTGTTTGTGTGAGGTTTGCAGGTTCAATCCCGCTGTCTGTGTGGGGTTTGCAGGTTCGATCCTGCTGTCTGCATAGGGTTTGGAGGTTCCATCCCACAGTCTGTGTGAGGTTTGCATGTTCAATCCTGACCTCATGCACTCTCTGTGTGGTTTTATGATTCGTTCCTACGAATGAGGGGGTTTCCTCTGGGTGCCCCTGCTTCCTTTCATATCCAAATGATGTGCTGGGTGGGCAGATTTCCCCCAAGTATGTAGTCAAGTGGTACAATCTGGGGGGAGGTGACGGGAATGTGGGGAGAATAAAATGGGATTCATGTCGGATGAGTGGTCAACAGTTGGCATGGATTCAAAGGGCCAAAGGGTCTGTTTCTGAGCATGTGCCTCTTGCAAAAAGAGAGGATAACATAAGAACTCACTTCAACCTCACTGAGAATTCTAGAATAGTCTTCTGAAGACAGAAAACGGCAGAAGCTGGAATCTGAAACCAAATACAATCTGCAGTGCACAAAAATGCTGGAGAAACTCAGCAGGTCACCCAGTGTCTGGGTGCTTCCTCAGGAATCTGGACCAGCAGGTGATGGCTGAATAGAAAGGTTTGACAAAAACAAAATCATCTGCAGCCAAACACAATCTGCTGGAGGAACTTAGTGGCTTGAGGAGTGGGAGAAAAAGGATGGTTGATGTTTCAAGACGAACCTCTACATTGGGACTAAGGGGCTGGATAAAGAGTTGAGGCATTGAAAGAGAAGTTACTAAGGGTTACACTGCTTCTGTACTAATGGCCACCGTCCTGACGAGGATCCCGGCCTGAAACATCGCCCATTCTTTTTCTCCCTGAGTACATGCTGAGTTTCTCCAGCAGACTGCTTTGAGCATGCAACTATGGGTGAGAGTCTCAAATTGAATTTGAGACTGCAATGCCTTGCATTTGAGGCATTAGTCCATCACCTTCCTTAATTTAAGCACTACAGATGATAAAGATCCCTGGTAAGGAAGATAAGGTTTCCATTCAATCAACATCATCCAAACAAATAACTCTCTCTGGTGTCTCATTTGCTGTGTGTGGCAGCTTGCTATGTGTGATGTGGTTGTTGTGTTTGTATATTACAATAATAACTAGACATGAAAAGTATTTAAATGCCTCTTGGCACTGGTGAGCTGTGCTGCAGATAGCAGAGAATGATTAGTCATCATAAGCTACTTAAACCACATTGAAAGCTGTCTAACTTTGGAAGTGAATTGATAGCAGACTGAGAAATACCTGTCTCTGGGTATCACCACTGATCATTGTGAACAATAGAGAAACACAAAAGCAATCTTGAGTAGACCTCAGCAAATCAGACAGCGCCCCTGGGGAGAAATTGTCAGTTAACAATTTCAACTCAAAACCCTTTATCAAGACTGATAATGGTTGATGTAACTTATGGACCCCCCCCCCCCCCACCCCCGGAACTTCCTCCCTCCTCTCCTTCCTCCTCCTTTCCCCCTCCCCCTCCCATCTCTCTTTTCAGGGGCCTGCCGGTTTTTGCTCATACCTCAATGAAGGGCTCAGACCTGAAACATTGGTTACCCTTTACTTCCATTAGATGCCGCGTGACTGCTGAGTTTCTCCTGCACCTTTGCGTACTGCACTCAAGCCCAGCATCTGTAGACGTTGAACTCCAGGAGGAGGGAGGAAGGGGCAGGGGAAAGGAGCACTGGGTGTTTGATGGATCTCGGGGGGGGGGGGGGGGGGGGTTGATGAATCTGCATTTCTCTGTGATTCTCAGAAAGCTTTTAGACTTACCTCGAGGTCCATGCTAATTTGGCTCACTTTAAAATCAGTCTTGTTCATCAAGGCAATGGATGTGGTGATGGGACAGGTATAACACAAGGCCCAGTCCTTTGCACATCAATGCCAACAAATATTGAATGTAATCCAGCACTTGCTGCCTTAAGAATTTTACAGGAGCAGGGTGAATTGTCAATGGGACCCATCTGGACTCAGTTTGGGAATCTCAAGGCCTTTTCATGCAGAGAAAAATCATGACTGTATAGACTATGTCGGGAGACTTATCTCTATTAATGCACCCTGGCTGGTTCCAAGGCGCTGATTGCAATCCTTCTCAGAGAAGGATCATCAACGGAACACTATGCTCTACCACCTCACATGAATGTACAGCTGATGCAAGTGGCTGGCTAGGGGCAGGCTGATGATGTCGTGATAACGCCGTCAGCCAGTGACCCATCTCCCCTCTCTCCCACCCATTCACCCCTCCCTTCATGACCCCCTTAGGGCAGAGAGGCCAACAGGAGCCATCAGGCTGTGGGCGGGGGGGGTGGCGGGAGCCATCAGGTCGGGGGCTGTCAGGACAGGGGAGGCCAGCAAGAGTTGTCAGGGCAAAGGCTGTCAGGGCAGGGGTGGTTGGCAGGACCTGTCAGGGTGAGGGCCAGTTGGTTTGAACTATGACAGCCCTGCCTGCTGCTCCGACACCTCACCAGGCCGCTTTGGCCTTTGAGACCGCTCATCAGTGACTCAAAACCCCACACAACTGGAACTATTCTGGGAAACACAGAGCAGCTCCAGCTGCGTGGGAGATTATGGATCAGGAAGACGGACATTGCTGTGCTGCATATTTATGACAGGTGGCACTACAGCACCAGTCGCCCAGCCTCCATCGACTTCGAAGGGCGCTACCAGGCACCACTCAACATGAATGCAACGCAGGAGCAGCCTTTTAGGTTTTATGTTTTCCCTCTGCACTTATAGCTGGCCTCCAGGTGGAAGCCTGGCAGGAAAGGGCCTTCACCTTCTTCCTCCTCTTCACTATGTTCCTGATTCACAAGAAACTGGAGCACTGTCTTCAAGTTGTACATAAACAGGAATAGCGGTTGCAATAATATTTCCAGAGAACCTACCTGCCTGAAACTTGTATCTGTACAAGTTCAAGCTCAGCCTTATTAGCATCTGACTGTACATCTTTTTTTTTCTGGCTATCCATCCCGTAGGATGATGATGGTTTCTTTCAATCAGTTTGTGGCATTTGATGATACCCCACACCTCAGAAAGAACAGTGTGTATGTGAATGGATTTTAGGGGAGTAGGGGGTTGCATGGGTCCAGACCCACCCTCTCGGCATCCCCTCCCAGATCTAGTGGCATGGTGAGGTCCAAGACAGCTGGGGGAAGTTCTGTTGCAGTTAATGGCCAGACCAAGCTTCATTGCAAGGGATGCCCTTTCCACGGCATGTGCTTGCTAGTTGGCTGTTAACCCAGCAAAGGGTTCGTCTGCCCTTTGACAAGTCTTATTTCTCATCCTGCAGGATGTCTAATCACCCTCCACACCAGGCAAGCCTGGTGGGGAAGTCGGTTTAGTTGCCAACTATCTGCCATGCGACAGGTAGTACTGGGTTACGTGGTACCAGTAGCACTCAGACCAGTGACCTGATATTACATATACAATATGATGAAACAGTTATGTATTTTTACATATAAATAATGTAATTTTTCCATTGTCAGTTTTCACACTTACCTTCTGGAGTGACCATTCAGACAGAACTACCTGTGCACGATATCACGGCATGTTTAGACTAAATACCTGATGTGCAGCACTTTTGTTGGCTGGATGTAGGTCGATGTCACCCATTATGTCGTATTCATTAGCCCATTGCTGCTAACCTACAGTTCAGTTCAGACTGCAGGTGGTCCCCAATAATGTCTAGGGGTGCCGCAGGAAAAATTTTGGAATGGAAATGAATCAGTCATTTCCATTCTGATCTTTTTACACAGACTGCGTTCCGGGAATTTAGAAATAATTTCCCAGAACACAGCGGCTGTGTTAAAAAACATGTGTTTCTTCTACATGTTCACACTGTGACAGAGTATATAGATATGTTTTTGGGAGATAAATTGGGGAAGGTTTGTTTGAGTAGGTCACATACAAACACTTTAAAACAGATCTTATTTAAAATGCTAATGTTATATATAGTGGCTTCTCGTAGCTTTTGCAAGAACTTTGAAAAGTGCTCAAGAGATTTTACTAATGGATTGTTGTTTACTAAAGGCAACAGATGAAAGAGAATGCTGGAGCCACTGCTGTCTGAAGGAGAACTTGCTTTTGTAAGAGGGTCATGTGGTTTTGAAAGCAGAGAGAGTCAAACAGGCTTTCTCTCAGAGAGAGAGAGAGAGAGAGAGAGAGAGAGACACACACACAGATCACTTGACAGTGTTACAGCCAGCAGAAGTAGCTGGGACTGGAGCAGGACAAGCTGGCAAGCCCGACTGGAAGGCGGCCTGGTCAAAGCCCTTGTGGTTCATGCAAGAGGCTGTCTAATGTTTCATTTGAATAAGGAACTCTGTAATAACCTGAAAGAAAGAGATTATCATCTGGAAAACTCTGACGGGGCAAGTTTCAACAGCAAGACTTTGAGGTAACTGATGAAAGTACATCAGTTGTGAATGTCCTGAAACAACAAATCTCTCTCTGAAAACCGACAAGAACCTTCCTGAGCAGTAACCATTTACCTTTTGAAAACCAAAGCCTGGTGAACTTTATAAATGTTTAATTCTAAGCACAGTATATGAATTGCCTGCAACCAGTGAATTTGGAGGAATGAGAAGTGAGATTGGACTGTGAACCAAAGAACTTTTCTGAACTTACACAAACATTACGCACATGTGCGCTTAGAATTCAAAGGGGGTTAAGTTAGATTAAGTAAATCAATAGTGATAAGTTAAAGTTTGATTCTATTTTCATGTTTAAAGATAATTAAAAGCAACTTTTGTTTAAGTAACCATTTGTCTTGATGAATATCTATTGCTGCTGGGTTTTGGCTTGTAACAACACACATACACAAACAACACATATATTATAAAGATATAACATAAAATAAATATATATCAAAAGAGGGGAAGGGTGGGAGAGGGGAAGGGGAGAGAGAGGAGAAGGAGGTGAGAGGGGTATTCATTTCATTTGTAAGAGACCTAAGGTTACAGAATACCATTCATCAATCTCACAGTCTGTGGGAAGAAGCTACTTCCCAACCTAGAAGTCCTGATTTTGATGCTCCTGTACTTCCTTCCTGATGGTATTAGGTCAAAAATTCAGTGTGATGGATGATAGGGGGTCACAACTCTCACCTGACACTGGGCTTGTAGCAGCCAGAGCTTCCAAATGTAAGAAGGGGCAATGGCAAAATGGAAGATGTCAGAAGGGAAACACAAGGTGGTTGAATCTTGAGCAAGGAAAGTGGAGCTGTAGGAACACATCAGGTCAAACAGCATGCATGGATAGAAATGGTCAGTCAACGTTTCAGGTTGGATGCCTGATCGAGGATAGGATGGGAGGGGGATGTATCGTGTTGAAAAGGGGAAGGAAGGGGAAAGGGGTCGAGGAGATAGTCACTATGAAGGTGGGAGAGGTGGAGAGACAGGTTTAAGCGGGAGAGGTCTTTGGGAGGGGAGTGAGTTGGTGTTAACTTTAATCAAATATAAAGAAGTGTATGACAAATAATGCGAGTACAAGCAAGTACTTGGAGCAGTTAAAGGACAAATGCAAAAGGGGGAACTGGATCGGGGATGATGGTGACCTGAAATTGGAAACTTCAGTATCCACACCATTAGGTTTTGGAATACCCAGAAGGAATATGATGTGTTGATCCTCGAGTTTGCGTTTGGCTTCACTCTGGCAAAGGTTGAGGCCTGTGTGGGAATGGGAGGAGGGGTACTGAAAACTTCAGCATGAACTCACAGACAAAGCACAGGTGGTCAGTGCAGTGGTTGCCCACTCTGTGTTTGGTCTCATCAATGAAAGGGAGGGCACCGATCAGATTGGATGGTGTCCCTGAATCAGAGGGTTGTGGGTTCATTCCTGGTGTGGGAACAAGTGTCCACAGTTCGAGGCTTCTAATACCAGCATTGGCAGGGATGGGCTGCGATGTGGAGGGGGTCCAGAGACCTGCGCTATTGGATCCACTGCCCACAAAGTGGGCAAAATAGCCACAGGTATTCTGAGTCAGAATAACTTCTACTCTCTCTATAGAAGCTGCCTAACCTATCAGGTATTTTGTGATTTTATTATCCATATTATCGCTGTAAGAAACCCTCACACTCCTGGGCAGGGCATAAATGAGGCATGCGAGGGAACACTCTTCCACTTACATGGAGGAGCACAGCTTCAACAACCCTCCCCCCCAAGTTTGGCACTCTCCGGAACAAAGTAACCTAGCTGGCGAAGGACTCAGGCCCAAAACATTGGTTAACATTTACTTCCTATGGATGCTGTGTGACTTGCAGTGTTTCTCCAGCATGTTTGCACTTGACTCCAGCAACTGCAAGCTTTTTTGTTCAATTTACTTGATCAGTAGCCATTCCACCACCCTGGACACTCATTAACTCTGCCATCGGGACACCCTGGCTATCCCCATCATCTTTTCCAGTTGTTAGCTGAATAACTGATAACAATGAGTCAGAATACAGGATGGAGATTGGGAATCTGGTCGGGTGGGGCCAGAACAACCGTCTTGTCCTCAACGCCAACAAGACCAAGGATCGTATTGCTGATTTTAGGGAGGAGAGGACAAGGGACCATGCACCTGTCTGCATTGTTGGAACAGAGGTGGAGAGGGTTAGTTCCTGGGAGACTGTATTTCAGATTTCTCCTGGAGCCAGCATATCAAGACAACCATGAAGAGACCACACCAATGCCTATACTTTCAAAGAAGTCTTTTTTTTTGTTTCTTTTTTAAAATTATGGAACACTTCACGAATTTGCGTGTCATCCTTGCACAGGTGCCATGCTAATATTCTCTGTATTGTTCCAATTTTAGTATATGTGTTGCCGAAGCGAGCACACTTTCAAAGAAGTCTGAGGTGGTTTGGCATGTCACTGAATACTCTATCAAACGTCTACAGGTGCATTGTGGAAAGTACACTGACTGGTTGCATCGTAGCCTGGTTTGGGAATTTAACAGCCCTGGAATGAAGAAGGATGCAAAAGGTAGAATGCAATAACATCTGGATAGAAATTGTTCCATCAGGCAGACACAGCATGGATTCAGGAAGGGCAGGTCATGTTTAACAAACTTACAGAAGTTTTTTGAGTATTTAACAAGTGTAGTGGATAGAACAGGTGGATGTTGTATACATGGATTTTCAGAAGGCGTTTGATAAGGTGTGTGAAATATCCATTGTTATGATACAGATGCAGGGAGTTGGAAGTACTGTATTTTTGTGGACAGAGGATTAGTTAACCAATAGAAGGTAGAGGGTTGGGAAAAAAGGGAGTCTCTGTGTTTGGCAATCAGTGGTGAGTGGAGTGTCACAGGGGTCAGTATTGGGCCCTCAACCAATCACAATATGCGTGAACAAGTTGGAAGAGGGGAGCAAGTGTAGCGTATCTAAATTTGCTGATGACACTAACACTAACTTGAGTGGAAAAGCAAATTGTGCAGAGAATCTGCAGAAGGATACAGACATTGGTTGTGTGGGCAATGTCTCCTTCTCCTCCCCTTCCTCGACTCTTTCAATCTGCCCTTCACCTACACCTTCTTTCCTCCCACACTCCAACCCTTCTTCCTATCAGGGTGTACCTTCCTCATCCCATTGTCTCTTCCTCCTGTCACATCCTTTCTTCTTACTTTCTTTTCCGTTTCTTGCTCCCCACCCCCCCCCCCCCCCCCACCCAACTACCTGGATTACCTATCACCTGCCAGGACTGGTCCTCTCTTTCCACCCACCCTCCCTTTTACTCAGGCTTCTCCCCTTCTCTTATTACTCCTGATGATGGTTTACAGCCCAAAACATTGACTATCTATTGCCTTCCATGGATGCTGCCTGGCCCGCATTTTGGACTATACCCACTGGAATCTGGATGAAGAGGAGAGGATCTCATTGAAATCATGGAGAGTATAGGCAAGTTAGAATCTGGAAAGTTGCTTCCACTGGAAAGTGAGGCAAGAACCAGGGGACAGAGCCTCAAGATTCAGGGGAGAACATGTAGGACAGAAATAAGGAGGAATCTTCTCCCAGAACCCAAAGACTGCCTCATTAAATATACATTGAGACAGTGTTTTGCATAGTAGGCAAGTTAAGAATGATGGGGAACCAGGCAGATAAGTGGAGCTGAGTCCACGGCCAGATCAGCCATGGTCTTATTGAATAGGTCAGTAGGCTCAATGAGTCAGATGGCTGACTCCTGCTCCTATTTCTGATGTTCTTACTCCTCCAGTACTCTGTGCTGTTGCAGGCTGTCCATCTGTCAGTGATGTAAAAGAGGGAAGGGGGGGGGTCACTGCTGCCGGTAGACCGTGAGCATTGGGCCAGGTCTGAGTTCTTCAAGAAGCTGTTGCCTCAGGTGGTGCCCTGATGTTTGATCATCGACAATGGTCTCCATGGAGGGGAACCTCCTGACAGCTGGGCAGCTGTTCTATGTTTTCAAGACTTCATTGAGAGAGAGAGACCCTTCAGTGTTGTACAGCAGGACAGACTGGTTGAGGAAACTGGAACCTCTTTTTGTGGAAACTCTTAACAAGATTTTGAAGTGCAGAATTAAACCCAGTAAAAATAACATGAAGTTCAACCCTAATGCAAACCATCTACAGCCTTCCTAATTAATCAATGTCATTGCAAATCTTTTCCATTCTGTCAACACTGGATAAGCACAAAGGAGCTCCAGAAATATTCTGATGTTATTTTTCATGTTGTCTTACAACATAAAAGAAGGCCATTCAGCCATCGAGTTGATGCTGGCTCTTAGAGCAATTCCATCTCCTGCATTTCCCTGTGACCCATACTCTCTCGCAGACCCCTAAAACATCTCCCAATTCCACCAAACTGCACGCGTTAGGAATGTGGGAGGAAAGCGGAGCAATTGGGGGAGCTAAACCCATGTGATTGTGGGGAGAATGTGCAAACTCCACGTGGCGTTTGGGATCAAACCCACCTCTCTGGAACTGTGAGGCAATAGCTCTAACTGCTGCTTCAACTTCCCATTCCCTGCTCATGACAGAAGGTACAGAAACACGTGTTCGCCATGTATTTTGTGGCCCCGTGACACCCCAAAGGTACTCCTCAACCAAATGAACTTCAGAACTTGTCAATCATGGACCAGATTGCTTCTTTTAATGACTGCGGTCAGCTCAGGGAGAAATCACATACAAGATAGCCACAAGGGTTTGAAACACCAATTTATACAAAGAACATTACAGTACAGGCCCTTTGGCCCTCGATGTGGTGCTGACCTATATAAACATTCAACAATAATCTTCCCCTGCCCCCATGACCATAATCCTCAATTTTACTGTCTTATGTATGTCCCATTGTATGAGCCTCCATCACTATCCCCAGAAATACATTCCAGATAGCCACCACCTCTGACATCTCCCCTAAACTTTCATCCACTCTGGTATTAGCCAGTGTCATCCCAGGAGAAAGGGCCAGGCTGCTTGCTTTATCTCTACCTCTTATTATCTACCTCTGTCGGTCATAAGACAATGCAGTACTCACTCAAGAGCCATAGAACCATGAAACGCTGCAGCACAGAAACAGTCCCTTTGGCCCATCTAGTCCATGTTGAACTATTATTCTACCTCGTCCCAATGACCTGCTCCTGGACCATTTACCTCCATACCCCTCCCATCCACGCACCTAACCAAATTTTTCTTAAATGTCAAAAATCAAGCCTGCAAAATTGACCCCACATGGACTGAAGTTTTAAGAAGCCTTTGGGATGGACAAGAAGCCATAATTTCTGGATAGGGACAAGAGAAGTCATTCAGTCCCTGAGCCTGTTCTAGCATTCTGTGAGACCGTGGCTGAACTGTGAGTATATACTGACCTTTATCCCATTTTCTCTAATATTTCTGCTTTCCAAAGCCACCAGGCCTCAGATTTAAGATGAACAATCTCTTTCAAAGGATCTGCAGATTTATTCCCCTCACTGTGTGTGTGACTCCCTCCCTGAAGGATCTAACTCTAATTCCCAGACTATTGCCTCCTGGACCACAAACCCAACCTACCCCCTAATTTAACCCCACCAGTGAAAAGCATTCCATTCCTAATCCGTGTTGTGCACACATTAGTTACTGAGAGTAATTTGTCTGAGTGGCACAGATGGACAACCACATCAATAACTGGATGTATGAGTGTCCCTCTCTTCCCTGATTCAGCAGGTGCTGCAGGAGAGTGAAGACTGACAACACCTCCATCCCCACCCCCCCACCACACTAACTCTCTGGATGGTGATTCTAGCCCATCCCCACATCCTAGACAGGATGGACAGCCCTCTCAATACCAATACCAGAGGGCATCTGTTTAAGGAAAGTTTAGGGGAGACATCAGAGATTTTTTTTTACACAGAGAGTAGGTGTGAAGGAGGGAAGGTTTAGATCAGTGGTTTTCAAATTTCCCCTAAACTCATTCTCCACCTTAAGCAATTCCCATGCCATGAGCTCTGTGATTGGTAAGGGATTGCTTAAAGTGGGAAGGGAAGGTTGAGAACCACTGCTTTAGACTGTTACTGAAATATTTTGCTTGAGAAAAATTGTCTCTGGCCCATTTCCTTTGGAGTTATGAAACCGTGCACAGAACAAGTCAATTAGATACGATTAAAACAACGGTTTTCAAATTTTTTCTTCCCACCCACATATCACATTAAGCAATCCCTTACTAATCACAGAGCACCTCAGGCATAGGGAATACTTAAAGTGAAATGTGAGTTCGGGGGGCAGTTTGAAACCACTGGTTTGGATTGCTGATTAGGTTTATATTGGTCAGCACAATATAAAGGGCTTGTACTGCACTGCAATGTTCTCTGTTCTATCTATGTAACCCTTGAATCATAATCAGACCGTGAATTCACACAACCCACCAATCTTACTCATTATATTCTCCCCATATTCCCATCAACCTCTCGACTCGCTCACACATCAGGGACAACATGCAGTGGCTAATTAGCTCACCAACCTGCGCATCTCTGTGGTGTGGAAGAAAATCTACCCTGGGGACGTGAAATAAGTCGCCTGTCGTGTGGTCCACTGTTTGAAATATTGAAATGTGGCCGGGAGTGCATATATATGGTTCCCAACCTGGAGTCCATAATTCACTTGGAATAGCTTGGGGGGGTGGTGAAATGATAAAGATTACAGGAAGTTTGCTTTAATAATAGCAGGAAGTTAGCCAAGAAGTTCACAATAAAAGGAAAAGTAATTAAAAACACATTTGCCTCCTCCTCAATTGGAGGTTGGCCCTCTTTGCAGGAGTCAGAATGATCGAGTCACACAGAATGGAAGCAGGCCCATCAGCCCAGCTTGCCCATTCCGAGGAAAATGTCTCACCCACACCAGGAACACTTGCCTGCGATTGGCCCTCGAAACCCAGCCTATCCAGGTATTCATCTTAAACATTGCTAAAGTACCTGCCTCAACCATTCCTCCAGAAGCCCATTCCATACAGCCACTACTCTCAGTGTACAAAAGTCACCACTCAGTTTGTAGTTAAATCTCCCACCCTTCACCGAACCTATGTGCTCTGGACAACCATAGTCTAGGAAAAAGACTCCAATTCCTTTCATGATTTTTTGCACCTGGAGAGACTCTCATAAAGGAAAAGCCATGACATCATCTTGCATTTTGGGGCAGGGCAGAGGTTTATTTTCCACACAGCGGGCAAGTCGTTCCTTTGTCTGAAAATTCGATTATGGATGAGTATGCACAGATCTGGCAGGAGAGCAGAGATCTCCCCTCTACAATAGCACCATTCTTCACTGACTTCCCCTATCCCCACTGTTCGAGTAGCTCTCCAAACCCTGAGTTAATCCCGATAGTTGCATCAAGATCCCCCATCCATTGGAAAAGCACTGCTGGTTATGATATGAGGAAGGTTTCCCGCACATGTTTGGATTTCAACCAAGTACTTAAATCTCCCAAAGGTTTAACGTAATGTTCCAACATGTTACTCACCCAGTATTCATAATACTAATGCTTGTAAAACCTAGAAGTGACATGACAACAGTGGAAAATAAGTTGGTAAATGAGAACATGTTGTCTCATTTTAAAACAGACAGGCATATCAATGCAACTGACTTACTCAACCTGCTACATTTCAGAAATCTATCTGTAGATTAGAATGTAATTGGGGATGACGATTCACAATGTGCACAAGGTTTGAATGTTTCAGTTACTGAAGGTTTTACTACACACCATCAAATAAACCCCCACACACACACACACACACATGCATGTGTGCGCGCACACATACACATATGTACATACACACACATGTACATACACACATGCACACACACAAACACACATGTACATACACACATACATACAAACACATATATGCACAAACACATACACACACATACACATACATGCACACACATAAATACACACACATATACATACACACACATGCACACACACATACACACATATACACATATACCTATACACACACACACACACACACACACACACACACACACACACACACACATATCCCCACATGTTCATCCACTCACATCGGCACTAGGTCATGTGTGGAACACATCTTTTCTCATTCATGAGCATATTCATATGTAAATACACACACCAAACGCATACTTGCACACAGATGCACACAATTATCATTTAGTGTCATTGGTTCAATACACAAACACACAAACGTGCACGCATGTATGTGCCCAAGTACACAGACACAGACAGCCTGCACGTGATTCTTATCTCTAGAATCAGGCCATTATCACATTGTTTCTGGGTAGCCTCATTACTAATTGGCACTGGCACCACATTTTCTCCATTATGTTGGGACTGGTGATCAAGATTAACTGGAAATAAAACATGAACGTCTGCAGACACCGTGATTGAAGTACAAACACAATGTTGGAGAAGCTCAGCAGGTCAAACAGTGTACTGCATATAGCAAAGATAAATATGTTTTTTACATAGAATTTATGGGTTTTTTTCCATTCAAAATTATTTTCCTACCTTCCGGAGTGGCCAGTCACACATGAATGACCAAAACTCCGAATCCTTACGCAAGTTTACATTGAATATCGGAAGTGTGGTAGATCAAGAGCTGGGACTTGCAAATTCATGCGATTCATTAGACCATTGTTGCAGACAGCCTGCAGTTCAGTTTAGACTGCAGGCAGTCTGCAATAATGTCTAGAGGTGTCGCAGGTAAATTTTCAGAACGGGAATGAGTCACTCATTTCCGTTCCAATCTTTTTACACAAAGTGCGTTCCAGAGGGGCGTGGCAAGATGGCGTAGTGGATGGACATGCAGTCCTAATCCTCCCCAGCCAGTTTTTTGAAGTACCCATGTTTAAATTTTAATTTAGGTATATAAACGATTTGTTTCTGTTTTTGAGTGTATCAGTTGTCTATAATGGCGACTAATATTGAAAAGCCTGGGGTTCAACTACAGAAAGAACTACTTTTTAAGAGCGCTGGTGAGCTGGGACCTGCCTGTCCAGCTGGAGCAGTGGGGATGCCGTCGGGAGCCTCCGAGCCACAGGGAGCTCCGGCCAGGTTGAGTATTGCGCCGGTGCCAGTCTTCTCCCCGCAAGATGGCGCCGGCTTGTTGGAGAGGTCAACCGACAACCCATGCGTTCGCGGGGTCAGGCGCACGGCTGATCCGATGGAGCAGGGGGCCCTTGGGCCCACGCTGCCAATGGGGGAGTCAGGGGTGCACGGGGGTCACTGGGGACCGCCCCTTCATGGCCCCTTGCTCTACTGGGCGTGCGCAGTGTTTCCGGGGTCTGGGGTCTGTTGGGTCGCATGTGGGCTGTGGGGGGGGCTGGGTGTCTGGGCCCACAGCCCCACGGGGAGGGTCTTGGCGGCAGGGGACCAGGAGGAGGACTTGCCTTGTGCAGCTGGTTCACGGGAGTGGCGGGGGGGGCTTGGGTATGGTGGGTCTCGGTGTGTGGTGCTGGAGTCCGGACTGGACTCTGTTTTTTCTGTGTTGAAGGGGATTCCTTGTTGTGTGCATCCTGTGTCTCATCAAATGACTGAGGTGCGGTCTGCAGTGTCTGGGGATTTGTCTATGCTTGGGAGAGATGCTGGTAGGTGCCTTGGGTGGATGTGGTGCAGGAGAATTTTGGAGAATTTGGGGCAGATTTTTCTGAATGTAGAGAGCAGGTTCGGCGTAGTAAAGAAGAAATGGAAAGGGTGGGGGATTCGTTCATGGATTGGGGAATTCGGAGGAGAGAATTATTAAAAAGGCTTGACTCGTTGGAGGTTCAGGGCCGGAGGGGTGATGTGGAAGTTATGGGCCTTCCGTGGGATATGGACGGTGCGGATCCAATAAAGATTTTTGAGGATTGGGTCCCTGGGATGTTGGGAAAAGAGTTCTTTCCGGGTGGCTTGGTGCTGGGGGGGGGGGGCACGGGGAGCATTGGGGGGGTCCATTGCCAGGTCAACTGTCACGAGCGGTGTTGGTTCAGTGCTTGAATTGTCAGGATGGAGAGGTGATTTTGCAGTTGACAATGCAGGGGGTGGGGCAGGGTTGGGCCCCGGTGATGATTCGGAATAATGGAGTTTTTTTCTGTGTTGATTTGGGTCAGGAAATTGTCAAACGTCAACATGAGTTTGATTCGGCCGGGGGTGGGGTGTGGCAGAAATGATGTGGATTTACTTTTCGATACCCTGCAGTGTTGAAGGTTTTTTATGGCAATTATCAGTCTCAATTTTTTGAGAATGATCACGATGCATTGGTTTTCGCTAATTCGTTACCGGATCTACATGGTCAGGGAAGAATTTCACCGTCATCATCTAAAAGAAGTGCCAATAGACATGGAAATGGACAGAATGGAAAGAACAGGAAGAATGGGAAAGATGTGAAGAAGGAGGCTTTGAAGTTGAGGATACAAATCAATCTTTGGGACTGGAGTTCCCAGGACTGAATATATTAATAATGTTGAATTACATTATTATATATATTGTATATCTGGCTGGGGGGAGGTGGATGGCTCTGATATCTTTTATAGTCATCTGCCACTGGTGGAGTGATCCACACCCAGTTTTTTAGGGAATTACTACCTTTGGGGTTTTTTTTCTCTATTTTGGGAAGAATTAATTGTATTCCTTTTCATATTAACTTTTTTATAATATTAGGGGAGGGAGAGTAGATTTTTGTTTATTAACAGGAGACCATTTTTTTATATTACATGCTTAACTTGATAGTTTATTAAAATGTCTAGTTTGAAATTTGCAACTTTTAATGTTCAGGAATTAAATAATACAATTAAGCGAAAGAGAGTTTTAGCTTATATTAAGAAAATGAAAATTGATATTGCTTTTTTACAAGAAACACATTTTGACTAAAAAATAATATTTGAAATTGAAAAGAGTTTGGGTTAGTCATGTTTTTTTTTCTTCATTTAACTCTAAGGCAAAAGATGTTGCGATTTTAGTTCATAATAATTTATCTTTTGAGTTACAGACTGTAGAGGGGAATGCTGGGAGGGTTTTAAAAGTGGATTGTAACATTTTTAATGAACTCTGGACTTTACTCAATATCTATGCACCTAATGTAGATGATGAATGTTTTATTTCAGACACTTTTTTGTTATTAAGTCAAGCTAATGAAAATATTTTAGTTGGGGAAGATTTTAATTATGTTTTGGATCCATAATGGATAAATCCCCAAAATGTATCAAAAAATCAAAGATGGCGATACAAATTGGGGCTTTAATGAAAGTCTTAAATTTGGTAGATATTTGGAGAAGGATGAATCCTACAGAGAAAGATTTTTCTTTTTATTCTTCTAGGCATGATTCCTTTTCTAGAATAGATTTTTTTAATATCGGCACATTTACAGGGAAAGGTATTGCAGGCAGATTATAAAAGTAGAATAATAACTGATCATTCTTTATTATTTTTTCTTTTGCAAGTTCAGAGGTGTTACATCCATCTTATAGATGGAGGTTTAATACAATGTTGTTGAAAAAACCTGAGTTTGTTGCTTTTGTTAAGAAACAGATTGAATTTTTCTTAACGGAAAATGTTAACTCTGCTCAAAGTAGATTTGTAGTATGGGATGTGCTAAAGGCTTATTTAAGAGGACAAATAATTAGTTATGCTACTAAAGTTAAGAAAGGGTATATGGATGAAAGTATTAAATTAGAAAAGCAGATTGATGAATTGGAGAAGGAATTTCAGAAGGGAATAACAGAAGATCAGAAGATAGCTTTGACTAGATTGAAATTGTGATATAATACGTTACAGACTTATCGATTTGAATGTTTACTTAATCGAACCAAACAATGATATTATGAGTGGGGTGAGAAGGCGCATAAAGTACTTGCGTGGCAATTAAAGAAGAAGCAGACTTCAAGGGTTATTAATGCTGTTAAAAAGAATTCAACAGTTACCTAAAAACCTCAGGAAATCAATAAACAGTTTTATTCATTTTATAAAAAATTATATACTTCTGAGGGGAAACAGGATAATGGATCTATTGATTCTTTTTTTATCTACATTAAAGTTACCAGCATTAGATGAAGAGGATATTATAGATTTGGAAGCTCCATTCACAGATCTAGAAATTAAGACCGCTATGAAGGAAATGCCTAATGGTAAGTCACCAGGAGATGACGGGTTTTCGGTGGAATTTTATAAAGTTTTTCGTGAAGATTTACCTTCGGTGTTTGGGGAGGTATTACAACAAGTGACTCAACATTATGAGTTACCAGAATCTTGTTCTAGTACTTTAATTACTGTAATTCCAAAGAAAGATGGAAATCCTTTAAAGGTGTCTTCATATAGGCCTATTTTTTAATTGAATGTGGACTATAAAATAATAGCTAAGTTGTTAGCAAATTGGCTTGCTAGCTATTTACCTAAATTAATACATGTGGATCAAACAGGTTTTAAATAAAATAGACATGCTTTGGATAATATTCTTTGACTAATTAGTTTGACCAATGCATACTGACGGCAGCCCAACCATCCAATGGTGGTTGCACTTGATGCGGAAAAACCTTTTGATAGGGTCGAATGGAATTTTTATTTAAGGTCTTGGAAATTTTTAAATTTGGCCCTTTTTTTAATTTGCTATGTTAAAGCTTTATATACAAACCCGACTGCTAGGGTGGTGACAAATGGACAGATTTTGTCATCTTTTAAATTAACACGTTCTACTCGACAGGGTTGTCCATTGTCACCAGCCCTATTTGCGGTGGTCATTGAACCGTTAGCTCAATTAATACAGCAAAATGAGCAGATACAAGGGATGAGAGTTTTGGATGAAGAGTATAAGATTAATTTATTTGCAGATGATGTTTTGATATACTTAACAAATCCGGAACAATCTTTGCTGCATTTATGGGAATGTTTATTACAGTATGGATCATTATCTGGGTATAAAGTTAATTGAGATAAAAGTGAAATTTTACTGGTAGGTGAAGGAGATTATTCAGTTTATAAAAATGTTATTAATTTGAAATGGACAGATAAAATTAAATATTTAGAAATAATTGTGAATACTGAGTATCAATGTTTATATTAATTAAATTATGTTCCATTGTTGAAAAAGATAAAAGCAGACTTAATTAAGTGGAAGGACCTTCCGTTAACTTTAATTGGCTGGGTTAATTGTATTAAAATGAATATTTTTCCACGTATTCAATATTTGTTTCAATCAATACCGTCTTTTCTTACAAGGAACTTTTTCCAGGTTTGAAATAAAGCTACTAGGGTATTTTTATGGAAAGGTAAATTACCAAGAGTAGCATTAAATAAGCTTACTTCGAAGTATGCAAGTACTTTGGATTGCAATTACCTCATTTTCAGAATTATTATGAGGCAGCCCAACTTAAATTTATTAGTGGTTTGATGGATTTGGATCAATCTCCAAGTTGGGCTAAAGTTGAGATGGTATGTATTTCTGAAACTGCAGTACATCAATTTAAATTTTGGTGGAATATAGATTTATTATGAGAGCATAATGTGCCAATATTAAAACATCTATTGATGTTATGGACAAAAAATAATAAGACTATAGGATCAAAAGGTAAATTATCTATTTTAATGCCATTATATAATAATCAGCTTATTCCTTTTTCATTGTTTAAGAGTCATTTAAAGAATTGGGATTTTAAGGGTATAAAAATATTGCAGGATTGTTTTGTAGAAGGTCAATTTCTTTCTTTTACTCAATTGAAAGAGCAGTTTGATATTGCTGAAGTTTCTTTATTTGTTTATTATCAACTTCGGTCACTGGTTAAAAAAAAATGTATGGTAGAGAGATGGTTTTACCTGTATTGTCGGAGTTTGAGCCTTTGATTTCTTCTATACCTACAAAGGGTTATATTTCTGTTATTTATCAAGTATTACAAGATAATATGGACTAGTCGGAATGGGAGAAATCTAAGTTTAAATAGGAAAATGATTTAACTTTCGTTTTTCCTGAAGATTACTGGATGGATATGTGTCATGATCGTGTTATTAGATCGACAAATGCACGATACGGAATGGTTAATTGTAATTTTTTGCATCAGTTATATTTAACTCCTGAGAAATTGAAAAAATATGGCTTTAGTAATTCAGATTCCTGTTTTAGATGCGATACGTATGTTGGAACTTTTTTACATGCTGTTTTATCTTGTATGTATGTACAACCATTTTGGGAAGAAATTAAGTCAATTTTGGAAAAATTGTATAAGATGAAATTACCATTAGATCCATCTGTTTTTTTAATGGGTTATGTGATTCCTTTAAAGGGATTGGGGTTGGATAAATTTCAAATCGCATTTGTATATTTAGCGTTGTCTGAGCTCGAAAATGTATAGCTAGTACATGGAAGGATAAGACAGTAATTAGTATAATGCGATGGCATAACGAAATGAAAGCTTGTATTGTTATGGATAAAATTACTTATGTTTTGCATGATAATTATTCTTTTTTTGTTAATAAGTGGCCATTATATTTGGAATATAATATTTAGAGGTACTTTGATTTATTTTATTCTTTTTTTAGTTTTTTTTATATATATTTTTTTGGTTGTCGTTAAGAGAGCTGGCTGAAGGGATGGGCGGGGTGTGGTTTCTTTTATTTCTCTTTATTTTCATATATATAAAAATTTTGTTGTGAAGTGTCTTTTGTATGTTTACCAATAACTTTTCAATAAATAAAGTTTGGAAAAAAAACCAAACCAAACTGTGTTCCAGGAATTTGGGAATAATTTCCCAGAATGCAGCAGCTGTGTAAAAAACATAAAAGATACACAATCAAAGTTTCAGGCCTGAGCCCTTCATCAAGGTATGATTCATTGATTGCATCATACCTCGACAAAGAACTCAACCAAGAAACGTTGCTTATGCATCTTTATCTTTGCTATATAAAGTACACTGTTTGATCTGCTGTGTTTCTCCAGCATTGTGTTTTACCTGAAGATTAACTACCTGATGCTCTTTCTGAGGTGACGGCTCCCTGTTCTGGTCTGCCGTGCAGTGTCCAGAGACAAGCATCTCTCTGAGAGAGGAAAAAAAATCATGAGAACTTTGTTTTCAATGGACAACTCATTCATCTTTAAACAACGGCCTCTAGTGTGGGCTTCTCACACAAGGGGACGCTTCTGTGCCGATCCATCAGGACCATCAGGATTTTATACATTTCATTTGAGTTCCCTCGGATTCTTTTTTAAAAAGTTTTGTTGACACCACACACCCTTCCAGCCCATTAAACCCTTGCTGCCCACTTACACCCAATTAATTTATCAACCCCATGTTTTTTTGGCGGGTGAGAAAACCGGAGCACCTGGGAGGGACAACATTCAAACTCATTACTGACCACGGCAGATTCCAACCTACTAGGTTCCCAATGTAATAGTCGTGTGCAACCACGCTGCCTGAACTCCAGTGGACACGACCTTAGCCAATCTGAACTACTTCATGAGACAATTCACCAATTCTAATCACAGTCCAGTAAATCCCAAACTGCTGCCAATGGATTAACATCTTTCCTTAAATACGGAGATGAGGACTCACCAATAAATCAAATAAATCGTAACCTTCCAACCTTGGAATTCAATCGTCTTTGCATAAGTAGTGTCCTGTCGATTTTCACATTTAGCTGCTGTGTCTTCTTGTGTCAAAGGGCTTCTGGATTCTATGTGTGGGGTCTGTGTGCCTCAGAGACATCGAGGAGGTCTTGGGGTGGACCACTGTTAAGCACTTATGTTGGGTCAATCTCAACCAAGGAGAACATGGAGGTGACACTATGCTCTAGGCTATTGATGGGCTGGAGCTGGCCCCTTGCCTGGTCATCTCATCAGAAGCTGCTTCACTGCTGTGCAAAGAAGGACCTGAACAGAAGAATGAAGGCTGTAGATCGAGGTACATGAGGCAGCTGTTGCCCAGCTACAGGAAGGATATTATAAAATTGAAAAGTTGTTGCCAGGATTAGGGAAGTTGAGTTATTGTGAGAGACTGGAAAAACTAGGCTTGTTTTCCTTAGAGTGTACAAGGTTGAGAGGGGAATTTACCAAGGTCTATAAAATCATGAAGGACATAGATATGGTGAATAGTGATGGTCTGTTTCTTCAAATGGGAAAATCTAAGATGAGAGGTGAGGGGTTAGGATTTAGAAGGGATGTGACGAAGCAGTTCACTCAGAGGATGGTGGGCACATGGAATGAACTGCCAGACAAAGTGGTGGTGGCATGGACGTTGGCTTCCTTTAAGAAGAACTTGGGAAATTCCCTGGATGGGAGGCGATTGGAGGGGTCTGAGCCTTGTGGAGGCAATGGGTCTAAAGCAGAAGGGCACATTATTCTGCATGAATGAGCTGGGCCTGTGGCCCTGTTTCCCTGCTGTGATTCTCTGAAAGGAAACTGTTCAGTCCATCAAGTCTGTGCTGGCTTTCAGAGCAAACCTATCCATCCAGTGGCTACACTGACTTCCCTGAAACCGCTTCCTTCTCATTTTCTTGTCTTTGATTGGCAGCTTGTTCCATGGGCCCACCACCCTCTGTGTGAAGGGCTGTCCCCTCACATCCCTTCCAAATTCCACCTCCCTCACCCTCCCCCCCTCCCCCCCCACCATCAGCTTTAGTTATGCCCTCGTGTCTTAGAATCTAAGATGGTTAATTATTACAATGCGGTCTGTACAATCATGCTGTATACAAATATGGACCACGTTCCCCACATCACAACACCGAATGAACTCTGGAATTGAATTCACTCATCTTTTATGTTGTGACACAAAATGCTGGAGAAACTCAGCAGGTCATGCAACATCCATAAGAAGTAAAAAGCAGTCAATATTTCACAATGCTGGAATAAGCCAACAGGTCAAATAGTGTATAGTATTACTCAAATCAATATTTCAGGCCTGGGCCCTTCATCAGGTTGCAGTGAACTGGAATTTACTGACTATGGGTAGATTAGACGACTGGCCCCTCATCTTGGTTTCACCCCCATCGGTCCTTATATAAACCCTGTTTTTCCGTCTCATCTGAAGATCATTGTAGATACCGGCCGTTAATTGAAGGCTAATAAAAGCGTATTTGTGGTCCATACAAGTCTCTGAGGACTATCAATCATGTTACAATTTTATTAGCTTACTTTTGGAAACTGGATGGAAGCCCTGTTGAAGCCAGGCATCTTTCAGGTTGACCCTCTGACCCCAGAGGCCCCGAAAGAATTCACCTACTGCTTGGAGTGTTTCCAGTCTTACCTAACAGACACCTACGAAATCTTCCACTCCAAAAGCCTCCAGAGATCGGCCCTCCTCTCCCAAGTCTGTCCCAAGGGATACACAGTCATCAGGGACTGAGCGACGTACAAGATGGCCATTGAAGGGCTGAAGGCCCATTACAAGGCCTCAGAACAATGTGCTAGTGAGACAACCAGGTGAATTGCTGGACTACTATGTTCTGGAACTGTGGGTACTGACAAGAAAGTACCACTATCAAGCGCTCTCAGCCCGGGTGAGAGAAGAAGAGCAAGTCTGCAATATACTCATGGGAGGAGTGAGATCGAGGTACATGAGGCAGCGACTGCTAAAGTTAGTGAAGAAGGGCCTTGCCAGTACCCTCGATTTGGAGAAATCTCTGGAACAGGCACAACTGGGAGCAGACGACCTCTCTCTCTCGCTGTTCCCAGTACCAACTATGGCAGCCACATGCAACCAGGGATGCTACTTCTGTAGACATACCAAACACCCCCGGGCCAGATGCCCCACAAAGGATTCTGTGTGTTCAGGATGTGGTAATCAGGACCCTGGGCAAAAGTCTGTCAGGCCAAGAGGAACCCCAAGAAGGTGACCAGATACGCAAACCCCAAGCCACCATGCACCCCGTGCTCAAGCCCAGAAATGCAGAGTCATTGTCTCTCCATGCTGCTCACCACAGCCATCTTGCTGCGCATTGTGGCGGAAAACGCTACTGGAAGTGAAGCATCGAAGAAATCTGGAAGTGAAGCAATGGTGGGATTCGTGGCCATCTTGCCACTCCTCAAATCAAAACAACAGGGAGACCGATGCAGCCTCTGGAGTGCTGGCATCAGTTGTCTTCAACCAGGCAAAACCCCACCAGCTGAACAACTCGATGATGGAGGTGAGGGTAAACAGTCATCTGACGGATTGCTTAATAGAAACTGGCTCAACTGAGAGCTTTATAAACTCTTCTACTGCTTGGCAGTGCAAATTAAAGATTTACCCAATAGACTACTGTATTTATCTAGCGTTGCAATCATATTCGGCGACTATTCAGGAATATTGTACTGTGCATGTAACTGTAAAAGGGGGTGATTTTTGTAAGCTTTGACTGTATGTATTAGAGGATTTGTATGCTTCTGTGTAACTGGGCCTAGACTTCCTATGTTCACTTAAAAGCATGACCATGGAGTTCTCAGGCCCACTCTCCCCAATCATGGTGCAGAACAGAAGATCCCAAAACCCAGACACTACATGCAGTCTCTCTACGCTAAATATCAAACCATCCCCACCACCCCCCCCACCCCCGCCTTATTTCAGAATCTAACCCCCGACTGTAAGCCAATAGCCACTAAGAGCAGGTGATACTATGCAGGGACCGAGAATTTATTAGAGCCAAAATGCAGCAGCTGCTCAAATAAAAAATCATTGAACCTAGAAACAGCCCGTGGAGAGCCCAGGTGGAAGTCGTGAGATGGGGAGAAAAGCCCAGGCTAATGATTGACTATAGCCAAACTATTAATCGCTTCATGTTCCTGGACACATACCCTTTCCCCTGAATCTCGGACATGGTGAATGAAATTGCGCAGTACTGGGTCTATTCGGCCATCAGCCTGAAGGCTGCATATCACCAGCCACTGATCTGTTCTGAGGACCGTCCCTACACTGCATTTGAGGCAGATGGATGGCTTTATCAGTTCCGGAGGGTCCCTTTTGGAGGGAGGGGTCTCGGTCTTCCAGAGGTAGATAGATGACATGATAGACAAGTATGGGCTTAGGGCTACCTTCCCCATCTTGACAATGTCACCATTTGCGGACACAACCTGGAGGACCGTGACACCAATCTCCAGAAGTTTCTCCACACAGCCAGATCTATGAACCTCACATACAATGTCAGTAAGTGCGTGTTCAGGACTAACTTCTAGCTATACTGGGCTATGTGGTGGAGAGCGGTGTCATTGGCCTAGACTCTGAGCGTATGTGCCCCCTCATAGACCTCTCAATCCCAAGAACCATGAAAGCTTTAAGGAGGTCCCTGGGTTTCTCATATTACACCCAGTGGGTACCTCATTACGCTGAAAAGGTCTGCCCCCTCTTAAAATCCACCTCCTTTCCATTATTTGCCGAAGCCCAGGCAGCTTTTAGCTACATCAAGAGCTATATCGCACACATCTCCATGCATGCGGTGGACGAAAGTGCACCATAACACGTGGAGAGTGATGCCTCCAATATAACTCTGGTCGTGACCCTTAAACAGGAAGCCAGGCTGGTAGCTTTCTTTTACCACACCCTGCAAGGCCAAGACCCATTGTGGAGGCCATCAGGCATTGGAGGCACTTCCTGGCCAGCAGGAAATTCACTCTGCTTACTGTAGCGATCTGTAGCATTTATGTACAATAATACAAATCGTGGTAAAATAAAGAATGACAAAATGTGAGGTGGAGGATCGAACTCTCCACCTATAACTATGAGAGAGTGTACAGGCCAGATATGCTCAATGAGCTTCCAGATGTCCTATCCCAAGGAATCTGTGCTGCTGCACACACCAGCCAGTTGCGGTCACTTCATGACGAGCTCTGCCACCTGGGCATCACCCACATGACCCACTTCGTCAATGTACACAATCTGCCCTTCTCTATTGAAGACATCAGGGAGATGACCGGGTCATGCCAGGTCTGCACTAAGTGCAAAGCGCACTTCTACTGCCCTGACAAAGTGCACCTGAATAAAGCTTCCTGCCCCGTCGATTTCAAGAGGCTCCTTCCTTCCACCAATAGAAATGTGTACTTTTTTAAATGTTATTGATGAGTACTCGTGTTTTCTGTTCACCATCCCCTGCCCAGACACCTCCACCATCACAATCATCAGAGCTCTGAACTCCATTTTCACCATGTTTGGGTCTCCCAGCTATATTCATAGCGACCGGGACTCATCATTTATGGGCGAAGAGCTACACCAGTACCTGGTCATGAGAGGCTTTGCCTCAAGCAGGAAGACTAGCTACAACCCCCAGGGGAACGGACAAGTTGAAAAAGAGAGCCCAACTGTATGGAAAGCTGTGAAATTAGCTCTCCGGTCTAAAGGCCTTCCAGACACGCTGGCAAGAGGTTCTGCCCACCACATTTTGCTCTGCGACCAGTGAGACTCCTCACAAACTAATTGTGATAGTACAGGTTCTATCACCAATGTGTATATGTACAGATAGTAGTGTAGGATGCCTGTGATTAGCTGAGAGTGTAGCCATGCCTACTGGCAGGTCTTAAACGATTGCTCCTAGCCAGATCAGGTCATTCTGGACTGGTCGACCTACTTGTGATATGCTCCAGTTTTTTAGTTAATAAAAGCCTTGTTTTGGATTAACAAGTCTTTGGTTCTTTCGACGCACACTACACTAATGTTTGCATTCCTGAGGAAATCCACATCAGGGATCATTTTTCCAGCATGGCTAACAATACTAGGACCTGTCCAGCTGAAAATGCACGTGAGGAGAAGCAAAACGGACACTCTGGTTGAGAGAGTGAACCTACTACACGCAAACCCAATGTATGCCTATGTGGCATACTCGGAAGGAAGAGAGGACACCGTCACAATCAGAGACCTGGCACCTTCAGGAACTGAGGTTCCAATGCCCACAATAGAAGACATGGTTCAAACCACGCAACCATTGCATCCTGAACCTCAAGTCCCCCTTTGAGTCCCAGTATCCAAGATCCACAGGAGGCACAGGAAGTTCTGGAAGAGCAAAGTCCACCAGTGCTAAGGCACTCGACCAGAATAACCAGGCTCCCAGACAGACTCAACTTGTAAATAATTGTAAAAAGCTCGTGTTGCTGAATGTGGTCTCAGTTTTCACCCACAGGTTCTCTTCTGAGGAAGGGATGAATGCAGTGAACTTGAATTCACTATCTATGATCATCAGTCCCGATACAATTAATGGCCGGTATCTACAATGGTCTTCAGGTAAATTGGAGGTAACGTGAGAACACATGATTTATATCGGGACTGATGATCATAGATAGTGAATTCAAGTTCACTGCATTAAAAGCTAATAAAAGTGTTTCTGCTCCACACAAGTCTCTGAGTACTATCGATCACATTACACAGGTATAAGGGAAAAAAAAGACAGGCACCTGAATATAAAGGTAGGGGAGGGGAAAGGAAGAGAGGAGCGATAGGAGAAAGGGGCAGTGGAAGTAGCACAGTCCAGCAGGTAAGAGGTAATCGATGGATACAGGTGGGAAGGTAGAAGAGAACGAAGCTAAGAAGTGATAGGGGGAAGGGAAGAGGGCTAAGAAGGGGAGCTCTCTGATAGGAGAAGGAAAGGAAAGGGATGGGGAGCTGGAGGAAGGGAGACAGAGGGACAGGGAAAGAGAGAGACATGGGGGAGGGGGGGGTTAATGGAAATGAGAGAGGTCGATATTAATGCGGTCTCAATGGAGAATGTCAAGACATAAAGTTAATTGTTTCTTCACAAATACCTAACCAGGGATTCTGCTCAATTTTTATCCAGTCATGCCTGAGTTATTATTCCATAAACTTCTCATTTCCTGACTCCTCATTCATGTATCACCACAATATTCATGGACCTCCAAAGTCCCACTTAACTTCAAGTTCAACTTTGTTGTTATCTGATTCTACATACAACCCGATAAAATAGTGAATCTCCAGATGTGAGTGTACACATACAGATACAACGTACACCAAAACGATGTTATATACATAGCGATACGCACACACACACACACCTATCCACACACACCCACACACCCATACACATACACCCACACACCCACACACTCTCACACACACACACACATACACACCTATCCACACACACCCACACACCCACACACTCACACACACACACACCTATCCACACACACCCATACACATACACCCACACACTCACACACACATACACACACCTATCCAAACACACACCCACACACTCACATTCACACACCCACACAAACATACACACACATCCATACACCCACACACATCCACACTCACACAAACCAACACACATCCACACACACCTACTCACACACCGACACACACACCCACACACTTGCACACACATCCACATGCACACACACACACCCACACACCACCACATTCACCCACACCCACACACACCCCCACACACCCCACCCCCACACACATACACACACATCCATACATCCACACACATCCACACTCACACAAACCAACACACATCCACACACACACATCCACACACACCCACCCCTACACAAACATCCACACACATATACACACATCCACACACACACATACCCACACACCACCACACTTACCCACACCCAAACACCTACACACACACACACATCCACACACACCCACCCCTACACACCCACTCACTCTGCCACATACACCCACACATACACACATCTCCACACACACACATACCCACACACCACCACACTCACCCACACCCACACACACATCCACACACACCCATTCACACCCCCACATACACCCACACACACACACCACCACACTCACCCACACCCACACACCTACACACACACACCCCTACACACCCACTCACACCCCCACATACACCCACACACACACACACACCCAAACACACACACACCCACTCCTACACACCCACTCACTCTGCCACATACACCCACACATACACACATCTCCACACACACACATACCCACACACCACCACACTCACCCACACCAACACACACATCCACACACACCCACCCCTACACACCCACTCACACCCCCACATACACCCACACACACACACATCCACACACACCCACCCCTACACACCCACTCACACCCCCACATACACCCACACACACACACCACCACACTCACCCACACACCTACACACACACTCACCCACACCCACACACCTACACACACACACCCCTACACACCCACTCACACCCCCACATACACCCACACACACACACACACACACACACACACACACACACACACACACACACACACACACACACACACACAGTACAATACCTATCTATGTCCTGATCTCGCCTCTTGTTACCTCCTACCAACCGACCACTCTCCTATTTGGTTAGCATCGCAGTTAATGCAATGCTGTTACAGCACCAGTACCAGCAACCCAGGTTCGAACGTGGCACTGTCTGTAAGGAATTTGTATGTTCTCTCCATATCTGCATAGGTGATCTCTGGGTGCTCCGGTTTCCTCCCACCCTTGTAGGTTAATTTGGGTGCAATTGCGTGGCACAGGCTTGTGGGCCAGAAGGGCTTGTTACTGTGCTGTGTGTCTAAATTTAAATTTAATTTGACATCTTCAATTTCCTCTCTCTTGATCTCCTCCTCTATTTCTGAGAAAGATGGGATCGACAGTGACTAGTGCAATATTAACATAGTGTCAGCAACCTTGGTTCAAATCTTGCGCTGTCTGAAAGAAGATTGCACGTTTTCCCAATGACCTGCATGGGTTTCTTCCAGCTGCTCTGGAAGAAAGTATGGGGTTGGCACATTTATTGGGTGGCATGGGTTTCATGGGCTGAAATCAGCTTCTACTGCGTTGTAAATAAATTTAATAAATTTAATGATCAGTCTTCAGGAAAATGCCACAGGTTGTTATGAAGGATGAGATAATAGGATGCTGGAAAATATCAAGAGGATTAGACAAAGTCAGGGTGCCTGACTTCCATGATTTCTGGAAGGGAAATCACAATTGACAAATCTGCTGGAGTTTGTTGAGAATGTAACTGGTACAATAGATAAGGGAGAACCGATGGATATGGTGTACTTGGATTTTCCGAGAGTCTTTGATAAGTCCCACATTAAAGGTTAGCTTGTAAAGTTAAAGCAGATGGGATGGAGTGTAATGTACAGTCACTGACTGGAAATTGGTTGACAGACAGGAAACAAATAAGGGAAAATAAAGAGGTCTTTTGCAGGGTGGTGTGCTTTGAATTTAGTACCACAAGGTTCATTGCTTGGGGTCCAGCTATTCACAATACATATCACAGGTCTGGATGGTGTCCGTCATTTAACTGGGTGTGAGATGTGAGGAAGATGCAAAGAGGCATCCAAGCAATTTTGACAGATCAAATAAGCGGGCACGAAATACAGAAGAAGAATATGACCTGTGCAAAGATCAAGTTCAAGTTTATTTGTCATCCGATTGTACCAGTACAAGCAGACGAAACAGAGTTCTCTGGTGTAGAAAAGTGCAAACATACATACGGACACAACACACATACAGTCAAATGATACACAGTATATATTTTAAAATAAATATTATTAATAAATAGTAGAGTCACAGAGAATTGTTCTAGCAGTCACTCAGCAGCCTCACTGCCTATGGGAAGAACCTGTTCCTCAGCCTAGTTGTTCTGGATCCAACATAACTGTATCTTTTTTCCCCAGTGTGACTATCTGGAAGATGCTGTGCGAGGGGTGGCAGGCGTCTTCCCTGATTTTGCAAACCCTCTTGAAACAACGATTCCGGGAAATCCCATCATTGGGGATAGGGCGACCCGAGTGATCCTCTCTGCCGCTTTTATGGTCCTGTGGATTGACCTCCGATTTGATGACCATACCACACTGATATGAAGCCAGCCAAGATCCTCATGATAGAGCTCCAGTAGAAAGCTGACATGATAGTGGCCGGTAACGTTGCCCTCCTCAGCCTTCTCAGTGGCTGTTGCGCCTTCCTGACAAGTGAGGAGATGTTGTGTGTCCAGTATAAGTTACTTCCTAAGTGGAGTGAAACTTGGTGCTCTCTATTCCCTCTACTACCGAGCTATTAATGTGTAGTGGAGGGTGGTGATCCCTGATCCTCCTGAAGTCCACAATCAACTTTTTTTAAATCTTGTCCATGTACCTCAAAGCTGTGTGCTCAGCCCACTCCTGTTCACGCTACCGATCAATGACTGCAATGCCAGATCCAGCTCCAACAGTGTCAAACAACTTTATAGTTGACGCAACAGTAGTCGCCCTCATCAGCATCAACGATGAGTTACACAACAGAGAAGAGGTGGGCAATCTCATTAAATGGTGTAAGAGTAACAACCTGAGACTCAATGTGGACAAGATGAAGGAGATGAAATGACCACCCTCCAATGCACATCAACTACTCTGTAGTAGAGAGAGTGGAGAGCACCATGTTCCTTGGAATTCACTTAACTAGTGACCTATCGTGGACACTCAACATCTCCTCACTAGTCAGAAAGGTGAAACAGCGACTGCACTTCCTGAGAAGAGTGAAGCAGACTAGGTTATCGGTCACCATTATGTCACATTTTGATAGGAGCTCTATCGAGAGCATGCTAACCAGCTGGATCGCAGTGTGGTATGGTTGCTGTAGAAAAAAATGGATTGGAGGTCAATCCACAGGACCATAAGAGTGGCAAAGAGGATCACTGGAGTCTCTTTCCACCCCATCGACGTGATCTACTGCGATCGTTGTCAGAAGAGGCTGCACAAATTCACTGAGGACCCTTCCACCCTTTCAACTGCTCTTGTTGGGGAAGAGATACAGGAGTATCACCAGGCTGAGGAACAGCTTCTTCCCATGAACAGTGAGGATGCTGAATGACCAAAGGAACAGCTCACACTAACCATACAAGACTCTCATTTGCACAAAACTATTCATCTATTTTAATATATATATATAATATACTTGCACAATCAGATGACAATAAACTTGCCTCATATTGTTATTCTTACACCATTTCATGAGATTTCCACCTCTTCTCTGCATTGCGACTCGTTGTTACTGCCAATGAACTCGACTACTGTCATGTCATATGAGGTCAAACAAAAACGTCTGGAGATGCTGGAGTCAAGTGCTATACACAAATTCAATTCAACACACCATCCCCACAATGATATGTGTGTCCACAGCCTCATGCAATGTCAAACCGAGGCCCTCCTGCAAACCAGAGCAACAGCAATTTACATTCCATCTTAGCACTCTCCAAACCATCAATAGCGACCCCAATTTCCATTAACCCCTTACTCTGGTCTTTCTCTTTCCTTATCCTCTGTCTCCTTTCATCCAGCTCCCCACCCCCTTCCCATTCCTATCAGAGGGCCACTCTTCTTGGCTCTCAGCCTCTTCCCCCATTAGTCTCAGCTTCTTTCTCTCCCATCCTCCAATGACCAGTTAGCCTGCACTCGTCCCCCTTCTCTTTCATCCTTCCTCTCCTCACCTCCCCCCACCCCTCTCCACCCAAGTTTTTATTTAAGCATCTGCTTGATTTTCAGCATTCCTGTCAAAGGGCCCAGGCCTGAAACATTGGTTACCCTTTACTTCCTGTGGATGCTGTGTGACATGCAGAGTTTCTTCAGCACATTTGGATAAAGATGAGATCACACCCTTTAGTTGAAAATGGTGTTGTTGACCAGTCACTGACAGAAAACCTTCCGGTACCACAAACAATCAAAGCAAATTATATGTTGGCCTCCATTACAAAAGGATTTGAGATTAGGAGCAAGGATGCCTTACAACATTTATACAGGGGCTTGGTATAACCACACCTGGACGTCTCATTCACTTTGAGTCTTCTTAGCTTAGAAAGGGTGTACCTGCAGTGAAGATTCACCAAACTGATTCCTGGGATGGAGGGTCTTCCATGTGTGATAAGATTAGATCAACCTGATTTGTATGCACTGGAGCTTAGAAGAATGAGAGGGAATATGGGAGAGAGTTTTCAGCAGGGGCTTGGCAAAGGAAGGATGTTTCCTTGGATTACAGAGCAGAAGACAATTGGAAATATCTGAGGATATGGGGAATTACATCAAGCTGACTGAGAACTCTCTACACTCAGCAGTGATGACCCCGTGAACTTTTCTACTGCACAAAGCTGGGGAGACCAAGTTGCTAAGTATATGTAAGTGAGTATCAAGAAAGAATGAGAATTATATATTCAGACAGGTCATTAGCAGGTCCACATTAAACAGCAGTACAGGTTTGAAGGACTGAATGGCTTTTGTCAACTTTTCCTTCCTCCATCTCCCTGCTTGATCACTGATGAGCGTGAAGTTGGCCACACACAGGTGAGCTGTGAGAATCTGGAAGGAGGCGATGAGAATGTGGGAAAATAAGTTTGATGGTTTGGGAACAGATAGGAACAGGGTAAATAAATGCTGGTTGAAGAATTTGTCTCCAATGCTCTTGGGTTGCCATCCTGTTTCAGTTCCCCCATGGACTAGGCCCTGAGCATACATCACTTATACTCCAGGACTCCTTCCCTCCACCTCTCAATTTCTTTCTTAAAACCTGACTCCAAGCCTTTGATCACCCCTCTCAATGTTTCCTATACCAATTTTCTCCATTGCCTGGGGCTTTACCATATTAAGAGTACTCCATAAATGTAAGCGCGCCAACAGCCAGCACTCTCTGGATGAAAAATATTTCCTCCTGTCCCCTCTAACCCTTTGACAGATTACTTCAGAATAGCCGTCCTTGACCACCATGCCCAGGGAAAGAAGTCCTTCCTATTAACTTTGCCTCCGTCTCTAGGTTGTATACACTTTGATGAATTCTTCCTCCACTGTTTCAAGCAAAAACAACTGCAGTTCACTGCAATACACAAACCTGCTGGAGAAATTCAGCAGGCCACACAGCACCCATGGGAAGAGGGTAAATGGTAACCAATGTTTCAGGCCTGGGCCCTTCGTCAGGTAGAAGCAAACACAGGCAGGCACCTGAATAAAAAGGTGGGTGGAGGGGAGAGGACGGGGAGAAGAGGAGGGAGGGAGGACGGGGAGAAGAACAGGCTAAGAGGTAAGCGGTCATAAGTGGATTCGGGTAAGAGGGTAGAAGAAATTATAGTGGAGGGGGTCAAGGGCAGCTCTTTGATCAGAGGCAGAAGAGGGTGGGGAGCTGAAGAAAAGGAGCAAGAGAGGGACCAGGGATGGGGTTAAAGGGAATTGGAGAAGTTGATGTTAAGCTGCCTCATTGGAAATTTACCAAGACAGAATATTAAATGTGTTCCTTCAATTTGCGGGTGGCCTCTATTTGGCAGTGGATGATGCTATGGACAGTCTGGTGACCACCATTTTCCATTGCTGACAACATCCTGGTTAACCTTATCCAGTGCAATCACATCTTTTCTGTTAAGTGGTGACCAGAACTGCATGCAGTTTCCAGATTGTGGTTTAATTTAATTTAATCTATTATATACTAATGTAGCTGAACCTGTCATGAAGAACCTGTTCGGCTGCAGCAAATAAGAATTTCAGAGCAGATGAGCATTGCACAAAATGCATGTAATTTCTTATCATTACCTGGTGTAGTGCAGTGACCAGTTTGTCACAGAGTTGGAGGATTCTCCACCTATGTTGATCAAGCACAGATCCTATTCCATCCCATAATCCTTATTCTCCCAAAATTCTCATCAACTCCATCCAGAGTCTACCACTCACCCTCAAACCAGGGGAAATTTACAGCAGCCAATTACTGGTATGTGGGGAAGACCGGAGTACCTGAGGGAAACCCACCCGCAAACTCCACTGAGAGAGCACCAGAGTCAGAGGGCACCAGGACCCTGGTGCTGTGAAGCAGTGGCTCCACTTGGAGTGGAGGATGTGATGTTGACTCAAAGAGCAGCTCATGGAGTGTGCGTAAATGGGCTGAATGGTATTCTCTTTCCACCACTGGTGGTCACTCTTCTGCAGATGGTTAATCTACAGTGTGTGTCTCTCTTCATATGTATGTCTGCAGATGTATGTGCCTGCACATGTGTGTTTCCTGCTTGTATGTGTGCTTATGCATGTGTCCTGCATTTGAGTCCTGCATGTATATGTGCTACACATTTTCTGCATGCATGTGTTACACATGTGTATCTTGCACGTGTGTGCCTACACACGTGTCCTACATTTGAATGTCCTGCATGTGTGTGTCCTGTGTGCATGTGTGCCTGCATATGTGTGCATCTCCATGCCAGAGTAGTCTCCAACAGCCAGACCGTGGGATAGAACTGGAGTGGAGGCAAGTCATCCTCAACTCCCAGGGACCACCTCAGATGAGAGAGAAACACAATGTAGAAAAACAAACTCCTGCACCTCCCACCTGTAAAAAGACATTCACCAGTACTCCTCCCCCTCCTCCTCCCCCTTCCTCCCTTCTCCCCCTCCCCCTTTTATTCAGGCATCTATCTTTTTTCCACACACCTGGCAAAGGGCCAGCCCATAACTTTTACTTCTTCTGGATACTACATTACCTGCTGAGTTTCTCTCATATATTTGTTGTACTGCACTCAACCCCAGCGCCTGAAGACTCTCTTGCTTAACTCCGTTATACTGCCAGTTGTGTGCTGTTCCAAGATAAGAGAAACATGTGTGCCTGAATTGAGAAAATAGACAGGAGGATCTTTTCCAAATGTTCAGAACCTTTTCCAGGTAATTCAGGTCTGAGAGGTACTTTGCAGAGGTTTACAGAGAGCTGTGAACACAGCTCAGGCCAGCATGAAAACCAACCTTCCCTCCCTCTCTCTCCATCCCTCCATCCCCTCCACTCCCCTTCTTCCCTTCCACCCATCCATCCCTCCAACCCCTCCCTTCCTTCCTCCAGCTCCCCACCCCCTTCCTTCCTTCGTCCTATCACGAGCATCTTTCACATCCCTCTTCCCCCTCCCCTATCTGCTCCATTTCCCTTTGTTTATTCCACCACCTTTTTATTTGGGCATTTGCCCTGTCTATGATATCCCTAAAGAATGGGCTCAGGCACGAAACAATGACTGCCTGTTGCTTTCCCTGGATGCTGCCTGGCCTGCTGAGTTCTTCCAACACATTGGTGTGTTGTTACAATCTTATCCTTATCAGACTCTGAAATGGATCTCCCATTGGTAAAGGACAGTGGTCTTGTACTGTGTTTTACAACCGTACTTTCTCTATTCCTTGCAGTTCTTGACCATTCCTTCCTCTGCCTCTTATTCCAACAAAGAATCTGGACAAAAAAGTGACCTGACAAAAGGCTCAGGCCTGAAATTTCGACCGCCTTTCACTTCCTATGGATGTGGTATGACCCGTTGAATTTCTCCAGCACTTCTGCATGCTACACAGAATCTGGAGGTGGGAGTTTTCAGGCTTCTGCCTGATGGAAGGGAGGAGGGGAGAGAGTGAAAGGGATGGGACGGGTGCTTTATGTTAGGAACTTTCCTGAGACAGTGGGAGGTACAGACGAGTGCAGTCCTTGTTGCCCAGCTGCAGCAATTATGTCATTAGGCTGGAAAGGGTGGAGCAAATATTTGCCATGATGTTACGAGCACAAGAACTTGCGTATTAAGGAGAGAGTGGAGTGAAGAGGCTGAAGGCTGACCTTATAGAGGCTTATAATATTACCATGGCCATGAAGAGGGCTGAATGGTGAGTTTACACAGACAAGGGGTGTCTAAAATTAGAGGTTTAAAGTGAGAAGAGAGAAACTTTAAAGGGTGCCGAGACAAACTTTTACAACACAGGTATACATAATGACGAGGGATGCAGATCAAGTAAATGCCAGTGAGCTTTATCCACTGAGGTTAGGTAAGACATGGGTTAAGGGTGAAAGGTGAGATGCTTAAAAGGATCATTAAGGAGAAATTCTTCACTCAGAGAGTGGTGAGGGTGTGGAACGAGCTGCCAACTGTGGGCTCC
Source organism: Narcine bancroftii (assembly GCF_036971445.1). Classification (NCBI taxonomy): domain Eukaryota; kingdom Metazoa; phylum Chordata; class Chondrichthyes; order Torpediniformes; family Narcinidae; genus Narcine; species Narcine bancroftii. Next base: position 257,267,768 of record NC_091470.1, read on the forward strand.
ATTTTGAAATTTATGTAAAATTTGTGTAGGTACATGGATGGAAGGGGTATGGAGGCCAATAGTCCAGGTGCAAGTCCATGGGACTATACAAAATACTAACTCAGGATGGAGTAGATGGGTCAAATGGCCTGTTTCTGTGCTGCAGTGTTCTGTGGTTTGTTGCTTTTTGGGTTCTGAACCTGTGCAAGGAGCTGACAAAGGAAGTGGTCAAGACGGGGACAATTACAATGTTTAATAGGCCATGGATAGGCACCTGGACTGGGAAGATTCGGAGAGATTTGGGCCGAATACAGGCAAAAGATGCTCAAGTTGGGCCGAAGGGCTTGTTTCCATGCTGTAAAAATGCTCTGTGATGTGCTGCTCTCTTACAAATGATTTCTTCACCATGGCATCTGCTTTATTTGGAGGTAACCTTTCAATGATAGCAGGAAATTTCATGTTGAGCATTTATTAAAAGCGGCCAGAGATGTCCATAAAATATTTAATGGTTTCCATCAGTATGCAGTACAGATTGATACAGGCTTTTACAGAGCAGTAAAGTTACTGCCTTCACTTAACACTTACATCAAGATACCAAAAGAATCATCTGCATGTGAGATCTTTGACCGCCTGATAATTAAGTGCAGCTTGAATATTTCTTCCTGTTTTGGTACGCGAGTGATGTTGCATGCGGTTTCTTATAGTTATTCAGGAGATATAGACATTTCTGGTAATGTCCAATGATTGATGATCCTGGTAATCACCCTTAAACTGACTTGCTGGGCCATTTTACAATGCCTTTGTGCAGGTCATGTGCAGGTACATGGGATACGTTTTGATTGGCATGATGGCTGGCACAGAGACAGAGGGCTGAAGGGCCTCTTTCTTAATGTTTTGATGTCCAATACCTGCTCCCGATCTTCTACCTCAGCGCCATTTTCTGGAGATATCCTCATGTCCTGGAACCCCTTGAATGATATCCAGAAATCCATCCACCTTTGTTTTGAGTGAACTCAGTGACTGAGCTTTCACCACCTCTGTGGAATAGAATCCTGAAAATTAACATGCATGAACAGATCTATAACAGCTTTATTCCCTATCCTACCTCTGTGGCTCTTGGTTCTATACTCCTCAGTCAAGGAAAAAACCCTCCCTACACCCAGTCTGTTGGCCCCAATCCTGTCAGGCATACCTAACTTCCAATGAGTTCTCATGTTCTTCTAAACTCTAGAGAACACAGTCCCAAGCTACTCAACATCTCCTTCAAAGGCAAACTCACCTCTCGGACCAAGCTTGGCTTCATTCCCTTTGTAGAAGATAATCTTTTCTTTAAGTAAGCAGACCAAAACTGTCCACAGGCTCTCCAAGGCACTCATTACAATTGCACTGAAGCATCTTTTGCCCTCAAATATTCTCATAATAAAGACCAACATATCATCTGGTTGTATCTCTGTGCTGACCATCAGTGATGTCTGGTTAAGGACACCAAGTTCCTTTGAATGTTAACCCTACCCAATTTCTCACCATTAAAATATCCTCCGTGCAGTCATTTTTCATCAGATTTAATTTTTTTTAAATACTAACGATACAGTATGGTGGAAGGCCTGTGCTTCCCAATTAATTTTAATTTTATTTACAACACAGTAGAAGCCAATTCCAGCCATTGAGACCCATGCCACTCAAACACACCCAATTAATCTACAACCCGATATGTTTTGGAGGGTGGGACAAAACCAGAGCAAATGAGGAAAACCCATGCAGATGATGGGGAGAATGTACAGACTCCGTTCAGAGAGGGCCAAATTTGTACCCGGATCACTTGCACTGTAATAGCCTGGTGCTAATCGCTACACTAAAGTGGCCCAACCAATAATCCTACCAACTCCATCCAGTCACGAACCCTGCCCATTTTCATTGAAGCTACTCTACTGCTGCTTCCCAATGACCAATCCATTTAGATTTATATAGCAGCAAACTTAGAAATGGGACATGTGTCCTCACTAGCCAAATTATTGATATAGCACGTGAATCAAAATTGGATTGTGTCATGGCATTCTTTTTCAGTGCTAAGTCATCCCTTTTCTTGGCAATACTCTCTTACACTCAGTGAGGTAAGGAGGCCTTGCCATTAATTTATTGTAAGCTCCTTGTCGTGCTAATGCCAAAAGCATTCCTCTCTTCTGTATACTCGGCCAACTCCTTGCTCATGTTCTCTGTACTTTCATCAGATTCCAGAACTTTACCTCATGATTTCTTTCCTTTCCCATTGTGTCAAACATTCAAAAATGCCTCATTCTTATTTGAATAGGATAAGCACCTTCTAAAAAAAAGAATGAATCCTTCATTGAAACCTTTGCATCTGCTCTGCTTCTGGGCTGGAGATTTGACCATCCATCGTTGCTTTGTCTGGCTGTCAGACATGGCTTCCCCCGTGCACATGATGGTGTCAGAGGGAGGATGTCAAGCACCAGGGCACCCCCTTCTGGGCTACCACCCCCCCACTCCCTTGGCCTGCGCCAAAGTATGTTGCTTCAAAAGCATGCTCACGGTGGCAAGGAAGTCTCATGATGGGCTCCAGACAGAAGTCAGGACTGGAGGGAGAGGAGGGGGTAATGGTGGAGGGGGTGCAATGGATAGCATGATTTTGCCCCTGCACCCTGCATCCAGGGTCAAGGAAACAGCTACGTCAGAGGAGCCAGTTTATTTTGCGTCCACTAGCCTGAAGAAGGGACTTTCATTCTCTCTTTTATCTCCTTGCCTTGTTATGCAAAATAGGGCCAGATTTTAAATGACAGTCAAAATAAAAAAAACCCTTTCTACTGCATCTCATTAAGGTGACAGACATTGATTGCAGTTATTGCAATGCAATTACCAACATCCCAGGTTCAAATCTGGTGCTGTCTGTAAGGAGTTTGTGTATTCTCCCCATGTATGGTCTCATTTCCTCCCACAGGCTTGTTGCCATGCTGTATGTCCAAATTAAATTAAGTAAATAAATAACCCATGTGCTGGGAGAGTCAGTGGATTGCTGCTGAGTTTCATGTCTTAGAAAATCTCCCAGTTTCAAAGTCAGAAAGGTTTGTATTTCTGGCAGTGAAGGTGATTGGCAACAAACCCAGATTGGAAACGAAGAGACTTTCCAATAACATCAGGGATTCTTCCCGTGTGGAATGCTCCGTCTGGAGAGCCAAAATTTCTCCTCTCCGCTGGAGTGTAGTGGATCTAACCACACGTGGAGGCAGCCTCTCCCTGAGGTCCTAGCCCCAGCAATGAGTGAGCAGGTGGTCTAGTGCCACCAGTGTGTCACCCATGAGGCCAGCCTGCCGTTGAATCTCACAGACACCAGCCAATGAAACCCAGTCTTCTCTCTGGAGGAGGGGTGGTGGACCCCTGAAACTCTCTACTCCTGAGGGTGGTGGGGGATGTGGTTCATTCAATGGATAAAAGATGGAGGATGAGGGATAAATATTCGAAAGTTCAGGTAGTTGGGGTTTAAAGAAGAGGAACTCAGCCCAACAGAAGGTCCATCCTGATTGTATGGAGCTTAAGGGGCCAAGTGGCCTCCTCCTGCTTCCATTACCTTGTGTTCCTACACACAAATCCCCATGCAAAGAGTGGGGAATCAGATCTGGAATCGTCAATAAAGCTCTTGGATTCACTCAAGGTGAGCCATGGGTGCACTGAAGTGAAGATGGACCTGCTAGAGTTTAGTGTAGGATCAACAGAAATGGCTGCTTGATAGTTAGCAGGGGCTTGATGGGCTGAATGTACTGTCTCCATGCTATCTCTCTGTGGTTCAGCAGTCTGCCGGATCAGTCCCTGCAATTGATTAAACAAATCGAGCTATAGTCATCATCACTTCCAAAATGCTGGAGAGGTTTTTTTTTCCCAATTCCTCCTACCCTTCCTCCTTTCTCAAGAGTTGCTGACTAATGCTGGAGCAGTGCTTCAGCAACACCTGCAGCACTCAAAGGCTCAGCCAGTTTCCCGAAGCTAGTCTTCACTCCTCTCCTCCTTCTTTCCGGAAGAGTTGGCTCGTGTCTCCAGTAAATTTCTCCAAGGGATGACGTTTTTGAAATGAGCAAGAACCCAGAGTTACCCAATGTGTGAAGGCTGGACACTCCGAAGCACTGCACAAACAATGAGCTACGTCAGAAAGTGTTGTAATGTCGGGATCCATCATGAATGTTGCTGAGGGCAGAGGTTCCAGGGATAACAGCCAAGAGGTGTCATGCTCACAGAGGAAGTCAGATTTGTGGCTGCAAATAGGCAATCCGTGTCCAAAGAGAAGCTCCTTCATATTAAACCTGAAGCATCAAAACTTGGCATCATTTCTCCCCATCAGTCATGCTCCCTTTGTTCTACCCACTGCCCTACCCCACCTTCCAACAGTGATGAGTTTATTGTCATACACATTGAACAGTGTACATCTGCACTGACATTCTTGCTCTGCGGCTGAACAGGTACTTCATTGAAAAAAAACTGAAAAACTACAATAGTACACTTAATTGAATTCAAAAGAGACATTAAATATGAAAAAAAAATTATAAACATTTACAGTTTTCAAAAAAAATCCCTTGCATTGGTGCAGACAGTCCTTTTGTGGCATTGGAGCAGTCCTTGATTCATGTATCAAGGCAAGGTCAAGAGACTGATAGCCACTTACATGAACTCTCCCTCTCTCTCTCTCTCTCTCCCCCCCCCTCCCCCCCCCATATCCCCCACCTACAGGAGACCCAGAGTTTTCTCAATGTTTCCATTTCTAAAGGAAGTCTGAGCTATCCTCACACAAGTTTCATGGACACAGACACATGGAGACACACTCTTCTCCTTCCTTCTAGTGGGGAGAAAGTTCAAGAATGTGAAATTGTACACCAGCAGGCAACAAACATCATAAAGGACCCCCATCATCCTGGTCACAACATCTTCTCACTGCTCCCTTTGGGCAGAGGGTGCAGAAGCTTGAAGTCCAACACCTCTTGAACCTCCCTGTACTGCCCTAACCCTAACCATAAATTATTCTGGGACCACCACAAGATCTCTCTGAAGCATCACATATTTTTCTTGCACTAACTGCAGCTGGGAACATTTATCTATTTATCCTTTTATATTTATCATCTAGTTTTGTGTCTTGGCACACTGTAGTCATTTAATTTAGTTGGTGTATTTTACATACCTGTGAGGATGCAGCAAGTAGGGAGTTAGTTCTGTGCCTCAGTACGTTATACACTCGAGAAGGTGATCTTTCCTTGATATTCCTGATGAAGGGTTTTGAACTGAAACTTTATGACTGTCTATTGCTTTCCTTGGATGCTGCTTGCCCACTGAGTTCCTCCAGAACTTTGTGTGTTGCTCAGGTATGGGCATTTTATTCACAGTTAGTTATTAATTTCAACTCGGAGATTAATAGATTTTTAATAGTTGAAGGTAATACGGGGGGTATGGGTGAAGTGGGGGGTAGCTCAGTTACAGAAGAACAGTGAACCCAGTGAGGGGGGTAATAAAAGTCAATGACCTACTGAGGTTACCCTGTTTGACAGCCTGGGTCTTGTCTCAGGTCTCTGGAATGGGACTCAGATTCACACCCTGCTGACTCAGAGGGCGAGACCCTGAACTGCAGCTTGCCTGCATTCAAATGCTGCCAATTATCTTAGACTTTGCCTAATTATTACGATTCTCGCACATCTGCGCCACTGGGACCAAAGCAAGAGTTAGTTGTCAACAGTTTTACAACTAAAGCCAGCTCCAGGGTAAATGGGATCCAGATCAATTCCACCCAAATTCTTCCTCACCTTCCGCATGAGATCAAAGGCTATAGGAAGAGAGATACAGCATGGAAACATGACTTTTCAGTTCTTTTAGGACAATAATCCGTTTCATTCTCTCCAAAATCTAACAAGAGCTCGGAAGTGCATGGCAGGAGTAACCTCAGATACTGTTGGTGGAAGACCCTTTCTGAGCACAGATCTTCCAGCTCCTGTTGTCTTAGAACAATTTGGATCAAAACACATATGGCTTGATTAGCTAGCATGCAGATGACTGGAATTGTAGATAGTGAAGAGAGTTGCCAAAGACTGCAGCAAGATCCTGATCAGTTGGGAAGATGGGCAAAGAAATGGTTGATGGAATTTAATACAAAGAAATCTGAGGTGTTGCATTTTAGGAGTCTAATAAGAGTAGGTAGTGAATGGTAGGGTTCTGGGGAGTGTTGTAGAGCAGAGGGATCTAGGTGTACAAGTATATAATTCCTTTAAAAGCTTTCGGCACATTGGCCTTCATCAGTCAAGAGTAATGAGTATGGAAATTAAGAGGTCATGTTGCAGTTTTTAAGACATTGGCGAGGCCATATTTGGAGTACTGAGTTCAGTTTTGGTCACTGTGCTATAAGAAAGATGTTGTCAAGCTGGAGAGGGTGCAGAGGAGGTTTACGAGGGTGTTGCCAGGTCTTGGGGACCTTAGTTACAGGGAGAGATTGAGCAGGTTCAGGCTCTTTTCCTTGGAATGCAGGAGAAATGAGGGATGATCTCATAAATGTGTATGAGAGGAATAGATTGGGTGAATTCAGAGAGTCTTTTGCCAAGAGTAGGGGAATTGGTAACCAGAGGACAAACATTTTAGGTAAATGGGGGAGGTGGGGTGGGTGGGGGGACTTAACAGAAGCTTTATGGGTAACATTTACTTTGACAGCGGTGGGTGTCAGAGGAGGTGGTTGAGGCTGGTACTGTTATATTATTTAAGACAAAATTCATGGATAAGATATTATTTAGAGGGTTATGGGTGAAATGCAGGCAGGTAGGTCATTTTGATGTTGGCAAATTGGGCAGAAGGGCCTGTATGACTCCATAACTGGCCAGTTCTGGCACAAACAGGAAAGGCTGGTTATTTGAAATAGAATTCAAAGTGGAATTCCTAGTTGAATCCCAAGGGATATAGCTGGCCTAGTTAAAAGATGAGGTGCTATTTCCAGAGCTTATGCTGGATTTAAAAGGGCAAATGTATTGGGTCAAAGACAGAGAGCTTGGGGATGGGGACAAGCAACAGGAAGCACAGCCTAATGAACTGAATGGCTGATTACGCTCAAACTAAGTTAGTGTTCTCTAAAAGTGAAGTAACAACTGTGAGCACCAAATCCAGTGAACCAGATTGGAAGGAGAACTGATCTGGAAGGAGTGTTTGAGTGCTTGGATTTGGGACAGGTCGGGAAGATGTTCCAACTTCTTTGGAAAGCTGAAAGGGGAGAGGGAAACATTATGTGGTGGTGACATTCTGTTGAAAGAGATGGAAATTATAATGGATGATCCATTGAATTTGGAGGCTGTGAAAATTAATCTTTGGAGTGAGACATTATCTTTTGAATTTATTATTTCTTTTTAATTTAATTTAATATTTTGAGGTGTTTTTTTTTAAATGAAACCTGCACCTGTTTGGGTGCAGCAAGTAAGAACGTCAATACATATGTGCAATGTATATGACAATTAACTCAATATTATCATTATTTATTTTGTTCTTCTCACTCCTGGATTCTCCGCTCACCTCCATATTAACCTCCTGACCGATACGGGAGGAAACTGGAAGCTCCCAATGGAAACGCAGGGAGAATGTGCAAACACCACATGGGCAGCTACAGAAGTCAGTATTGGATCCTGGGTCTCTAGAGCTGAGAAGATATAGCCTTATTCGACGCAGTGATGTGCTTCTTGGAGAAGAGGGAGCGGGAGCAAGAGACAGAATACACACAGTGGAGAGAGCTCTGTCGGTTCTTTTGGAGAGGCAACCAGTCTTCAAATAAAGTAAGGTGAACTGTGAAGGTATAGCATAAAAAGAGATGTGACAGATCTGGGAAAATTGGAGCAGAGTCCCTACAGAAGACAGGGAGGGAGAAGACAGAGTGAAAAGCTGTTTTCCCCACACAAGGGGATTGCTGCGGTTAACTGTTCGTCTCTCCAGATATTACTCACCCTGCCAAGTGTTTCCAATGACACCACCATCGAGGACACCAACTGCTCCATCCTATGCCTGCACATTGGAAATTCAGAATCTCTAGCTGCGCTCCTCCTTCCAGTAGGCAGACAGGAGTTGAAGAGCATAGAGCAAAGAATGAAGATTAGGCAGAGATGACCTGGGGAAGTGAGAGAGAGGCTTCATGACTGGCTAGAGTCGATGAACTAGGCCATGTTCAAGGACTCAGTGGTGGATCTGCATGAATATGGCACAGAATTCACTGACTTTGTCAGGAAGTAAGTGAATGGGTGTTTTCCTGAGACTATCCTAGTGTCTTCTAATCAGAAACCATGGATAAAGCAAGAGATCTGCATACTGTTGAAGACTAGATATGTGGTGTTTAGGAATGGAGATTTAAAAACATACAGAAAGACCAGGTACCACTTTTGGAAGGCCATAACTGATGCAGAGACAATTTTGGACCAAGCTAGAGCTCAGTCAGCTGTGGAAGAGATTGTAAACTATAACATCTGATGAGTCAAAGCAAGGCAGCATCATTAACTGTGATACATTGCTCCCGGCCGAGCACAATACTGTCCACGTTCGGTGTGAAAGGGAGAACAATGAAGAACCCTTGCAAACTCCAACTGGCCCTACTGAGTTTGTGCTCCCAGTCTCAGAGTCTGATGTGAACAATACCTCTGGAAGGGTGAATCCTCAGAAATTGACTGGCCCAGGTACTGTACCTGACCGGGTTCTTAAAACCTGGAAAACCAACTGGCTAGAGATTTTGTGAACATTTTGAACTTCTTGCTACAGTGGTCAGAGGTCCCCACCTGCTTTATATGGAGGTCCATCAGTCCAGTGCCCAAGAAGGACAAGATGACCTGCCTTAATGATTATCAGCTGGTGGCATTGACGTCTACCTGTGATGAAGTACTTTGAGAGATTGGTTCTGGAGTGAATCAACCCCTGTCTCAGAAAGGACCTGGACCTATTTCAGTTTGCCTATTGACCACAATGTCTAGCAATGTCTTGCTAGTCCTCCACTTTGCATTAGATCATATGGACCACAGGAACACCTATATTCATGAACAACAATTCAGCATTTAACACCCTCATACTAGCAAAATATGACCAAGCTAATGGATCTGAGACTCCATCCATCCCTCTGGAAATTAATCATCAACAGACCCCAATAAGTGCTGATCTGCAACATCACCTCCTCCTGACTGACCAGCATCATCGTGAACCCCCATCATCCTAGTCACAACCACTTTTCACTGCTACCTTCGGGCAGAACATACAGAAACCTGAAGACATGCACCTCTTGGCTTGAGAACAGTTTCTTTCCAATAGCTATCTTCTTATACTATCCTAACGCCATTTTTTGTACTATCTGTAATTATGAATATTTATTATCAATCTTTTATATTTATTGTTCTTTTCCATACTGCCGGAATATTACGGAAAATATTGGAGGTTTTTTTTTAAAACAATGCACCTGTTTGGCTGCAGCAAGTAAGAGCTTTGTTGTACAAATACATTGTACCACGTTTATGACAATATATCCATTATCATTATTATCAACATAGGGCCACCTCAAGGCTGTGTGCTTCTTCCTAGCCTTTTGATTCAGGTGCCTGCCTGCTTTTTACTCAAATCTTAAAGTAGGGCTCAGGCCTAAAACGTTGAGATCTTTACCTTCTATGGACGCTGTGAGACCTGGTGAGTTCCTCCAGCATTTCTGTGTTTCTACTATAATCACAGCATCTGCTGATTTTCATGTTTCATTTTGCTTAGTCCCCTTCTCTATTCCCTGTACACCCATGACTGCATAGTCAAGTTCAGCTCCAAAGAATCTACAAATACACAGTCAACATCACTGTTGTTAATCTAATAACTGGAAATGATGAGTCAGAATATAGGATGGAAATCGAGAATCTGGTTGGGTGGAACCAGAACAACAATCTTGCTCTCAACGTCACTAAGACCAAGGAGCTGATTGTTGACTTTAGGAAGGAGAGGTTGAGGGACCACACAACTGCCCATGTTGATGGGACGGAGGTGGAGAGGGTTAGTACCTTCAAGTTACTGGGAGTTCATATTTCAGAAAGCTTCTCCTGGAGCCATTACATTGAGGTAACTGTGAAGAAGGCACACCAACACCTCTATTTTCTCAGGAGTCTGAGGAGATTTGGGAAGTCATCAGATACTCCATAAAACTTCTACAGGTGCACTGTAGAAAGTATATTGACTGGTTGCATCACAACCTGGTTTGGGATCTTGTGCGCTCAGGAATGCAGAAGGCGGTAGAAGTTAACAAACACAGCCAGGTTCATCACAGCATCCGACCTCCCATCCTTTGTAGACATCCACTTGAGGTGCTGCCTCAAGAAGGCAGCCAACATCATAAAGGACTCCCATCACCCTGGTCACAACCTCTTCTCGCAGCTCCCTTCTACAAAAGACTGAAGATCAGCACCTCTGGGTGAAAGAACACTTTCTTTTTAACAGCTATCAAGCTTTTGAACCTCCCCTTGCTATGCTAATCAGGGACTAACATCACAAAAGGACTGTCTCCATGACTGTAATTCTAGATTTTTTTCTTGCACTAAATGTAACTGTATCTATTTTACATTTCTATTTCCTATTTTATATTAGACATATTTATTATCTCCTTAAATATGGGGGTAATTTAAGGTATACTAATGCAGTTGTTCGTTTTTACAATATACCTGTTCAGCTGGAGCAAGCAAGAATTTCAGGGTAAATGTATATCGTACTTCTGTCTTATGACATAATTAATTACAACAGCTGAAAGATGGAAGTGTTATAAAGGAAGGATTATAAAGGTGGTAAAAGTTTTAGGAGACTGGTGGGGTTACAGAGATGGGGACTCTTGTAGGGACCTGAGGGGATTTCAGAGGGTGTAGGGCACCAGCAAGGGTAAAAAAAAAAGACAGGGAGTTATATAGAGACCAGAGAGCATTATAGAGATAGGGAAGGGTATAGGGACCAGAGGGGCTTATGGAGATAGGAAATGGAGTAGGGGACTGGAGCCAGTTTCAGAGTTAGGAAGGGACTGGAAGTGTATACAGAGATAGCGAGTGGTGTAGGGAGTGGATGGGGTTACAGAGATAAAGAGGGGTGTAAGGGACTGGAGGGGTTATAGAGAGAAGGAGTGGTTTCATGGCTGGAGGAGATTTCATTGATTAGTAGAGGTGTCATGGACTGGATGCAATTCCTTGGTGCAGACGAGAGATTGTGACCCATCCCATTTGCTTGCTGACATGTCTGTCCATGCTTTCATGTCCTGCCAGACTGAGACCACTCATAAATTGGAGGATATCTTACCTTCTGACTGGGCATCCTCCAACTGGATGGTGTTAAATATAGACTCCTCTGGCTTTTGTTAAAATCCCCCCCCCCCCCAATTCCCTTCTTCCCCTTGTCATCTCTCCATTCCCTGTCTCCTATCACACAGACATGATCAATTCTACTTAGTCCCTTATCATATCCAATTAGTATCTTTTGTTGATCTGGATCCCTCCCCCATTGTTTGAAATCTGAGATGTTCTGATATATCCTACTTCTGCCTTTTCTGATTTTACCCTGAAGAGCAGCTCAGGCCCAAAACATCAGCAATACATCTTTGTCTCCTATAGATGATGAAAAGACCTGCTGAGTTCCTCCAGCATTTAGGTGGGTTTTACTAGACTCAGCCTCTCTCCAGCTCGTGCAGGCCAACAGCCTAAATCCTTGTGCACGCGAGTCAGAGGTTATCCTTGCCCAAATCCTGGACTATCTGCAGAGGTCTCTTCAAAGCACTAGGGAGATCACAGCAAGCAGACAGGTCTGACCCATCATGTTCGATCATTCATTTTCTCTCACTGATGTGTTCATCCAGCAGAGTGTTCCTTTGAACCAAGCTGCTCTGCTCAAGAACAGGAGACACTGCAGAAGGTGGTGAATATAGCTCAGAGCATCACATTAACTTCCCTCCCCTCCACATCTTCTACTGCCTGGGAAAGCCTGCCAATATACGGAGGGACCTATCACACCTTGGACACATTCTTCTTCCCACCCCCCATTGGGGAGAAGGCTCAAGAGTGTGAAAGAGTGCACCCACAAGCTTAACAACAGTTTCCTCACTGCAGCCATCAGGCTCCTGAAGGGACACCATAACAGTACTCTCACTCTGCCCTTGCTCTATGCTAACTGATCTTTTCTTTCATTGTTACTCTAATATTGAGCTTTTGTTCTCCTACTTTATAAGTGCTGGGTGAATATTAGAGCTGACCTGTTTGACTGCTCACTGAAGAACCCTTCTCACTGCTTAATGTGACAAGTAAATATAAACAAACTCCTCAGTATCTCCTAAATCCATAGGAAAGATAAACCAGGCCAGTATGGGATGGAACACTGACGCTCTCTTGGAATTTGTACCTTGAGGTCACATTCACTTCTCTCTTTGCTATATTGGCCGGCATGGCAAACAACGAGAAGCTGGAGGGATTCGGCAGATCCAGCAGCATCTGCAGAGTGAGACAGTCATTGAATGTTTCAGTTTGGGACTGGGGAGAGGGATGGTTAGTCAACGTATAGGGTCAAGATCCCTGTTTGTGTAAAGTGGGAAGGGAAATAATACATAAAATGTGAAGGGGGTTTCCAGGAAATCAACATGAGAGAGATGGGTCAACTAGCCTTTCTGCCCTTCTAAGGTTCTATCATGGGCCTCCTGGTATGTGAGAAGTAGTGTGAACATGTCGCTGTGACTAGGTGAATTGGAGGGTACGTGCTCCACACAGAGGGGATGCGGAGAGCTGTCAGAGTGAGAAGTAATGGGAGTTTACTCTCATTTACAAGAGTACAATGTACAGTGAGATTCTTGCTGGAGTCACACTGGTACGCAAGATACACCAACCACAATAGTATACTTTAAATTACCATAATATGCTAAGACAGAAAAAACAATAATATAAATAAAGGCATAAATAAATATTCACTGTTGCAGTTAGAAAGAGAAGGAGATGGTAGAGGTGGGTACAACTCCAACGTTTAGATGCTGTGTGGGGATATGGCAACAAAGGTTTAGAGGCACATGTCCAATGGGACAAGACACCATGGGTCAGTTGGCAGAAAGGACCAACTCTACAACTCTGCAATTCCTGTTTCCCACATAGGAGGACCTTTCAGGCCCTAGAGTCAGAGGACCAAATGCAGGCATGCAGATGACCTGTGCACTGAAAGCCCGACACTGGAAGTTAGCAAATATTTCCAGGTCCATCACAGGCTCCAACTTCCCATCCTCTATGTGAAGTGCTGCCTCAAGAAGGCAGCTAAAATCATAAAGGACCCCCATCGCTCTGGCCACAACCTCTTCTCACTGCTACCTTTGCATAGAAGGTACAGAAGTCTGAAGACCAGCACCTTTTGGTCCAAGAACAGACTCTTGAAGCTGATAGTTCCTAAGATAACTTACAACCTTAACCCTACCTCTCTGGGACCACTGCCCACATCACTGAAACCTCTCTTTTGTTTTGCACTAACTAACTGTGAGCGGAGACAGCGCTGATGGAAGCGTTCTAGGAGCCGTAGGTGATGCCGGTAGAGGATCCATGATTTGGAGCTGAACAGGAGCGTGGGTATGATAACGGCTCTGAACACGCTGATCTTTGTGTGTTTCTTCAGGTGGTTGTTTTTCCAGACTCTTTTGTGTAGTCCTCCAAAGGCGCTATTTGCCTTGGCGAGCCAGTTGTCTATCTCTTTGTCAATCCTTGCATCAGATGAAATGGAGCAGCCGAGGTAGGTATGACCGTTTTGAGTTCAGTGTGCCCGATGGAGATGTGGGGGGGCTGGTGGTCATGGTGGGGAGCTGGCTGATGGAGGACCTCAGTTTTCTTCAAGCTGACTTCCAGGCCAAACATTTTGGCAGTTTCCGCAAAACAGGACGTCATGCGCTGGAGAGCTGGCTCTGAATGGGCAACTAAAGTGGCATCGTCTGCAAAGAATAGTTCACGGACAAGTTGCTCTTGTGTCTTGGTGTGAGCTTGCAGGCGCCTCAGATTGAAGAGACTGCCATCCGTGCAGTACCGGATGTAAACACCGTCTTCATTGCTGAGGTCTTTATTGGCTTGTTTCAGCATCATGCTGAAGAAGATAGTAAAGAGGGTTGGTGCGAGGACGCAGCCTTGCTTCACACCGTTGTCAATGGAGAAGGGTTTAGAGAGCTCATTGCTGTATCTGACCCGACCTTGTTCCTGTTCCTTTCTGAGGAGTGAGGTATCCTCAACACACCCAAGTCCTGTGGGGATAGTCATAGGTTTGTCCAGCTGGGAACTTGCTCACAAGTCTGCATGCAGGTGGCAGGAAGAGAGTGGGCACACATTAGCCACTTTCAGGTGGAATAGCTGGGAGAATGCAGCTCTGGAGCCGGATGTGGGTGTGTGCGAAGCGACATTCAGGTGGCAGTGCTGAAGGCGCTGTTCTGGCACCTGAAAGGTCCACAGCGGGGAGAGGCGCCATCTCCTGTTGACTGTGGCCGTGGTGCCACCCGCTTTCAGGTGCCTGGGGGGACTGCTCGGAAGCGGAGAATACACCTACCCGAGGAGGGTTGGGTAAGTACTCTTCGGGTCAGGGTTCTCTGCTTTCAGGTGGCCTCCCAATAGCCACATTCAGGTATTTCAGATGTCTTTACTTTGAGGTATTCTGGCCACCTGAAAGTGGCTAAAGATTCAAGCAGTGCCTGTCAAAGATTGGCCTGCACAGCACTCCAGGGTGCACTTATCAAATCCCACAAACCCCATCCCATCATCCTATGGGATGGATAGCTAGAAGAAGAAGAAGAAGAGTGTAGGACAATAAACTCTCATGCACCAAAGAGCGAACATAATTTGCCAGCGCACCGTCTGGTGCCGTTTTCTGGACCATTGTCCAGGGTTCAGTTCCCCAAGACCGCTTGCGGCGCCCTCTGTTGGTCATTACACGAGAAATATTCCCGGGAAACAGATGTGAATGGCTCTGTCAGTTCTGCTTCCAATTAAGTTGCAATGTATTTTCAATAGAGCCGTTCCCCTTAACGACGCCCAGATGCAAACTTCCTTTTTTTTAACAAAAACTACAAGTAAGGGGCAGTTGATAATATTGGCCTCGAAATCCTTCAGGGATCTGGGGATACAGCAGGGTAGTGTGGTTGATCAGAAAGCACTTTCAAAGAGCCGGTAGAAGCTCGAATGGCCGAACGGTCTTCTCCTGTGCGGGAGGAGGGGTGTACGTGGTCACACGCCCCCCCCCCCCCCCCCCCAGAATCGGGAAAGGGTGGAAAGGAGGCCATTCGACCCATCCCTTCCTTGTTGGATAGAAAATAGCTTAAAGGAGAATTGAGTGGGGTTTTAAGGTGCAAAAGCATTGCGCGCACACACACACAGAGGTACCTTAGATACACGTGTATATACACACATAGAGGCACCAAAAGAATTCCTCTCTCCCTGTCTCTCTCTCACACACACACACACACACACACGTGTCTGACGGATGACAGTGGTACAATATAAATGTTCCCTCGTTGAGAAATGCTGCGTTAAAGAATTCCAGCCACTTTCCAGGTAGTTGAGCGACGGGATGGGTTGGTTTCCAGGGAAGCTTTGATTTGTGCTCATTTGTGCCGGGTGGGCGGGTTTTAGAAAACCTCACTCCCCCCCCCCCCCACCCAAACCCCATCGATTCATCGACCAAAAAAAAGTTGTTAGCCTTGTTATAAAAGAGGCGAAGCATACTCTGGGCTGGACTAGCGTAAGAGAAAGTCAGTGCACAGAGGAGGAGGAGGAGGAAACGCGACCAAGGACACCGTGCAGCCTGTTAGATTACGCACGGTTGAAGTGGGAGGAATTGGTTCACCCCGGGGCGCGCAAGAGACGAACTGCGAATGCATGCATGCAAAAAAAAGGACGAGTGCGAGTATTTTAAACATATTTATTTATTTTACTAACAGACGGGTCCAACATTGATGCTGAAATAAATCTTCACCAGTTGAGAGAATAATATTTTAACCCTCTGGAGTTGGGACTGAAGATCTGGGCCAGACCAGAGACGAAAAGTTTTGCAGTTTTTTTTGGGAAGCGTCCTCTTTTCTGCACCAACTTTTACCCGGCTCTGGGACGTGTACGTGCCGAACGATCCAAGTTGCCCCAGAGCACGAGATGAACATTGACTCTATCCTGAGACTTGAATTGTGAAGACCTCACACATCCATACACACACACACACACACACACACACACACGGGACAACTGAGCTTCGAGAGCGAGACCACTTCAATAAGAGGAAATAGCGAGGTGGGTGAATTACGTTTTAATTACCCGACGTACAAGATTTTTTATTTCTTACTTATTTGCTCCATATTGCGAATTCCAGCATATGCAGAGTTTTAAGATGATTTTTTAAGAGATTTTGTCGCGGTTGGCCACAGTAACTGTCCTCATTCTCGGTGACAGGTTGGGAAGGGAACGCCGCCCGGGTACAAGAACGGGTTTCTTGTTAAACCTTACAGCGTCGGTGTACGGAAGGGTTATTCAGGCTTAGCCTCCCGTCCGACGATGGTCTTTCAGCGCCACCCCCACCCCCTTCCTGAACTCACATCTGGAAATTGCAGCAAGAAAGAAAGAGGGGGAATAACTCGCACTTTGCTTGAGACTAGCCCGGTTTTCAAAGAAACTGCAAGAATTGGAGTGAGACTTATTTGACCTGTTTAATCTTCAAACTTTTTAGCCCGTTAATTAACTCGTCCGATGTGAAGTGAACAATGCATTTCAAACCATCTTTATTTTACCGCCGTGTGCAAAACAGTTGGAACACCCATTAAGTCATGTTGAGGCATAATTGGATTTGGAGGCGGGACAGGATTTTGTTCCATGTGAAAACTGGGATACATTTGCAAGTTGTGTCCTGCAGGAAATCAAAGACTGAAAGGTAAAAGTGGGGGTCGGGAGGCCGGTGGGGGGGTTGGATTCGCTTCATTGAGCCCAGAAAGTGCATCAAGCTTTGCAGAAGTGCGGGAACGTGCGTGGGACAACTTCCAGCCCATGCAACAAGTGTGCTGGAGAAACTCAGCGACTTCCAGCCTGCCCTTCTCTCCTATTGTGGGACCACCTTGTGGCGCCGGCCAGAAGGGAAACGCCCACCCCGCCTCCTTTAAACGCGTCACAATCCCTGCCCACGTCACGCCCAGCCCTGCGATTGGCTGGCTGCCAAGGGATTTCCCCTCGGGATTCGGGAGCCCCCGGGAGTGACGCGCGAGCAAGCGTAGTGGCAGCGAGGAGATCCAATGGCTGAACATTGGCCAGGCGTTGAAACTTGCTCCGAGCTCAGTCCCGCTGAGTTCCTCCAGCTGATTGAGTTTTGCAACAGATTTCAGGGACTGCAGTCTCTCGCGTCTCTCCAAAGTCTTCATCCCGATTAAATGCTCAATTATTTTTTTTGCCATCTTCTGAATTTTCCCAATGACTTCATCCCAGCTGCTCAACATCTCAATTTATTGCAGATTCGACACTATTAAAATTCCCAGCCACTGAGCACTCCCATGGATTAAATATCCCCGCTACCAACCTCACTATGCCAGATTGGAAAGCAAACTTTGTTTGCCCAACAAGATTTTGCACCACGTTTTCGGGCTAGGACACGCTTTCACACTTTTAAACCAGTGAAGGAAAATAATCCTGCAATGACCATGCTAATCAAGTTGTCCTGATGTAAGGTCATGGACCTACACACTAACCCGTTTCACTCTCCACAGGTGCTGCCTGGTCTTGTTGAGTCTTTCCAACATTTTCAGCCCCTATTGCAGTTAAACAACGTTTGTTTGTCCATTCCAATGCCGCTGCATTAGTGTTGGCAGCATGTTACCCAGTTGCTGCTGAGCTTTGAATGGACTGAATTATAGTTTTGCTTCAATACAATATTCAGCTAAGTGACCAACCCTGCCTCGTGAATTGACAGACATCTCAGGATTTGTCAGATGGATTATATTTGGCATCGCATGTTTAAAAACTTTACAAAGAAAGTAGTGTTTCTCAAAAGCCAAAGGGTGTGCAGGCGTGGAACTCAATTCATTTAAAGATAGATGCAATTGAGTTTATCCAAAATGAGCTGAGTGCTGGCCATTTTAGAATTCTGTCGTGCTCTGAATCTGCCTTTGAGTTTCTCTGTTGCAGTGTAAGGTTAAATCCTTGGTTATTTACTGGTCCTCAGAAATAAAACGAGGAGTGTGATTATAATCGCTTAACTGGGGTTTGCGTGGTGTGGATTGTGTGCAGGGAATTAAGCATTGCCATCAATATGTCAATAGGTACCCAGTTCACTGCAAAGGAGAGGGGATTGTAAGGGAATTCTGATTCAATAAAAAGGTGAATGAACATTATATTGACTGTATTGAATTACAGGACAGGAAGAGACAATTGGAACCAGCTGGTGTTTATTCTCCACTGCAGATCCTCAATGATCCCACTCAGTTCGTTAATTCACCTCCACTCTCTGATCAACTCACTGAAAGCTTATTTAAGGGGACAGATTATTAGTTATACTACAAGAGTTAAGAAACAATATATGGCAGAGAGTTTAGAGTTGGAGAAACAAATTGTTGAGTTAGAGAAGGAATTTCAGAAAGATGTGACAGGATTTTTTTTTAAAAAGCGGCTCTGGCAAACTTGAAATTACGTTATGATACATTGCAAACTTATCAATTTGAGCGTTTAATTAATCGATCGCTCTCTGATCAACCGATCTGACTCATTAAAATGTCAGCAGAGCTCCTCTAGGTTACAATCAATTGATTTCCAACTCCTTATCGGGAAGTGAAATTACTTGGGATCTGTAAAGTTCGAGGCTATTTAGAATTAAGACTGGAGCTATAGAGCCTTGATTGTTCCATACACAGTTGCTGGGTTAGTTCAGCGAATCAGATCCAGATGTGACCCTTAACTCCCCATCTGCAGGGTGGGACTTTCAGAAGAGGCTGTGATTACTGTTCACAGATGGCCCCGATTTCCCTCCGAGTTTGATTGGAACATTATTAAAAAATAAAAAGAGAGCTTCTCTCTTCGCTTAGAGAAGGTATAACGCAGGGCAAACTAACATGACGTGTGGAGCCATCTGCTGTCATTGTGCAAGGCCGCCCCTTGCTCAACACTAACAACACCTCTCAAGTTGCAGCACTATTACTACGTGGAGGCAATCATTCCCTTCAATAAGACGACAAAAACTCATTAGTGCACTCAGGAAGGTTTGCAATGGGAATAGCATTCTGGTCATTCATGAGGATGTGTAAGGTGCTATACAGTTCCAAGCCTTTCTATGACCTGGTGCTAGAGGTATTATGATTTGTCAAGATAGTTCGTTGTCACCTACTCTCGTTCAAAACTTGCAAAATTTAATGTAGGAAATCCACTGTTATGACCACAAGAGTGACCAGGTCCTCAGGGTTAATGGGTGGGGAGGGAAATCTAGAGCAAAAAACAATCACTGGAGGAACTCGGTGGATCAGGCAGCATCCATGGAGGGAATAGTCAGTCGACTTTTTGGGGGGGGTTCAGACCCTGCCTCAAGGCTGTGAAACAGATGGAAGCGAGGGAAGGTGTTAGGAGGTGATTATGTGCACAGGAGAAGGATGAGGGATAAATGGGCAGATGGAGGCCAGGGAATGCCTTCAGCTTTGCTCCAAAGTGCCACACACGTTGTGCAAGGAGACTTCTTCCGCTGTGTGCGTCCACTGAATATTTTCTGTGAGATTCGAACTCACGATCTGGCACAGAGAACACTGAACCAGTGCACTGGCTCCATGACCAGTCACCATACTGTCCATTCTGGCAAGTATTCAGTATATTGTGGGATCACTGCTTAGGCCAAACTCAAGTTACTTCAGAAAATAATTACAGGCCAGCAGACGATATTACTGATTTGGATCAAGATCCTGGATGATTAATGCATATCAAGTTTCATCATCTAAATGCTTGTAAACCCAGGATTTGTTGTTTTAGTACTTCAGACAGCTCTGGGGTTTTTCTCTCTGCAACCCACTGTATTTAAATTAATGATCATTTCACACAAAAAAACATAAAATTGGAGGAGGTGGAGGGATCCATGGACACTTAATCACCCTTTCATGCAATGAAAAAGCCCGACTGTAAAGGCAGAGGTTCTCTGCCTTTACGTGAGGGGACTTACCTTCTTGAATGCACCGTGGCCACCTCCGAGGTGCCGACTACGATCCCTCTTGGAGAAAGATAATTGGCAGAGCGCAGCACTCTACCGCCTGGCTTGGATGTGCCTTTGTGGCTGGTTAGGGGCAGACTGATGACAGCTCCGGAGGCGCTACAAGGTACCGTTCGTAATGAATGTGGCGCAGGAGCAGCCTTTTATGGATCCTCCATGAAAGGTAAGTTCCATGTTTCCACTCTGTGTTATAGCCAGCCTCCACATGGAGGCCTGGCATGAAAGGTTCTAGTATCTCAAGAGGGGAACTCACTTCTCAGTGGAGGTGCCAAACTTGTGACATCTCTTTGTGTATCTTTACAAGGCAAACAAAAGTCAACACATATTGTAAATGACAATGAAGGAACCTTGAATCTTGAAATGCTGGAAGATCTCAACCAGTCAAGCAGCCTCTGCAGAAGAGGGAATTGATGTTTGGGGACAGGCAAAAACTCTTCTCAAAATCGTCATGCCAATGGCAAGCAATAGATTTCTTGTGTACTTTGTGTTCTTGAAAGTAAAGGGTTATTCAACAATGGTAACACATTTACCAGACTTTATTTCAGGGGACGATTCGTCACTTTGACTGATGACGTTATTGAGATTGTGTTTAACTGCATTAAGTTTGTGAAGTTTCTCCTGAGTGATCCTGTTAGTTGAATAACTGCACGTGATTCACCAACTTTTTAATACCAAAAAGCTTTGATGTGAATTTTATGAATGGGGTCTGCAGATAAGCATGTTTTGTGTTTACAATGGCACCAAGAAGCAATGAAAACTATTTGAAAAATAACTACATTTGTTCCTCCACGGGCAGATTTTGAACCTCATCCTTTGAGAGTATACGTCCCCTGTGCTATCCCCACATCATGGTTGACCTCCTACCTCAGTTCTACCTTCCTGCGCAATCCCCACCTCTTGAGGCCACACTCAGGCTGAATGGGGAAAATGATGATACAAAAAAACCCGCAAGGTATGATGATTTCCTCAATGGAGCGAACTCACAGAATAAATTCTACATTTTTATAGTATCTTTTTTATGATGGTTCTTAACATCACCTAATTCCTTGAAATGTTTTGTTGACCCATACTAACTGCCATTCTCCCAGACCTCTCTCAGCGTTGAGGCTGGGAAGCATTGTGAGCTCGCTTTGGGAGACGCAATCTGCCATGCCTTTTGTTAGTGTGCGGAGACTATCTGAATGCCCTTCCTCCCCATTGCTGATGTTTCCAGTTGTTCCCAGTTGACCCTGCATGGAATTGGAACATAGGATACTTCCATGGCATTAGGCAATCCAGATATCCAGAGGATAGGCCTTCTGGGTCATTGCTGAATAATTCTATTAGCTGAGCAATTGCAATAAAAAAGATAAACTAGACCGAGGCAGGAATGTTGTTTCCACAGGTAAATGAGAGTAGAATTAGGGGATATAACTTCAAGATTTAGGATGAAAATGAGGAGCAACTGATTCTCCCAAAGTTTCAAGGTTCAGATTTGTTGTCAGAGTACATATATGACATTACATAAAACCCTGGGATTCTTGTTCTTGCGAGTCAGGCAGAGTTCCTACTCAAGAAAATACAAAAGAGAAAAATCTAACCAAGGAAAGAAATGTAAACAAACTAATTGTGCAATGCAGAAAAAAAAATGGGTAATAAATAAAATGCAAAGTAAGAGTTCTTAAAAGAGTCTATAATTAGGCATTCAGCATACATACAGCATGAGAACAGGCCATTTCAGCCCATGAGTCCGTGCTGCCAAAATTATACCCAAGTAACCTACTTCCTGATACATTTCAAAATTGAATTTTTTGTTAGGAATCTGATGGTGGAAGGGTGGCAACTGTTCCTGAACTTGATGGCACAAGTCTTGTCACACCTATACCTCTTTCCTGATGTCAGCAGTGAGAATAGAGCATGCCCTGGGTGGTACGGATCCTTGATGATTGCTGCTGCTCTCTGATATGTAGATATTTTCGATGGTGGGCAGAGTTTTGCCTGTGATGTACTGGGCTGTGTTCACTACCTTTTGCAGGGCTTCCTGCTCAGATGTACTGGTGCCCCTCCACCAGGCTGTGATGCAGCCAGTCAGCACACCTGTAGAAGTCTGCCAAGGTTTCCAATGCCATACCAAATTGCGGCAAAAAAAAAACAGGAGTGTCTACAGAATTCTTTGCACAAGGAAGCTGCAGGGGCTGCCTCATTCAATATTTTTAAGACCGTTGAGATAGCTTGTTGTGTAATAGTGAATTAAGGGTTTAGGGGGAAAGCAGGCAGGTAGGTGGAGGAGCTGAGTCCATATCCAGATTAGCCATGATTTTATTGAATGGCGGAGCAGGCTTGACGGGCCAGATGGCCAACTCCTGCTCCTGTTTCTCATGTTTTTATGATATTTGGCAGTTATTTTAGAATAATCCACAATCTGGAGACCATCCAGGGCTTATGATTCCATGAAGGAATGTGGGAGAAATGTTTTACCGCTGAGCAGAGGAACATAGGGTCTTTGTCCTGCAGGGCTCGTGAGGTAAAGAGCAAAGGTAGATTGAAAGGAAACCTGGATAAGCAGAAAGGAAGTCAAAGTAGACGAATAAGAAGGAGATGAAAAGGGGTGGAAGAGCAACATTTGCATCGAGCAGCTGGAATTGTTTTGCTGTTGGACATTCTACGTAATGAGTTACATCTTGGGAGTGCTGTCCAATACAGATGTTTCACTTGTTCATCTCAGTACACTTATGAAAAAGTTACAACTCTGGAGAAGATTAGTTCTGAGGAGATGCTGTTGAGACGAAGGCTTTTTTTGGAATAGAGGAGGCGACTGGAGATATAGTTAAGACATGTAACATGGTGGGAAGTAGAGAAAGAATAAAGAGGAGAAGAAAGTAGAGCAGCTGGGGGAGGAAATGGAGAGGAGTTGGTGAGGAAAGGTGGGTCTGAAGAGTGGTGAGAGGTCACCTCACTTCCCTACAGGGTGGTGGAGGCAGAAAGCAACATCATGGTTTGAATGGCCTGGTGACCACTGGATTGTAGGACCACAGGCTGAGAGCTGGCAGGACGAGAACAGCCCCGTTTTTCCCCATATAGACATTTTGGACCTTGGGCTCATCAGATTCCATGGGTCAATTCAGGGAAGTGAAGGATATGAGGTAACTTAATGGAGGCATGCAAGATTATGAGGGGCAGCCAGCACTTTTTTTCCTGGGATTAAAAATAGCAAATACCAGAGGACATCTGTTAAGTGAGTAGAGGAAAATTTAGGGGCGATGTCAGAGGTAAGATTTTTACTCAGGGGGGCGGGGGGGTGGTGTATGGAATAGGTTGGGCTGGAGGCTGGAACAATGCAGTATGGGCATTCAAAAGACTCTTAGGCATAGAGATGAAAGAAAAATGGAAGGTTATGGTTGTTGGGTCATGACAGATAAGGCTGTTGTGGAGTAGGTTTACAAAATCATGAGAGAAATAGATCAGGTGAACACAGTCTTTTTTCAGAGTAGGGGAATTGGTAACCAGAGGGCATAGGCTTAAGGTGAGGGGGACGATAGATTTAACAGAAATCTGAGGAGTAAATTTTTTTTACATGGGGGTGGTGATTGTGCGAAACAAGCTGCTAGAGGAGGTGGTTGATTGCGACGTTAAAGGGAAAAAAATCAACAAAGAATTGGATAGCATGGTTTGGGGAATATGGGCCAAATGCAGGCAAGTGGAGCTAGTGTGGATGGGACACTTTGGTCGGCATGGCAAGTTGGGCCGAAGGGCCTGTTTCAACACTGTATGACTCCATCACTCAACATAGGTCAGCACAATATCATGATCTGTAGAGCCTGTTCTGTGCTGACAAAAATGGAAGCTTGGAGCTTGGATCAAGACATTGGAATAATGACTTCTAATCAAAGCATCTATTTCAATTTGCTCCTTCACTTGTACAACTCAGTGCACATTAAACATCATTGTCATTTCTGGATGCACCTTTCAAAGATTTGCCATAAAAGCTCATCAAAACATAATGCATATTTCCTCATTATGTTCCATTTTTCTCACAAAGGATTTGAAAACTCTCACCAATGTACCGTACACCTGAATGGTTATTGAGTATTAATTTTTGGAAGTTTAGCCCTCAGGCAATGGACAAACCGAAATCCTTCTGCACTATGAACCTGGCCCAATGTTTGATTAATATTCCCTTCTAACTGAGAGGTCAGGAGACAAGAGACTCACAGTCGGGAGTCACACACTCCCGTGTTTGCGACCATGAAGTGATTTTGCTTTAATCAACAAATGTTGTAACTGCCCCGATGATTTGGAGCAGAGGTCTGCCTGCCAGATGGGGGTAATGACATTTCAACGTGTGCCTCCTCCGAGGCAACAGATGAATAAACACATTGAATGGCCAAAGGAAAAATGAATAATGAAATATTTGCCTGAACGTAGCTTCTGTTGTATAATTGAGTCCAGTGTCCCTTTGATGATAGGGAAGGTGAGGGGGTGGAGACTGAAACATAAACCCATCTACCACTCTGGCTGCAGACTGCAGGAAGTTGGTTAGTCATTTCATTAAAAAAAGGTTGACGTTGTTCAGAAGGCTCCAGCTAAATTGATTTAAATCACTTTCCCATTTCCAATCGATGCTTTGCCAACAAGTACCATCTTGAGATATCTTGAATTGACAAGGCAGTAGCCTTGCCCTCATGAATGCATTGTGTGTGCCCTCGGAGAGATACCGCAAGAAAGGAGGCACATCGGCTCACTCAGTCTCTGCTGGCCTTTGTCCAAGATTAACCTTATTCTCCCCAAACTCCCATCCGCGACCCTGCCCTTCCCAACCCAACCCCACCCCCACCCCCGATGAATTCTTCCACAGTTTACAGCGGCCAATTAACCAACAACCCCCTTAAGTCTTTGGGACGCGGGAGCAAACTAGCGCACCCAAAGGAAACCCGTGCAGTCATGGGGAGAACATGCAAACTTCATACAGTCAGCACCGGAGGATTGAACCTGACTCACTGCCGCTGTTAGGCAGCTGGGTGCAAGGATATAAAACCTGGACCCACACATGTAGGATCGAAATGGTTTCTGTGGAAATGTGTGTATCGAATCAGATTGCATGGAACAGTACAGCACAGGAACAGGCCCTTCTGCCCACATATCTGTGCTGAGCATGAAGTCCAAATCAAACTAAAACTCTTCTGTTTTTACTTAAGAAATATCCCTCCATCCTGTTTATGTTCATTAGTCTATTGAGAAACCTCTGAAACGCCACTACCGTATCTGCTTCTACCACTACCCCTGGCAGCCTGTTCCAGGCACCCACCACTCTGTATAAAAAAAACCTTTCTCTAACATCTTCCCTAAACTTTGCTCCATTCACCTTAAACATGTCCTCTGTCATTAGCCATTGTCACCGCAGGGAAAAGGTGCTGGCTGCCCGCTCTGTCTCGGCCCCTCATAATCTTATACACTTTTTAAACAGAAATTGCAACTCCTTCCACAAAAATACATTCTTATCTATCAGTTAACAATTTTAAAACTTGCTCCATTTAATGGACAAGAGCCTTAAAGGTTGAAGATCAGGAACACAGAAGCATAGGTCACGTACAGACAGATATATAGTTGTGTTCAGCACAGACATTGTGGGCTGAAGGACCTGTTCCAGCATTGCGCTCTACATTCTAGCAAATTGAGTCATGATATAAGACCAATCTTAAGGAACTGTGTGGCCTCCTCCTGTTCATACAGATGCTGCAACTGTGGCTGGGCAGCCAATAGAATCAGCGTTGTTTGAAAACACGTCAGATCGCCTGGAATCTGATGGTAAACTGCTCAGGAGCAATGAATGAAACAGGAAGACCAAAGTGTTATTTTCCTCCCAACCAGTGCCTATGTATTGGAGGGGAGTGCCAGCAGGAAGACTGCAGTAGCCATGCTCCTGTCTGGCTGCCTATATTTATCGGGTCTTGGCCTGTGTTTCATGTTGTACTATTGGTTTTTCCATGTCTCTGTTTATGTTACCTTTTAAGAGACAGTGTTCTTTCTGTTCGCTTTAACACTCTGCCTTTCCCTTTTCGAAAATGCTTCAACATTAAACTGGCATATGATACAAAATTCATAAAGTTATGAGAGGTGGTGGTAGGGTAGACAGCCAGAATCTTTTTCCAGGGTAAAAATGTCACATGCTCAAGAGCATGAATTAAACGAGTTTACAGGAGATGTGCAGGACAATTTTTTTTTGAGCTGGGATGGGAGACTGGATTTCATTACCAAGGGTGGTGGTGAAGCCTGGTACAATAAGGACATTCAACAGACTCTTAGATAGGCACATGGAAATAAAGGATTATGCGTGCAAGATAGGGAAGGGTTGGGTTGTGTAGTCAGTTTACATAGGTCAGCACAACATCTTGGGCTGAAGGGCCTATAATGTGCTTTAATGTTGTCCATAGCGTTTGTGTAGCCTCTTCCCATGACAGGGCTAGGCCCTGCTCTGAAACTTCTGCATCCTTGTTCTGAGTTCCCCTCATCTGGGAAACATAGTTTTCTCCAATCTACAAAGCACTCTCAACATCCCAAGCAGATTACAGGGAAGATGACCTCTCATCATTTCACCCCCCTTAGCCCTTGTTCTGAAATCGAACCTCCCTATGAGGGATGGTGTCAATGGAAACGACGAGGACAAGGGAGAGGGAGTGAAGTGCAGAGTGATGGTGTCAATGGAGAGGATAGGTCAAGGGTGGCGATGAATGAGAGGAGGAAGTAAGGTTCAGAGTGAGAGGTGGAGAGCAAGGAGAAAGGGAGAGGAAAAGATTTAAAAGGAGAAGAGAGTTGGAAAGCAAGAGTGCAAGGGAGTAGCAGAGATGGAAAAATATAAGGGGAGGTGAAAAAGAGGGAGAGAGTGAAGGGAAACAGTATTTAGAGAGGAGGGAAGGTGAAAGTGAGGCAGCGTGGGATAGAGAGGGGTGAGAGAGAATGAGAGATGGTGGGGTAGGGGGGGTGGGAATTATTGGAATGGCTGAGAACAAGATTTATACTTGCAACTAAAAATGGACCATAACCAAGAAAAACTAGGTGATCTTGGATGTGTTAAGAAGAGGTTATCTTTCAGGTATTACAGATGGGGAAGCATTATCAATGATTTGTTACACCCTGGGAATTAACCCCTGCTCCTCTGGCCCCACAGATGCGCTGCAAAAGCTTCTCCTCCATCCTGCGAATTGTGGGAACCACCCTGTTCGGCCTGGCACTTCTAGTGGGCATCGCAGCGGCTTACATCGTGGGTTATCAGTTCATTGCCACGGACAACTATTACTTTTCCTTTGGACTCTATGGAGCTATCTTAGCCCTTCACCTTCTCATCCAAAGCCTCTTTGCTTTCTTGGAGCACCGAAAGATGAAGCGTTCGCTGGAAACCCCCATCAAATTGAACAAGACAGTGGCCCTCTGTATCGCCGCCTACCAGGAGGACCCAGACTACTTGAGGAAGTGCCTGCTGTCCGTCAAGAGGCTGACCTACCCGGGGATGAGTGTAGTCATGGTCATCGATGGGAACAACGAGGACGACCTCTACATGATGGAGATATTCAGGGAGGTGATGGGGAGAGACCGTTCAGTCAGCTACCTGTGGAAGAGCAACTTCCATGAGCGAGGTCCTGGGGAGAGTGAAGAGTCCCACAGAGAGAGCATGCAGCACCTCACTGGGCTGATCAGATCGAACAAGAGCGTCTGCGTCATGCAGAAATGGGGAGGCAAGCGTGAAGTAATGTACACTGCGTTCAAGGCACTTGGTCGGACTGTGGATTATGTACAAGTAAGGCCACCTGTCCTTGGAAATGGTTTCATTCAACTTGTGTGTCCATGAAAGAATATCTTGTGCATTACAGTCCATCCAGCAAAACTCACATTGTTTGTTTGGTCAGTTTTACTGTTACTTTAGAATAACAGGTTGTTCTGGACCATGAGCCTGCACCACCCAAACAAACACACTTACTCACCCCATATGCTTTTGGAGGGTGGGAGGAAACTAGAGCACTCAGACAAAACCCATTCAGGTCATACAAACTCCTTATAGACAGCGGTGATTCGAGCCCAGCTCACTGATGCTGTCATGGTATCGCTGTCAAACAGAAGGGTGGTACAATATAAATGTTTTATAATTTTGAGGTTCATCACACGAACAGGCCTTCCAGCCTACAAGCAAACACTGCAAAAATACCTGTACATCCATGTGACCAATTAACCGGCCAACCCCATATGTCTTTGGAATGGAAGTGGGGGTGGGGGGGGGTGAGGAACTGGAGCACTTGGGGAAACATGCAGGTCAGGAAAGAAAGTGCAAACTCCTTACAGATAGCGTCGGATTCCATGCCAGGTCAATGGCGTTATAGTAGTGTTGTGCTAACTGCTATACAAACCGTATCTACACTGTTTGTGTAGAGCATCTTGGGTGTAGTCAGTGTAGTATAATCTAGGTATAGTTAGGGTAGTGTATACAAGGTACAGTTAGTGTAGTATGAGGTATCCTGGCTATTGATTGTGTAGCCTATCCCGAATATGGCTCATATATCTTATCCCAGGTACGGTTAGTGTAGGGTATCCCGAATACAGATATGTATCCTATCCCAGGTACGGTTAGTGTAGCGTATCCCAGGTATGGTTAGTGTATCCTAATCCAGGCCCAATTAGTGTAGCGTATTCCAAGTACGGTTAGGGCTTTCCTGGGTATGGTTATTATTATCTTAACCTAGTTACAGTTAGTGTAGCCTATCCTGGGTATGGTTAGAAAAACAGAATGTTGGAGAAACTCAGCAGGTCAAACGGTATACTCAACATTTAGGGCTTGATCAAACCTTGATGAAGGGTGCCCGAACATAATGCTGAGAGGGTAGCCCTTCATCAAGGTATGAAAAAATGTAGGCAGGTGCCCGGACATCATGGTGGTGGGGGGAGGAGCACAGTCCCAAAAGCAGGTGCTTATAGGTAGACAAATCGGAGCCTTCATCGGAGAGACCGGAAACAAACTGGGAGATCGCTTCACTGAGAACCTTCGCTCTGTCTGCATCAGTGACAGGGATCTCCCAGTGAACAACCACTTCAATTCCATGCCCCCCCCCCCCCCCACTCCCATGCTCACACATCACTCCATGGCCTCATGTACTGTCCCACCAAGACCACCTGTTAATTGGGGGAGCAACACTTAATTTTCTGTCTGGGCACGCTCCAAACGGATGCCATTACCATTGACTTCTCAGGTTTCTACTAGCCTTCTCTCCATTCTCCCTCCCTTCTCTTTCCCTTGGTCTTCTTTCCTCCAGCCCTCCACCCCCTTCCTTCTCCATTCACAGAGCCATCCCTCCTCCCCCTGCTTGCTGCTGCTGTGCAGTCCTTCCATTATCCACTTATAAGCTTCTGCCTTTGGGACTGTGCCTCTCCACCCACCATATTGTTCAGGTTCCTGCCTACATTTTGCTCATACCTTGATGAAGGTCTAAAGTCTGAAACATTGGTTATGTATCTTTATCCTTGCTATATAAAGTATAATGTTTGACCTGCTGAGTTTCTCCAGTATTGTGTTTTTACTTCAACCATGGTGTCTGTTTTACCTGGGTGCAGTTAGTGTGGTGTATCACGGAGTACAGTTTGTGTGGCCTATCCCAAGTACGGTTAGTGGAGTAACCTATCTCGGTTATGGTTAGTGAGGCCTATACTGGGTGTGGTTAGTGAGACATATTCCGAGAACTGTTAGAGTAGCCTTTCCTGAGTACAGTTAGTGTATCCTATCCTATCCTGGGAATGGTTAGTTTGGTGTATCACTGAGTACAATGATTTGATTATAACTCCTCCAGCAGTGGATGATACCATACACATTATATACCTCCCACTCCGGCACTATGGAAACCATCTCGAGAGCATAAGCTGCCAAACCTCTGGGATGTCTGGTTTCCCACAAGATGCCGTGTTATTAGCCACCACCGACCGGCTGGAAGCTTATTAATAGCTAGCACTGGTTGGAAGGAGAGAGCTCAACCTATTTGCAGTCTGGTGCTTCGCCCAACAGTACAGAGCAATTACAAGAATCTCTCCGACAGTGGTTCAACCAGCACAGTTTTGAAATAAACAGCGCTCTGCCCCCACTCTCCATCAAGGGGTTCTGCTTCCAAAACAAGTCTAGACACTATGGCCTCAGGTCAGCAAGAGGGTCAAAACTTAGCCTGGGCTGCTTTGCACACTACCCCCCTACTGCACTAGTCCTAAGGGAGATGTTCCTTGTCCTCTCTGATGTATCAGTCTCCAGTAGGTACAGTGGATCAGTACACATCGCTGCAAGCCTTTGTTGGCATGGTCAACAAGACTAGCAGGGTCTCTACACAGTTATAATCCAGCTGAGAGAAGTAAATCACAAAATTCTGTAGACACCGTGGTTGAAGTAAAAGCACACAACGCTGGAGAAGCTTAGCAGGTCAAGCAGGGTCCTTTATGTAGCAAGGATAAAGATACAGAACCAACATTTTGAGCTTAGCCCTTCATCAAAGTACGAAGGGCTCAAGCTGAAATATAATCCACCTGAAATCATCTTGTTTTGTTTCTTCCTGCAAAGCAGCATCTTCTGAATTGCAAAGATGTTGATGTTGTCAGGGCAAATTTTAGTCTGTGATAAAAACAGGCTATTATGCACTTTGCTCCTTGCTGCCGACTCACCTCCCCTATCCTACCCCACCCTTCCCCTCCCCATCTCACCCCACCCTTCCCCCTCCCCATCTCACCCCACCCTTCCCCCTCCCCATCTCACCCCTCCCCTCCCCTCCCCATCTTACCCCACCCTTCCCCCTCCCCATCTCACCCCACCCTTCCCCCTCCCCATCTCACCCCACCCTTCCCCCTCCCCATCTCACCCCTCCCCTCCTCGCCCCATCTCACCCTTCCTCGCCCCATCTCACCCCACCCTTCCCCCTCCCCATCTCACCCCTCCCCTCCTCACCCCATCTCACCCCTCCTCGCCCCATCTCACCCCACCCTTCCCCCTCCCCATCTCACCCCACCCTTCCCCCTCCCCTATCCTACCCCACCCTTCCCCCTCCCCATCTCACCCCTCCCCTCCTCGCCCCATCTCACCCCACCCTTCCCCCTCCCCATCTCACCCCTCCCCTCCTCGCCCCATCTCACCCCACCCTTCCCCCTCCCCATCTCACCCCTCCCCTCCTCGCCCCATCTCACCCCTCCTCGCCCCATCTCACCCCACCCTTCCCCCTCCCCATCTCACCCCACCCTTCCCCCTCCCCTATCCTACCCCACCCTTCCCCCTCCCCATCTCACCCCTCCCCTCCTCGCCCCATCTCACCCCACCCTTCCCCCTCCCCATCTCACCCCTCCCCTCCTCGCCCCATCTCACCCCACCCTTCCCCCTCCCCATCTCACCCCTCCCCTCCTCGCCCCATCTCACCCCACCCTTCCCCCTCCCATCTCACCCCTCCCCTCCTCGCCCCATCTCACCCCTCCTCGCCCCATCTCACCCCTCCTCGCCCCATCTCACCCCTCCTCGCCCCATCTCACCCCTCCTCGCCCCATCTCACCCCTCCTCGCCCCATCTCACCCCTCCTCGCCCCATCTCACCCCTCCCACTCCCACATCCTTCCCATCTCATCCCTCCCCTTCTCTCCCCATCTCAATTTCCCACTCCCACATCCTTCCCATCTCATCCCTCCCCTTCTCACCCCTCCCATTTCACCCCTCCCCTTCTCTTCCCATCTCAACCCTCCCATTCCCACATCCCTCCCATCTCACCCCTCCGATTTCACCCCTCCCCTTCTCTCCCCATCTCAATTTCCCACTCCCACATCCCTCCCATCTCACCATTCCTCTTCTCTCCCCATCTCACCTCTCACACTCCAACACCCCTCCCATTCTCACCCCTTCCCCTTTCTCTCCCTCACCCCTCCTACTCCCTATCATCATTCCACCTCATCTCACCTCTTATCACACCCCTCCCCTCCTAGACCCCTCCACCTTCCTCACCCCTCCCTCTCCCCTTCGTATCCCCTCCCCATCTCCCTCTCTCCTCATCCCACCACTCTCACACACCTCTCCATCTCACCCCTCTCCATCATTCTACTCCCCATCTCATGCCTCCCCTCAATTCACTTTCCACACCCTTTCTCATCACTCCTTCCTCTCCTCCACTCATTAATCCACTCACCCCTCCCCCTCCCACACAATCCTTCTCATCTCAACCCTCCAAAGGAAGTTGTCGAGGCGGGGACAATTGTTTCATTCAAATGACATTCAGACAGGTACCTGGATAGGAGAGGCTCAGGGGAATATCAGATGAATGGGACTAGTTGGGTCAGCATGGGTAGGTTGGGCTGAAGGGTTAGCTTCCAATGACACTACAGACAGTTCTGAGGCAATGAGGGAAAGCAGGGCATCTGAAGTTGTTGAATTCCATATCCTGCAGGTTGCAACATTTCCAGTCAGAAGGTGAGGTGTAGACCCCCTCCATGAGCTGATTGTAATCGTATAGGAAACCACAAAGAGAAAAGTGGGAGTTGCATGGAGAATTAAAGTAACAGGCAACATGAAGTTTTGGGTTGCACCTGTGGACAGAACACAGGTGTTCAACAGAGTGGTCACCCAGTCTGCATTTGGATTCTCCAACATAGAAGAGACACAATTGGAAGAGGCTTGGCAGGCCGCACAGTATCCATGGGAAGTCCAAGGTAGTCAACATTAGGAGTGTTAAGTCAGGCAGACGCTCAGATAAAAAGGTGGGGAAACAAACAGAAAGGGGGAGAAGCCCACACGGATAAATTGTTAAAGCTGTCTGGTTGGAGAATGCCCAGATGGAATGTAAGACATTGTTCCTCCAATTTTCAGATGGCTACAGTTTGGCAGTATGTGAGGCCATGGAAAGACATGTCGAGGTGGCAATGTCTTTGAGGAATGAGAAGCTGGAGGGACTCATGGGTAGAAATAGTCAGTCAATGTTTCGAGTCAGCACCATAATGGAAAGAAGTCTTGATAAAGTGTCCAAACCCGAAGCATTGACTGACCATCTCTCTCCACGGATCCTGTCTGATCCTCTGATTCCCACTAGCCTCTCAGTGTTACCTTGGGATTTTTTACTGATTAGGAGGTTGCTTGATCTGGGGAGGGAGATAGTTTCCTTGCACCTTTGCTCTGTCCACTGCAACAGCAAAGATAACCAGTGCCCAAGCATTTCAATTCCACACTCGATTCCAACGTGCCTATCCATAGCCTCGTACTGAGAAACTCAAGTCACCTGAGAATTAGGAGTAACAGCTAATATTTTGTCTTGGGTCTTGTAAGTCTCCAACCAGATAGTATTAACATCGACCTCCAATTTCCATTAACCCCTTCCTCTCTCCTCTATTTTCTGGCCCCTCTGTCTCCTTTCCTCTTTCTCCCCACCCCTTCCCTCCTTCTCCCATCAGAGGGCTAGCCTCTGCCCTCACCCCTCAGCTTTTTTTTCTCTTCTACCCTCCTACCTGTATCCACCTATGACCTCTTACCTGTTAACCTGTGCTCTTCCCCTGGCCCCTTCCTCCTTCCTCCCCACCTTTTTATTCAGGCACCTGTCTGTTTTTGCTTATGCCTGACTAAGGCTTGAGAATCCTTGATTACCCTCTACTTCTATGAATGGTGTGTGACCTGCTGAATTTCTACAGCATGTTTGTGTAATGCACCAGGCACCAGCATCTGCAAACTTCCATGTTTAACTCAAGTGCTTCCTGAAATGTGCAGATTGTGGGTTCTCCACTGTGAACTATGAACCTTCTGTGATACAGAGGTCATCAAGAACCCATTCCTCTGCTGATGTCAAAGCAAAGCCTGTCTAACTGTAAATAAACTGATACCTCTCGAGTTCATTGACACAATGAAATTGAGTGCAGTTGACAGGACTTTTGATGTAGCAACATGATTCTTCCTCAGTAAATGTGTTCCAGATTGATTCTGTCATCAGCTAATGTGAATGGGGAAATATATTGATCTGCAGTGAGGGTGGAAGGAGATTGTGGTAAATGGCTTTCAGATTGCAATAAATCTTTGCAATTGTTTCCAGGCTCCAGAAAGCACAAGACAAAGCCTTCATCTAATAGCCCTTCATCTAATTCTAGGGCATTACAATTATCGTAGCAGTTAGTGCAGTGCTATTACAGTGCCAGGAACCTGGCTTTGAATTCACTGCTATCTAGGGGTTTGTACGTTTGCCCTGTGACCATGTGAGCTTCCTCCAGGTGCTCTGGTTTTCTCCCACGTGCCAAAGATGTAGAGAGGTCAGTATGTTAATTAGGTGTATTTGGGCAGTGCATGCTCATGGTCCAGAAGGTCCTTGCTGTATGTCTGAATCAAACAAAATTAATTCAGTGACTCCCCACAAACAGCCCAGGGATGTCCATCGTTGTCAGAGCCAAGTAGGTTCCAGGGTTTGATCCCATGCTGTGATTCCACAGGGTGGTTTTCACAAGACCTGGTTTCAATCATAATGTGCTGGCTACCTGACTAGTCCCCCCAGGTATCAGGAGTTTTCTGCTCTCCCACCCTCGAGGTCTGTAATCTCCCTCTCATTAACTCCCAAATTCCCTGCCTTACATCTTACCCACTCCCGAGCTTTCTCATTCACTCTCTCCGCTCTGACTCTCCTCTCAACCTCTCCCATCCCCTTTCTCCCTCCCTCTCTACTCCCACTCTCTCTCCTCCCTCCTCTCCCTCTCCCCATTGACCCTTTCTCCTCCCTCCTCTCCCTCTCCCCATTGACCCTCTCTCCTCACCTCCACTCAACCGCACCCTCTCTCCCACCCATCTTCTCTCCTCTCCCCTCCTTTTCTTTACTCCCATTCTCTCTTCCTCTACCCACTTCTCCTTCACTCTCCCCTCTTTCCCCTTCCTCTCTCCACTCTGTCTCTCTCCCTCTCCCAACATCTATCTCTTCCCCCATTTGGACTCCCACTCTCTCTCTCTCTCTCCACTCCTGCTCTCCCTAATCCTTGTCTCTCCCCTCTCCCACTCCTGAGCTCTTTCCCTCAGAGTCCTTTACAATAATATAAACATGAGGAAGAATGCTTGTTGTTAAATGATAACATCCTTTTGCATCAGTGTTCAACGCAGCTCAATAACAGAGTTAATGAAGCCACAAAGATGTACAGCTCAGAGGCAGGCCCTTCAGCCCACTGAGTCCATGCCAGCTATCAACCACCCCTTTACATCAATCCTGCCCTAACCCATTTTATTCTCCCCATCTTCCATCGACTCCCTCCCACCCCATATTTTATCACTTACCAGGGGCAGTTAATCTATTGACCAACGTGTCCTTGGGATGAGGGAGGAAACTGTAGCACCTGGGAGAAGCCCACACGGCCACAGGGAGAACATGTGTACTCTACACAGACAGTGCCAGAGGTGTGGATTGAAATGAGATCATTGTGGTCAGCATTAAAGGCCTTGATATGGGGCTATTTCATTTAACTCTGTGTTGAATGGTAAGTCACGAGAAACACAAGGGATTTCCAATGCATCAGCTGTTCATTGTGCTGACCAAGTGGATCAGTGTTGGCACAGGTCTGAGCAAAGGGAAGGTCACCAAAGCCAATGAACAGAGTAAGCCAAGACTACTCCAACTGGAAGCAATGTTTGTGGTCAGTCAATACTGATCTCTTACTTCGGTATCAGCTGCTTGTAGGACAGGCATGAGACATCAGTGGATGCCCTGCCAAAGCAGTGGAATCTCGTCTCCTCACCAACATCCCCAATCCTTTCCTGACACCTTAACTATGATCTAATCAATGCCTCCAGGATCACTGAAGAGAGGGACAGGCAGGGTAGTTAGGCCAAACAGCCTGTTTCTGTTGTATCACCCCTCAGTCTTCATTCTTGTGTTACTGTCACCCGGCCACAATCATGTTTTACAACCTCTTCGGAAACCACTTTATGGAAGTTGGTGGGAGCTGGTTTTGGAAGTGGGGGACAGACG
Source organism: Narcine bancroftii (assembly GCF_036971445.1). Classification (NCBI taxonomy): domain Eukaryota; kingdom Metazoa; phylum Chordata; class Chondrichthyes; order Torpediniformes; family Narcinidae; genus Narcine; species Narcine bancroftii. The sequence goes on from NC_091470.1 coordinate 257,303,901, forward strand.
ACAGGCATTGGTGTGCATGTGGACCCGACGAGATGCATGGTTGCAAGAACGAATTCTGTAAGCGTTAATTCAGTTTCCCTTTTCTCCACAGGTGTGCGATTCAGATACAATGTTGGACCCTGCTGCCACGGTGGAAATGGTTAAGATTCTAGAAGAAGATCCGATGGTGGGTGGAGTCGGTGGCGATGTCCAGGTACAAGCTAATTATGTCTGCTCATGAAACTGCATCATGCCTGTTAGCAATGGTGGAGAGTTGGATGACTTCTGCTGGTCATTGGGAGGCAGTATGGAAGGGTTGGGGTGACCCAGCCCCTCCATGACAGACCATCCACCATGACTGCAGTGTAGAATGAATGACCTGGCTGTAACTGATGTTAATGCAAGGGATCCTGTGTTCTGTGGTGGCATCATTCATAGGTTGAAAGAAAGAGAGGAGATCGGTCAAGGGTGAACAGTTAAATGTTTAAAGGGTGGCGAGGTTAACACAATGCTATTAGGGCCCAGCAACTCAGTTCAAATCCGACACAGTTCATAAGAGTATGTAAGGACATTTTCCCCATACCTGCGTAGGTTTTCTCCGGGTGCTCTGGTTTCCTCCCAGCCATCAAAAAAGTAGGTTAATTAATGTATTTGGGAGAACACGCCTGTGGGCTGGAAGGGCCCACTTCCATGCCTTATGTCTAAATTTAAAGGAAACTTTGGGGGAGTCTCCTTCACACAGAGAGTGGTGAGAGGGTTGAATGAGCTGCCAGCTGAAGTGGTAAATGCAGGCTCGATCTGACATTTAAGAAAAAATTTGGATAGATACATAGATGGGGGAGGGGATATGGAGAGATGTGGTCCAGGTGCAGGTCAATGAGACTGGCCTGACTAGAAGGGCCAAAGGGCCTGTTTCTCTGCTGTAGTTCTCTATGGTGCCTTCCTTCATGCCTTCTGATGAGCAGAGGTAGGGTGGAGGTTGCAGGGACTTGAGATGAAAGTGGGGTTGAAATGGGACAGTTGAGGAGGGTGGGAAACTTCCATCCATCTTCAGAGGTTTGAGAGAGTGACTGGCTCCAGCTTCCCCTTTGCAAGGTCCTGCTGCCTTTTGGACAATGTGTTGCTGGATCTCAGTATGAAGAAGCATTCTCCCACTGGTCCTTCTATTCCCTTTTGTTATCCTCAATGCACCTCATTCTTCATTGAGATGATTGAAACTCCCCTCAAACTTCCCTGCTTTTTTGAAGACACCCTCACCTCCTCTGTGGACTGAGCTGCATCTTCCCCACTGCCAGGAGCGATGGGTGGAGACAGAGATAAACTCAGGATCACCTCCATCCCAGCAGACAGTGGGGGGGAGTGTTTGGGGAGAACTGCACCCCCCTCCATCCCAGGGTGGCACGGTTAGTGTACCGGTTAGCACAATGCTATTGCACTGCAAGCACGCAAATCTGGCTCTGTCTGTAAAGGCTTTGTATGTTCTCCCCTATGTCCACTTGCATTTCCTTGGGTTGCTTCGGTTCCTTCCACCCTCCAAAGTGTATAGAGTTGGTAGGTTTATTTGTCACGAGTGTATTTGAGAGGCCCCCAGAAGGGCCTGTTATCATGCTGTGTCTCTAATTTATAATTGGCTAAGGTCTTTGGTTTTTTTTGCTTTTTCCTATTGGCCATGGGCTGAAACATCCCAAACATGGATTGGAGATTTCCCATCTAGCCCCAGTGTCTGGTTGTGGTGCTGGGACCACCCCCCCCCCCCCCCCCCACCTCACCTTGTACAGATCTTGAGATGCCAGTTCCATAGACTGGCATCAGAGCTTGGCCACAAGAGAGCTGCGGTTCGTGGCTGACTGCTGCTTCCCTTCCCTCTGCGTCTTGCCAGCCTGGTCTCAGGCCCCCACAGGAGAACTCCTGAACAAGATGGCATGGCTTGGTGGATTGCAGAAGCCATTTACTGAAAGAATCTCTGCGATAAAGCACCACAGCCACATGGAGAAGAGGCTGAGGTTGTCCTCCTTACAGCAGGGAAGGTTAAGTGGGGGGGATCTATTCATCTCAATATGATAAACCTGTTCGGTGAAGAATAAGAACTGATTGAAAATGGGTAACAAAATAGGGCCAGATCAGCAGGTGAGGATGGGGAGGGCAGAACAACCAAGAGGGGAGAGTTTTTCTTGACACTGAGCTGCTCTGACCCAGGAACATACTGCCTGAAAAGGGCAGTATAAGCCAGTTCTTGCAAAAGGGGAAGAAGGAATAAGGCTGGAAAGCATGGGCAGGGTGTAGAGGAAGAGCAGACAGAAGCCTGGGCCCATCTGTGAGTTTCCTCCTTTGTTTCGATGTGGCCAACCAGCTGTGCCAGAGCAGGAGAGCACAGTCTCTATGGCTGTACCAAATGCTGATTACCGCTCCTGTCATCAAACCATGCGATTTAGGTGCAGGAGGCCATTCAGCCCTTCAAGTCTACATTCAATACGATCATCGCTGATGATACAGCCCAGTGGCCAACTCCTGCTTTCTTTTCTTACCCCTTGACCCCTTTAGCCGTAAAAACCACATCCAACTCCCTTCTGGATATATTAATTGGAATGGCCTCAACAATTTTCTGTGGAAGGAAGCCTCACAAGTTCACAACTCTCTGAGTGAAGAAGTTTCTCCACATCACAGCCCTAAAGCACTTCCTCCCTCTCCTTTGACTGTGACCCCTTGTTCTGTACTTCCCTGAGATCAGGAACATTCTTCTTGCATTTGCCTGTCTTGTCATGTCAGAATTTTGTATGTCTCAATGAAATTCCCTCATTCTTCTAAATTCCAGTAAATATAACCCTTCCTACGTCAGTCCTGCCATCCCAGAAATCAGTCTGGTGATCCTTCACTGCACCCCATCAATAGCAAGATTTCCTTCCTCAGATTAGGTGAGGAGGAGCAGACAGAAGCCTGCGCCCATTTGGCACAAAATACTCAAGGTGGGGCCTCACCAAGCCCCCAAATAGCAGCAGTAAGAAGTCCCTGCCTCTGTATCCAAAACTTTCACAATAATGGCACATGCACTTCACTGCCTTCACTGCCTGCTGTACCTTTATTTCAACCTTCACTGTGACACCGAGGTCTTGTTGCACCTCCCCTTCTCAATTCTCACCTTATAACCTGCCTTCCTGTTATTGCCACCAAAGTGGCGAACATTGCGTTTATCTACATACGATTGCCCACTCTTCTCATCTGTCAAAGCCGCCCTGAAGCCTCTTGGAAAATCACTCACACACGGCTGAGTGTCATCTGCCAACACAGATAATGCAAGGAGCCAATGGTGTGGTCTGACTGACATCAGTGGTTGCAAGCAGTACCAGCAACAACCAAGCTGTCCAAGATTTTCACCCAGTTCCTTCTGGTTAGAGGGTGTCAGTCTGTGCACAATACCCTCACCTTACAGGGGCTTCAGATCCTGCCCCAGAGGCTTGAACATATAACCGTGGGCTGGATCTCCAGCACAGTACAGAGGTAATGAATGAAAGCTTTCACATGAATCTTTAAAAATCCATGGCAGCATTTCCAAAAATAACAGGGTGGTTTCATCTCCTGTTGCCATTGGTTCTCTCTCAATCACCAAATTAGATTCATACAGTAGTACAACACAAAAACAGGCCTTGCATCCACCATCCACCCAGTTATATACATCATAAAACAGTGCAGACCCTTTGGCCCACAAAGTGCCAATTTGCGGAAACCTAATCCACCACAATCTAATTTTCCCTTCCCTCACACCCAGAACCCTCTATTTTACATCCATGTGTCTATCAAAGAATGTCCCTATTGTACCAGCCTCCACCACCCTACCCTACCTACTCCGTGATGTCTCCCTTAACCTTTCCTCCGCTCATCTTAAATGGATGTCCTCTGATATTGGCCATTGCTGCCCCAAGAGAAAGGGGTTGGCTGTCTTGAAAGGAAATTTTGACAGTGATATGTAGAATGCTCTGTAGATGCAATGTAGACCCTGTTGATTGATGTTTAGTAATGCTCGAATTTTGTTGCCAATCAACAGATTCTCAACAAGTATGACTCATGGATTTCGTTCCTCAGCAGTGTCAGGTACTGGATGGCTTTTAACATTGAGCGGGCCTGCCAGTCGTACTTTGGCTGTGTGCAATGTATCAGTGGGCCCCTGGGTATGTACAGGAATGACCTCCTGCACCAGTTCATGGAAGACTGGTACAACCAGGAGTTCCTGGGCTCGCAATGCAGCTTTGGTGATGACAGGCACCTCACCAACCGGGTGCTCAGCCTGGGCTATGCCACCAAGTACACTGCGAGATCAAAGTGCCTCACCGAGACCCCAACGCAATACCTGAGGTGGCTGAACCAGCAAACCCGCTGGAGCAAATCCTACTTCCGGGAGTGGTTGTACAATGCCCTGTGGTTTCACAAGCACCACCTGTGGATGACATATGAGGCAGTCATCACTGGGTTCTTCCCCTTCTTCCTCATCGCCACCGTCATCCAGCTGTTCTACCGGGGACGCATCTGGAACATCCTCCTCTTTCTCCTCACTGTTCAGCTGGTGGGCCTCATCAAGTCGTCCTTCGCCAGCTGCCTGAGGGGCAACATCGTGATGGTCTTCATGTCCCTCTACTCCATGCTGTACATGTCCAGCCTACTTCCAGCCAAAATGTTTGCCATCGCCACAATAAACAAGGCAGGGTGGGGTACATCGGGAAGGAAGACCATCGTGGTAAACTTCATTGGGTTGATCCCCGTGTCCTTGTGGTTCAGCATCCTTCTGGGGGGGTTGATTTACACCATATACAATGAGACGCAGGACCCCTTCTCCCAGTCTGAGCAGACGGTTCTTATCATTGGGGCAATTCTCTATGCCTGCTACTGGGTTCTGCTGTTAACCCTCTATGTTGTGTTAATCACCAAATGTTGTAGGCAAAGAAAGGAGCAGAATTACGACATGGTGCTTGATGTATGACGTTTACCTGCACATGGATCTTTACCATTGATTGGCAAGTTGGACAGTTCCAGTTCCAAATCTGAGAGCGTTGTCCAGGCAACGCCCCTGCGGGATATGAACCATTGCTGCTTTGATAACCAGAAATGCAATCGGGTTTGCGCGGCTCTTGCCAAAGAAACTTTAAAAGTACGCGAGATCCACATGCAATTCAGGCTGAAGGCATTAAATCTGTGTGGAACGATGGCTGGTTCTGATGTCGCTGCACTTTGTTTCTCTGGACAAAATGCTTGATGGTGCTTCAGAATTACCTCACTGACAGTATTTGTGGATGGCGAGGTGGGGGGGCCAATGTTTGAAACGATTCAATCCCTCATCCCTCCACCACCTCAGCTAATCCATCGTCAATCAAAGCCATACAGATAGAATGAAAGTGAGCAGGTCCTGACTTGTATGTTTGCTTACCCATGGAAAGAGCCTCTTGTCGGGTTTTTATGTGTAAAGTTTACTTTATATTTGCATTGTTTGGACTAGCAGACTGAAGAGATTTGAATTTTCCATATCTTTTTATGTATTATTTTTGTTTTAATAATGAATCCAAAAAAAGTTTTTATTGCAAAATGTTAAATTTTTGCTTGAACGATTTATGTGAATATCTGAACAAAAATGTGAAAAATTTGAGAATCTGATCTAGTTCTGATGTGGCAGTTGAATAAAATTGACAGCAAGTCATTGCCTCCACTCTCAGCAAGTGAAAGTGCAGCTGGTCTCCAGTCAAGCACAGAAGTGAGACTGGAAAATGTGTCCGTGTCCTGCCGCAGTATGTTTCTGATTTTTAATTTGTTTGATCCAAATGTATAATTGGCAGGGTTAGTGTAGGGCAACACTATCAGAGTGCCAGGGACCCAGGTTCGAATCTGCCACTGTCGGAAAGGAGTTTGTACGTTCTCCCCGTGACCTGCGTGGGTTTCCACCCACGTTCCAAAGACGTGCGGGGTTAGTGGGTTAATTGGTCTCGTGTGTGTATTTGGGCGGTGTGGGCCGGAAAGGCTTGCTGTACCTCTAAATTTAAAAAATATATATATTATTATACACTGGCTGCTCAGTGGTGGTTCAATGACCATATTTGGGCCAGTTTGGAATCCAAATTTGAGATCCCACAGCTGTCCACCACTTGACATTGACCACTTGGCTGGGAGTAGGAGTACTTTACAGAACAACACCTTGTTCAGGGGTGGGCTAAAAAGAGGGGGAGGACCAACAGGTATTCTCCTGTGAGAGTTAATCCAAATGCACAGTCCATTGCCTGCTGAAGATAAGTGAAGATGCAAAACAAAAATCCTGTGGGCCAAATCTAATCCCATTGACATAGTGTGCTCCACCTTTATCCAAGGTCTTGGATTTAATGAAGAACAATTGCATACCACTATTAGAATAGAAACAAACCCCAGATTAAATGTAAGGTCGTACATGAACTATTCCAAGGTGAGATGCACTGCAAGAAATGAGTAAAAATCAAAGGTTTGGACTCTTTCCATTTTTCAACAGAAAGATTTATCTGACCTGTTTTTGTCCATCCTCAGTCAGTCAGACAACAATGTCTGTACAGCTCATTGACGCATTTCATGAACAAGATCGCAAAACGCACACAAAGACCTGTCCAAAGTCATTTTTCTTTTGAAGGATGTCATTCTTGTGTCTCTCTTTGGCTGGGGATGGGAGAAGGGTGGAAGTAAACATCTATGATTTCTATCCATTGTGTATAATTGTTATTGAGTGTGCAAGAAATTTTGAGTAAGAGGTGGAATCCATAGGTTTGTTTCTGGGATTGTGAATAACTGCATTGTGTCTGCTAAACATTGACTTTTGTTTACATTTTCTAGTTAAAATTGACTGCATTTTATGGTAATTATATAAAAATGATACTTTTCTTGATATATTCAGCGGTATTGAATTTTTTTTTAAAGAAGATAATTTTTGACATGTTATTGCCAATAATAACCAAAAATGTACATGCAAATCATTAAATCTCATAAATTTGCAAACATTTGACAAGTCTTTATGTAGCCTGTATCATTCCCCGTAGAATGTTAACACAGCTCCCTATATTTATTTAAGCAAAGTTATTACATATTCCAAAATGCAGATTGTATTAGATAAAGTTATGAATCCTACATGAATAAATATTTTTGATAACACAGGACATTTGTTTATTCTTTACCTCACAAGGTTCAAGGTTCCTTTTCTCATGACATAATATATTAAAAATGTAGCGTATATGATATACTTTAACTTTTGCCTGCCAGAAGGCAGACAAAGAGTCGCCTTTAGTATTGTCCAGCATCCCTTATAGTAAGAGAAAAAGGGAAGCAAAAGAAGAGTCCCTGTAAAGTCACTAAATGTCCCTGGATTCACCTCCTGCAGCTTCTTGCAGTCGCATAGACTCCTGTTTGAGGTAATAATAAAATAATGTAATAAAAGAGGTAAGTGCTCTCTCAGTACACTGAATCTGTATGTCCTTAGAGATATATAGTGGGGTACAATAGTAGGTGACAGTAAATTGAATTGCTTATTGCCACCTGCACAGAGATACAGTGAAGAACTTCATTTTGCATGGCAAAAAGTCGACCCTCTGTCTCCATTTTGAGATTGATGGAGTTGTGGACAGTGAGGAGGCCTATCAATACAACAGGATACAGACCAGAGATTTCTTAGCATGTTAGGAGCTGAGGAGAGATCCTGTGGAGGTGTATAAAATCATGAGAGGGATCACACACTAGAGCACATGTGTTAAAAGGAGATATGCAGGGCAAGTGTTTTACAGAGAGGTGGATGGGCTACCCGGAGAAGTGGTGGGTCTATGTGAAAGTGGTGTTTAAGAGACTTCTGGAGAGACATCTATTGGGTTCAAACAGCAGAGATTTGGTTTGATTTGGACATCATTTTCGGCACAGACATAGGCTGAAGTGCCTGTTCCTGTGCTGGACTGTTCTATAGTCTGTTTTCATTGTAAACCTACTCTGTAAAATGGGCAATTTATACGGCTGTATGAATGTGGGAGATAACATGATGGCCTGTTCACCGAAGAACCTTTCTCACTGTACTTGGCCTTTTTGTGACAAATTACCAAAATGCATTGTCCTCAGCCTCATAGGAGGGAGTTTTGGAGTTTGTTTGATGACTAGAATACATCAGGATGGTGAGCTGGGATGTTCACATGCAAGAACAAGAGACAGCAGATGCTGCAATCTGGAGCAAAAAGCACACTTTGTTGGAGGAGCTCAGCAGGTCAAGCAGCATTAGTGGCCAACGTCTCAGAACAGAACCCTTCAGAGGGACCTGAAGGGACCCATGTGGCTGAGTTTTCACAGCAGAATAATCAGTGATATGTACAGCATGAAAATAGGCCTTAGAATTGTGACAACCTTTTGCACCCCCCCCCCCCCTTTCACTTTTAGGGATGAGACTGATGACAGGTGCTGACAGATTATTCTTTGGCCTAGTTTGACAGCTCATCCAACGATTTGTTACCTTTCAAGCCCTCGTGAAAATATTCCAGAAATAAGCTCACAAACAGAATCAGAATTTATTCTCATGAAATTTGCAGCAAAATCACAGTTCAAACATTCATATTATAAACTGTCTTACAGCAATGAATATAAAGATAACAGTGCACGAAAAGAAAGGCCGTGTCTTTGGTTCATTGAATTATTCAGGAATCTGATGGCAGTGGGGAAGAAGCTGTCCCTGCACCGCTGAGTGCTCATCTTCAGTACCTTTGTCCCGATGGTAGCAGAGTGAAGAAGGCATGGCCTGGATGGTGGGGGTCTTTGAGGATGTAGGCTGCTTTTTTAAGACACTGCCTCTTGTAGATGTCCTCGATTGATGTTGCAGGCTGAGTTAACAACCCTCTGGAGTTTATTCTTGTCCTGAGAGTTGGTGCCTCCATACCAGGCTGTGATGCAACCAGCCAGAATGCTCTCCATGGTACACCTGTAAAAGTTTATAAAAGTCTTTGGTGACATACTGAATCTCCTAAAACACCTCACAAGATATAGCCTCTGGTGAGCCTTCTTTATGACTATCAACATGGAGGCTCCAGGACAGACCCTCAGAGATGTTGACACCCAGGAATTTGAAGCTCTTGACCCTCTCCACTACTAAGTCCTCGATGAGAATTGGGCCGTGTTTCGCTGACTTCCTCCTAAAGTCCACAGTCATCTCCTTGGTTTTGCTAATGTTGAGCCCAAGGTTGTTGTCATTACACCATTCAATGAGCTGATCTATCTCCCTCCTGTACACTTGCTCATTGCTGTTTGCGATTCTGCCAACAACTGTGGTGTCATCGGCAAACGTAGATAGCATTGGAATTGAGCCTGGCCACAAAGTCATATGTGTATAATGTAATGGGCTATGCACACATCCTTGGGATGCACCTATGTTGATAATCAGTGAGGAAGAGACATTTCCAATTTGTACTGACTGTGGTCTTCTGATGAGAAAGTCAAGGATCCAGTTGCAGAGGGGGTTACAGAGGCCTAGAGGTTGTAGCTTCTTGACCAGCACTGAGCTGTTGACGATGAAGAGCAGCCATATATATGAATTATTGTTTTCAAGATGATCCAGAGCTGAGTGGAGGGACAGTGATATTACATCTGCTGTGGAGCGATTGTGACAATAGGTGAATTGCAGGGGGTCAAAATCTTTGCTTAGGTACTTGTTAATTCTGACCATGTCCAGTCTCTTAAAGCATTTAATCTCAGTAGATGTTAGTGCTACTGGGCATTGGTCATTGAAGCAGCTCACTCTACTCTTAAGGCCCTTTTGAAGCAGGTGGGAACCTCTGACTGCAGTAATGAGAGGTTGAAATTCTCCGTGAACACTTCAGTTAGTTTCATTTAGCATGGCTTCTGGAAGAAACCCCTGATTTGGAAAGAACAAGTAACACTCACCATGGGTTAATTATTCACTCCATGCAATACCAGAATTTTGAAGCAACTTCTGTGTGTGTGTGTGTGTGTGTGTGTGTGTGTGTGTGTGTGTGTGTGTGTGTGTGTGTGTGTGTGTGTGTGTGTGTGTGTGTGTGTGTGTGTGTGTGTGTGAGAGATTGAGACCACCTGCAAATTGGAGGAACCACACCTTGTATTCCATCTGGGCACCCTCCAAGTTGACGGCATTGGTTTCCATTAGCCCCACCCTCTCCACCTATATCTACTTATCTTTCCTCTAGCTCTAGGCCCTTTCAGACAAGAAAAATGCCCGATTGTAAAGGAAGAGATTCTCCACCCTTATGTCTAGAGACTTACCTTCTTGAATGAGCCATAGCCGGCTCCAAGGCATTGACTGCAATCCCTTTCGGGGAAGGATAATCGATGGAGCTCAGTATTCCGCCGCCCCACATAAATGTACAGCCACTCCAAGCAGCTGATTAGGGCCGTGACCCACTTCCCACTCACCCCTCCATAGCTCCCTCAAGGCACAGGCGGTTGGCAGGAGCCGTCAGGGCAGGGGCAGCAGGCAGGAACCATCAGGGCAGCAGGGGCTGGCGGGAGCTGTCATGGCTGGGGCAGTGGGCAGGAGAAATCAGGGCAGGGGCAGCCAGCCTGGTTCATCAGGTTAGGGGCAGCGGGTGGGAGATGTCAGGGCAGGGTCATCCAGCGGGAGCTGTCAGGGGACAGCTGATGTAGGTTGTGACAGCCTCACCAGGCTGCTTTGGCATTCAGGGCTGCTCACTGCAGCTCAAAAGACAGCAGAGCAATAGCCATCTTCCCTACCCATAATCCCTCATGAAACTGGAACTGTTCTTGGAAACACAGAGTGGTTCCAGCTGTGGGGGATTATGGGTAAGGAAGATGACCATTGTTCTGCCACGTATTTATGATGAGTGACACTACGGCATCAGTTGCCCCGCTTCCGTTGGCTCCAAAGGGCGATACGAAGTGCCGCTCGACATGAATGTAAGTTTTATGTTTTCCCTCTGCGTTTGTAGATCTGGGATAAGATGGCTTTCTGTCTGTCTCCTTTCCTCCAGATCTGCCTTCACAGAGCCACCCCTCTTCCAATCATCTCTGACCTTTCCTCTCCTGTCCATGTCCAACTATCACCTTTTGTCTATTGGTCTATGCTCCTCCCCCTCCCCTTTCTTTCCTCCTCCCCAGCTCTTTAATTCAGGTGCCTGCCTACTTTTTACTTATACCTTGAACAAGAGTTCAGGCCTGAAGCATCAGTTATTTACCTTTACTTCCTGTTGATGCTGCGAGACATGCTGAGGACCTCCAACATTTCTATGTTCCCATCTCTTCTTTCTCGAATTTGCAGAGGTTTGGTTTGACACCAGAAACCCTGACAAATTTCTACACCTGAATGGTGGGAAGTGTGCTGACCAGCTGCATCATGGTCTGGTATGGGGACACCAATAGCCCTGAGCGTAAAGCCCTCCAAAAGCTAGTGGACACAGCCCAGGACATCACAGGCAAAGCCCCACTCACCATCAAGAACATCTACAGGGAACGCTGCTGTCGGAGAGCAGCAGCAATTATCAAGGATCCACACCACCATACACTTGTTGTGTTCTCGCTGCTACCATCAGGAAAGAGGTATAAGGGCCACAAGACTTGCATCACCAGGTTCAGGAACAGTTGTAAACCCCTCCACCATCAGACTCTTCAACAACAAACTCAATCAGGGACTCATTTAAGGAATCTTACTCGTGCACTTTATTGATTTTTTTTACATTTTCTCTGTATTACAGTCAGTCTGTTTATATTTTTTATCTGTTTACACTTCTTTATTTGTTTACATGTATATGCTATGCAGTTTTTTATTGCACTACCAAAATAAGTGGCAATTCTGCCGCGCTATCAGAGAAAAGCAATCTCTGGGTTGTATGTGATGTCATGTATGTACTCAACAATAAATCTGAAAACTTCTCACTTCTACCTTTGGGTAAAACGTACAGGAACCTGTACCTGTACCCCCTCCATAAATCTTCGTCCGCGAAGCCAAGCCAAAGAAAGAAGAACAGGAACCTGAAGACAAGCACTTCCAGGTTCTTCAATACATTTTTTTTCAACAGCGATCAGTCCCTTGTAACTCTAACCATGGAAAGGACTGTCTGCACCATTGTAACAATGTTTTGTTTTGAACTGGCATAATTGAACATTTATCTATCTTGAGTATTTATTGTCATTTTAAATGTTGTCTTTTCTTTAACAAAGTACCTGTTCAGCTGCAGCAAGCAAGAATTTCTGTGTGTGTTTCCATTGTACACTGTGCATGACAATAAAATCATTATCATTACTATTACCTGGCTGCCCACTCCCTCATCAGCAGAAATCATTCCCTTCCAGACATTTACACCTTGAAGATAATGATCAAACCAATCCCCCCTCCCGCCCCCACCCCCACCAGAACCTTTAATTCTAAAGTACCTTTCACACTTGCATCCCAGTAAACTGGCTGTTCAATGTCCTGGGAGAGGAATGAGGATTTGGCCTTTCACACTAGACCACTTCTAACCGGGACCCCGAATGCTTTCACACTTGCACGGGTTTATCCCCGGCGTTTGATCTGTTCTACCTTCCCAAGATCATGTTATATGGCGAGCTCTCCACTGGCCACCGTGACAGAGGTGCACCAAAGAAGAGGTACAAGGACTGCCTAAAGAAATCTCTTGGTGCCTGCCACATTGACCACTGCCAGTGGGCTGATATCGCCTCAAACCGTGCATCTTGGCGCCTCACAGTTTGGCGGGCAGCAACCTCCTTTGAAGAAGACCGCAGAGCCCACCTCACTGACAAAAGGCAAAGGAGGAAAAACCCAACACCCAACCCCAACCAACCAATTTTCCCCTGCAGCCGCTGCAACCGTGTCTGCCTGTCCCGCATCGGACTTGTCAGCCACAAACGAGCCTGCAGCTGACGTGGACTTTTACCCCCTCCATAAATCTTCGTCCGCGAAGCCAAGCCAAAGAGGTACCTTTTAATAGGAAGTGCCTTCAATGCAATTGCCCATTTCACACTTGCCTGATCTCAACGCCGGTGTCTCCAGACACCGGGGATTGTACTAGGGGTCGAGGCTGGCAATCCCGATGTCATCTCACCCCGGCATTGAGCAGATTTTGCTTTCACACTTGGCCCTTTAAAGGCCGATTGGTGTTCGATTCCTGGGATCACTGGCAAGTGTGAAAGGGGCTATAGAGAAACATGTAAACCCTACTAAATTTCCAGCTGGGCACCCATCAAACAGATGGCATTAATTTTAATTTAGGCATGCAGATTGTGAATAAGTTTTTTCTAGTCGTTTGTTTAATGACAATGTCTAGAAATGTAAGGTGGCACAGTGGTGGTAATGGTATATTGAGAGAACAATGTAAACTGTATTTTGATGAGAATGTATACATATGGCTGACACTATGAATGTAAAAACTCTTGAAAGGTTTTCTGGTTTTGTAAATAATTTATTGTGAATAAAATATATATTTTTGGAAAAAAATGTTGTATTTTTCCGGCATTGTTTTTGCTTCAACCACCATGTCTGCATGCAGGCTTTCATGATTTAACCCAAATCCTACTTGAACTTTTGAGTACAGGAAAACACACACACACACACACACACACACACACACACACACACACACACACACACACACACACACACACACACACACACACACACACACACACCGCAAAGTGAAAAAAAAACTAGGGTAGGTGTTGGTTCTAAATATTTGGACAATGTACAAGTCTGCAGCATTATGTAGATATTCATTTGAGTTCACTCAATGCTCCCATGTTCAGTCAACACACAGGAAGCCATTTATTCTCTCGGATGAATTTGTGCATTTAGAACAGGGTGCATTTAATACGTAACCTGAAAAAGCTTCCTTTCAAACATGGCCTGAATCAACAGGGATGTTTCCCGTGCCAGACTTAACTGGTAACCCTGTTAACTGTGCATTTATTTAATCAGTCCTAAAGGGTTGCACAATGGATACCTATCAAGACAGCAATTTGCAAACTGCGCAAATTTTAATCACAAGAATCTCATCCAGTGTGTGCTGACTTCATGGAAATTGACCTGAGGAAGATGTTCTGAACTATTTTCACAATAACACACACTTTTTTACTGTGCTTTTCAGATTGAAAATACTTTTTCAAAAGTATGGACAAATTTCTCAACACAAGTCTCAGTTTAGCAGCAGTCATCAGCCAGCTGCTGACACTCCCCCACCTTCTTCATGAGGGCAGACGGAGAGAGCAAATCATAACTCACAATACTGCAGAGCCACACACACACACATGCAGACCAAGTATTTTACACACTTCTGTGTATACACGATTTCCTTCATCCACACTGACACACTCACCCACATCCACATTCTAACACACATCCACAACCACACCAGACACACTCACACAAACACCCACACTCAGAAACACTCCCACTCACTTACACAGAGCCACACACACTAATACACACACTTCTCATACCAGACACACTCATACACACACCCACACTCAGAAACACTCCCACTCACTTACACAGTCGCACACACATTAACACACACACTTCTCATACCAGACACACTCATACACACACCCACACTCAGAAACACTCCCACTCACTTACACAGTCGCACACACATTAACACACACACTTCTCATACCATACAAACTCACACACACACCCACACACACACACAGACTACCCACATCTATATACACATACACCCAGACACCACACACTCACAGACACACACTCAGACACATACCACATACACCACACACACACAAACACCCACACACCACATACACCACACACACAGACACACATACACCCACACACTCAGACACACACTTCATACATCACCCACACACCCATTGACACACACACATATATACCCCTCACACACACTCGTCACACCATACAAGGTCTTAAACACACACACACACACCCATTGACACACACGCACACACACACACACACACACACACACACGCACACACACACACACCCATTGACTCACACACACATACACACATTCACCTTTCACAACAGTAGGTCATTATGGATGACATTTTTCAAGTTCTAATATTTCCCAATTTCAAAACTTGTCATCTGCAAGGAAATGAGAGTGACGATATTCCGAATTATTATCTTATTAATCCAATAAACCAAACTTTGTAGTTGCAGATTTAAGTAGCTTTAATTCATTGATAAAATGGATAAATACTTTGCATAACTTTGCATTGAGATTTTCATAATGATGAATAAACAAAGCATATACCATATAATGATATAATGATATTCAACTTTAAATAGATACAAGAAAAAATAGACAAAATTAAGACAAAATAAAATGAATTAAGACAAATTCAAATCTGGATCTTACTTGCCCTTCATAATTCTTTGAAGAATGAGATGCAAGTTCTTGGTCCGCCCAGATATTACAACATATGGGAACACTACAAACAATAATTTTTCACAAAGGGATTGGCACAAAATTAACTACAAATCAAAAACACAATGTTTTGACCTTTACAGACATTACAAAGTGTTCTGCAGCCAATGCAGGACAAACATTCTGTTGCTGAATCCTGGAGATCTAACTAGCGTACAAAGAGCAGAAAATATTGAAACCCTCTACAGGGCATCATCTGTAGAGAGAATCCAAGTTAATGCTTCGGTCCAGACCCTTCTGCTTTGTGTCTTTCCAGCATTTCATGTTTTTTATTCCAGATGTTTCGGTGGTTTTGTTTTAATCTTCAGTTGCAGAAAAAACTTTGACTACAGACAATATTGGAAAGTGAAATTTGTTAGAGTAATCCTTTCCCAAAACAAAGGCACAGTTAAGCAATACCTTTATCTGCTATTAACCCAGCTCTTCCAAGCTGAATGCAGTTCCAGATATTCCCAATCGATACACAAATGTTCTGGTGAAACTCAACAGGTCACGCAGCTTCCATAGGAAGGAAAAGGCAACCAACATTTCAGGCATGAGCTGTTCGCCAGAAGTAAGTAAAAGTTTCCGTGCTGAATGTCTAAATGAAACAAATTTAAATAGTCAGACCCCTCACATACTGCCATACTGAGGCCACCTACAAATTGAAAGAGCAATAAGTGGGCATTCTCCCACCAGACAGCATTAGCATCACCTTCTCCAATTTCTCTCTTTCCCTATCCCTCAAACTAACTCCTTTCCTCCAGCTTCCCCCACCACCCCCCCCCCCCACCCACCTTCCTTTTCTTCTCCTGTCAGAGAGTTGCCCTCTCCTCTTACTCTTACCTGTTGGCCTGTGTTCCTTCCCCTGCCCCTTCCTCCCTCTACCTTTTTATTTAGGCACTGCTTTTTGCTCACACCTTGATGAGGAGCTCAGGCCAAAAAAATGGTTACCCTTTAACTTCCCATAGATGCTAAGTTTCTCCAGCACTTTTTGGTACTGCACTAGAATCACTGAGTCTGCAGATTCTTCTGATTAACCAAGTATGCTATTGTTGTTTTCATTCATTTCTGTAGATTGTGGTAGACACTATCTGCTCAGCCGCAGCAAGTAAGAATTTCGGTGCAAGCGCACACTTGCATCATATCTTTCAGCAACGCTGCACCTCAGCTGCAACAAGGCTCATGCTGCAGCAGAGCAAATCTGCAGGACAAATGGGAACCAGGTCAATTCGTCACCTGAGGTCCAGGTCACTAGTCACTCCAACCTCAGGTGATGAGATGCTTGCATTCGGGGGACGAGCTCCAAGATATCACTAAATAAAAAGGCAGTGCTGCGGTTGCTGTGGACCTGGGAGGGCAGGGAGCCGAGACACAGCACTGCTCTGCAGGGGTCCTACTGCCCAGTATAAATGTGGCCATACACTCAGTGCCTCAGAAGGGCCTTCCTTTTGCTTCTCTTTCTCCCCAGGCAATGCCCTTCGACAACTCTTTGCCTTATGGCAGACTGGTGTTGAAGTATATCCTTTTAATGTATTATTACACAACAATAAAAGGAACTTTGACCTTTGAAGCACAAAAGTGAATGGCCCTTATCACCAGTTCAAATTCAAGTTCAGGTTTATTATCATCTGACTGTACAAATACAACCAGTTGAAATAGCGTTTCTCCAGGCCATGGTGCACACACATACACTGCACCCAATACTCACAGATGTACATGCGGTGCACTATCAGACAGAAGCAAACACACAAAACCTAAAGACAGGCTTTATTTGACATAAACTTCCACAGAGCCAGCTATGAGGAGAACTGCTGTAAACTCTGAGAGAGTCTTCGAAGGGCCAGCTGAGGCTTATATCCTGGAGGATGATTGACACCCAACCGGATGGGGCTTGGTCCATTCAGGTCGGCTGATTGACAGCCGGCCAGGTGTTGTCTTGTCCCCATGCTCTTCTGCAGGTGCAGAAGTTGCTCCCTGGGGGCGTGGCAAGATGGCGTAAGGATCAGACGTGCCTTCCAGTCCTCTCCTGACTCTATCTTATTGTTTTGTCTAGCAATGCCCGTTAAAATTCTTTAAAAGTTTAGATAATTTCAGTGCTGTTAATTTAACTTATGGAAGTGAGAGTTGGGGGAGAGAACTGGATAGGCACTATTTCCTGAAAGTCATCTGCTACGTGTGAGTTATCTCACACCCATTTTTTTTTGGGAGTTACCGCATTGCGCGGTTTAGACGGGAGGGGGTATTTTTAACCTCCTACCCGTTTTTTTTTCCTTTTTTTTGTATTGCTAGATTAAAGAGTGAAGGGGTTTTTTTTTGTTTAAATATAAAAAAAAAGCATAAGAAAGTATTTGATTGTTTAAAAAACTAAAAATTTATGTGGTTTTGTTTTGTAAAGTTTATTCAGTAGATAAGGAATATCTGAAATTTAAATGTCAATGGGATGGATAAGTTTTATTTTATATTTTTTCTTTAACTTTAAGGTGAAAGGAGTGGTAATTCTGGTGTATATTATTTTGCTATTTTAGTTATAGAACGAAGGGAATAATGGTGAAAGTTATAAATTGAATTGTACAATTCTTAATGAGGCTTGAATTTTGTTTGTGGTTTATGCTCCATTTGTTGAAGATATAGATTTCGTTGTAGATGTGTTTTTATTATTTGGATATCTGAATTTTAACGTATGATTGGGGATATTTAAATGTGGTATTGGAGCTTTTATTGGATAACTATTCAAGAGTAAAAGGGAAAAATGGTGGAAGAGTACTAAAATTGAATTGTACAATGCTTAATGAGGTTTGAATTTTGTTTTAAGATGGTGGTTTATGTGACTAATATGATGATAGATGTGAAGTTAGTTGATATTTGGTGAAGGTTTATCTCTATAGAGAAAGTTTTTTTTCATCTTTTTTTTCATGCTACAATTTTTTTTAAGAATTGATTATTGTTTAAGAATTTTTGATAGATAATGTTACTAACTTTACTAATTTTTTATATTGTTTGAGTTAAATATATGTTTCATCTTAACTCCGTTTGTTAGATATATGCATTTAAGTTTGATTTAAATATGTTTTTTAAGTCTGATATCTTAGTATTAATTACTTTTTTTTGTTATTATTTTAATCAGTTATGTTTTTGTTTTTTTTTGTAAATGGGTTTTTTTTCTCACATATATTATTAACTTTATTAATTCTTCACTCTTTATTTTTGGGGGGAAAGGGGGGGTTGGACAAATTTGAGTTGGGTTATTAATGTGTAATAATTATTGGGGAGAGTATAGTTTATTTAGATTACTGATATTGTATTGTAATTTTATTATTTTATTCTTAATTTTTTTTAATGTAATCCTATTGCCCCTTGCAGTAGGCCAGTGGTGTACCACCACATTCACCATCTTCTTTAAAATTGTCCTGTGGGGGCTGGGGGGGAGATTGCAGTCAAGAGCCCCAAAACATATATACACACTATTTACAGATTGAGACGGTCCAGCGGCCGCTGGAGTCTCTGCGACCGTCACAGGACTGGCTCCTGGTCACTGGTCGGTGAGGGTGTGCGGGGGCTGGGGGCGGGGGCCGGAGTGGCTGGCATGGTGCAGTGTGGAGGAGTGGCTGGGGGGCTGGGGTTGAGGTGTGTGTGTCGCATCGGATGGGCAGGGAGCAGGTTCGTCCCCCATGATTGTAGTAAGTCCTTGGGGCCCAAGGAGGTCTTCAGTGACCCATAGCTGTCCGGGGTCGGGGGTGTGTGTCAGGCTGTCAAGGTCCTGGGCTGAAGGATGCTGAGCTGTGGTGGGTGCTCCTGCCAGTGACAGGTCCCTGGTTGAGATGGTGTCCTCCCTGCCGCTGCTGAACCTAACGTAGGCGTAGTTGTGGTTTGCATGTAGGAGGAACACCTGCTCAACCAGGGGTTCAGCCTTTTGTGTCCACACGTGTCTACGCAGGGGCACCTGTCCCGGGGAGACAGGTGGGAGAAACGTTCCAATCGCCGATTTCTTGCCCGTCGATTTTTACGTCCATCATGGAGTGCCTGAGGTCATGGGGAACGTTCCTGGTCAGGGTGGTGACCATCATGGGGTCCGAGTCATCGTTCTCTGAATGGTGGAGGTGAGTTGTGATCATCGGTATCCTCTACCGGCGCCGGGAGAGATGAGTGTCAACCGATGGTGCTCTCCGTGATCATGGGGTGCGGTGTGCGATGGGTAGCGGCATCTGGAGGCATGGTGTGGGTCAGTAGGCCTGCCTGATCAGTGCTCGTGTTGACCACATTGTCATCGTTGGATGCATGGGAGAGCCTCGGTGATGGCAGCGCCCACACCTGACAGGCCAAAGATGGCGGCGCTGCGTGGGAGGGTGAGGCATGGTTGGCCTTCTTCCCCAGCTGCGCTAGTTACATCAGGGGAAGTGATGTCACACCACTCGCTGTCGGTGAGGGCGACATCATTGTGACCGGTGAAAGTGACGTCATTCCATAGACCAGAAGTGACGTCATTGTAGTCTTCGGGAGGCAGCGTTGGCGAGGGCAAGGGCTGGTCTGGGTGCATGGCGCGCACGTGGCAATTGTTGCCGGTGAGGCCGGAAATTGGACCGCTGGGGTTGGGGAGGCCAGAAGTGGCTGTGGGGGCAATGGTTTTGCCCGGCAATCGCACGTGGCGGGGATCGTGAGGGAGGGGAGGAGGTCGTAGAGGGCCGCTGAGCTGCCGACTGGCTTTAAGAGGCATACTTTGGCAAAGTGGCCTTTCTTGCCACATCTCGAACAGTACTGGTTTTTAGCTGGGGAATTTTGGTACGATCGACAATCTGACCCACACCGGGACCCACACAAATCCTAAAGACTGTACAACAGGCTTTATTCGACATAAACTTCCACAGAGCCAGCTGTGAGGAGAGCTGCTGTAAACTCTGAGAGAGTATTCAAAGGGCTGGCTCAGGCTTATATCCTGGAGGGTGAGTGACACCCGACTGGGTGGGGCTTGGTCCATTCACGTCGGCTGATTGACAGCCGGTTAGGTGTTGTTTTGTCCCCATGCTCTTCTGCAGGTACAGAGGATACCCCCTGCGGTAGGCCAGTGGTGTATCACCACAGTACATAAAAATATAATATAAAATAAATATGTATAACCATTTTAGAATAGTTGCCTTGTTTCATTCAAAAGAGATGCAAGCTTACAACACTGTTCAACAATCTCACGGTCTGTGGGAAGAAGCTATTTCCCAGCCTGGCAGTCCTGATTTTGATGCTCTTGTACTTCCTTCCTGATGCTTGTGGGTCAAAGATCCTGTGTGATGGATGGTAGGGATCCTCGATAATTCTGCCAACCAATCATCAACCCCCACCCCACCATTATACTTCATCGTCTTCTAAAAATGAAGATCTGCAGTGAAGCCTTTTAAAATATGGACCACATCCTGTATCCTGGAAAACATCACTCAGATTAAAGAATGATTAAATTGATTTAATTCACCACCATCTTCAATTTGGGGTGGTAGCAATTCATCCTGAATCACAATATCAGGGGGGGATTTTATCAAACAATTTTCTAAATTCATCTGAAAGGAATGTTGCATCTCTCATTGCAATGATATTTTACAGTTTAGGATTGGACTCGTAATCCCTCAGTGGCTTCCGAGACACATTGGACTTAATAGAAGATCTGAAATCCAGGAGGAATTGTGGCTTTCAAATACATAATTACTTAAAATGACAAAGGAATTGAAATAACTGCAGTGCAGAACAGAATTGTTTCATTTTCCTGGATCCTTTCTGTTTTGTAGGAAATGAGTAAACCATTTTTTTGCCTCAGTGAAGATGTTGTAAGTTTCTATATCTGGAACCATCGGAATGATTATACAAATGTGAATTTGAAAATTCTTTGGCACAATCGTGCATTTATCATCCATCTGAAGCTGTTCTGAACTCATGTCTTGGTACAACATGCTGTAATAAATAGACATGAAATGAATTGGAAAAGATATTAGTGCTGAGAGAGAGGGGAGAGAGAATAGGGAAGTGGGCAGAGAAAAATAAATGGGAATGTGCATAAGAGGGAAAGAGAGAGAGAGAAGGAAAGAGACAAGTAGAGCAAATGGGGGTGGGGAGAGAGAGAGAGAGAGAGAGAGAGAGAGAGAGAGAGAGAGAGAGAGACTGATTTAGTGCCTTAGGGCAAACACAGCCTTGTTTTATGTGGAAATTTCTGAAAGGAAAGGCACAATCCCTGCAGTGAATGTCAGCCTGGGTCCAGGGACTGGGATGAGTCTTCAACTGGCAGATAGATCATCTGAGGCAAGAGCAATGCTAACTGAACCAGAACTCTACTGTCTAATAAAGAAAAACAACAACATTTCACCAAACAGCCACGGAGGTTGAACAAGAAAGTCTGCAGATGCTGGGGTCCAGTGCAGTACACAAAAGTGCTGGACAGACTCAGCAGGTCACACAACCTCCATAGGAAGTAAAAGGCAGTTGACGTTTCAGGCCGAAGCCCTTCCTCAGGAGTGCTGAAGCATCAACTGCCTTTTACTTCCGCCAGATGCTACTGAATCTCTCCAGCACTTTTGTGTACAGTCACTGAATGCCTACACTTTGTGTGTCAGTCTTAAACTTTAAGTTTCCTGTCACCAACCATTTTCACTCCCCCAACCATTCCTACAGCGCCATGTTTGTCGTTGGCCACATCTACTGTCAGGATGAGGCTCAACGTAAATGTGAGGAAGAACACATCATATTCCTTCTGGATAGCCTTAAACTGAATAGCATGAACAGTGATTTGTTTTAATTTTAGTTAGCTCCCACCCCCATCTGGTTCCACTATTTTTCTCTTCTTTACACACTTTCCTGCTCCCTAACTTTTCTTCCACCCCCCCCCCCACATTCTCTTGCTCTACTTATTTACCCTCTCTCTATCCATCCATTTCCTTTCACTTCCAGATATTTTTCCCTTTAAATGAGGAACTTCACATTTTTTTTAGCTTAGCCTCGATAAAGGGTCCTGACTGAAATGTGGACTGATCACTTCTACCCACAGATGCAGCCTGACCTGCTGAGTTCCTCCTGCAGTTCTCCACTGATTCCATTGACACTGTGAGGGGACCTTATACTCCTCCTTCCGGGCTTGCTCTGGGACTTTAAGGGAGAACAAATCCAAAGTTTTCTATTTTCTAAGAAAACTCAGTGCACATTGTTTTAATTAGATCTCAATTTGTAGAGAAGTTGGACAATATTGGCACAGACATTGTTATTCTCTCAACTGGTGAGAAGCAAGCCATTTGTTGGCTGGGACTGTTGTACACCATGCTCTTAGTCAACAGAATTCACTTCTCCAAATCAATTGTGAAAGGGAGAAGAAGGCAAGTTACCGAAAAAGTGAATGTCATTTCAACAATCCAGTGATGAAGGAGAATCTGATATTTCAAATCCAGGCTCAAATCCAAAGTGAGTGCAGGGGCTTAGATGTGCACAAATATGTCTGTCATGTATCCATGGGGAACTTGAAGGTTGAGTCTTCAAACAAAATGCCACATAGAGCAAAAGGTTACACTATCAGCTAACTTGTTCCAGCAATTTGTTTTATTCATGTGTGATCACCAAGAATCTGTTTGGATTCACGTGGAAAGTGAGAAAGAGTTAGTGGTTCAATTTTAACCGCCTGCCAAAAATATGGGTGAGTTTGCAAGAGGTTACATGTTAAAATGTAAAAAGTCTACAGCCCAGAGAGAGCCCCCTCAAACCAACCGTATCTCATTTAAAAACTTGCACAGAAAACCAATCCAGTCCACAGAATATGGATTAACCAAGTTAATATTTTAATGAGCATGTGCCGCAGATATGAAATATAGGATATGAGAATTTATTGTCATATACCTGAGTGCATTGTACAGATGCACCAAAATTCTTACTTGCCATAGCAATGCGAGTATGCACGATAAACCAACCATACCAGTATTAATTAAATTATTAAAAATGCACCACGAGAGAGAAAAGAGATAATAAATATGTAAGGATAGATAAATAAATATTCACAGTTGTAGTTAGTGCAAGAAAAAGTGATGTTTCAGATGTGCAGACACATCATTTGATAGTCCAGGGTAGCTTCTGGTCAAGGTTAGGGAAGTATGGGGAGGTTCAAGAGCCAGATAGCTATTGGATAAAAACTGTTCTTGAACATAGAGGAGCTGATCTTCAGACATCTGTACCTTTTGCTCAAAGGTAGCAGTGAGAAGATGTTGTGACCATGGTGATGGAGGTCCTTTATGATGTTGGCTGCCTTCTTGATGCAGTGCCTCACATAGATGTCTGTAGTGGATGGGAGGTCAGAGACTGTAAAGGTTCCAGCTGGTTTTGTTACATTCTGCAGCCTTCTGTGCCCTGATTCATCCATTTCCAGTGCTGGACTGGACCAGTTCTCTGAAGGGATGGTTATGTGGAAAGACAAGTGTACAACCAGCGCAGATTTCGGTCAAGGGAATCAACGTGCTCCCCCTCATTCGCCCCCAATCTAACTTGTCTCATACTCCCTTCAAACAGACCCATGTGTCCAAGCCCCTCTGCTTGGACATTCTCCTCACTTGTCAGAACCCACTCCCTCCAATCAGGCACCCACTCTGTAATCAGCTCCAGTCCCTATTCGCGGGATTAGATCCCTTCCTGTGATCAACCATCACTGACCCCTCAGCTCTTGCCTCAATTTTCAGAATTCATGCCGTAATCCCAAACCCCAATCGCATTCACGCCTACAGTAATGAAATGCTTTGTGTTGGTCATGGCCAGAATTAACTCATACCTCCAAAATGACCACAGCAGATGGAATCTCACTGGCTCTCCACTCAGCCCTGAATCACCTAGACAACAGCAACACATATATAAGGTTGCTTTTCATCTTTCAGCTTTCAACACCATCATCCCCTCAGTACAGGTCAGCAAACATCAAAACCTGGGTCTCTGCACCTCTCTCTGCAACTCTATTCTTGACAACTACCATTGTGGATTGGTAACATCTCCTCCTCACTGACCATTATCATAGGCGGGCCTCAAGGATGCGTGCTTAGCCAGTGCCCTACTCAGTCTACATTCATGACTGAATGGCCAGGCACAATTCAAATGCTGTTTACAAATTTGTCGATGACGTCACAGTTGTTAGCAGAATCAGAGATAGCAATAAGGAAGCGTGCAAGAGTTAGGAGTCACAACCGCAAACTTGCACTTGACATTAGCAAAATCAAGGAATTGATTGTGCACTTCTGAAAGGGGAAACCAGGAGAACACAAATCTGTCCTCATCGAGGGGTCAGTAGTGGAAAGAATAAAGCACTTTAAATTCCTGGGTGTCAATATCTCTGGAGACCTATTCTGGGGCTATCATGTCAATCCAATCATGAAGAAGGCACGCCAGCCTTCTGGTGAGGATTTTTAGCAGAGTTGGTATGTCTCCAAAGACTTTTGGAAATTTCTGCAGGTGTACTGTGGGAGAGCATTCTGACTGGTGGCATCACTGCTAGCCCCACCATGAGGGCATCACCAAGAGGTGGTGCCTTAAAGCAGCCTCTATCCTCAAGAACCTTCACCACCCAGGCACTTCACACTACCACCATCAGGAAAGAGGTACAGGAGAGTGAAGGTGAACACCCAATGGCACAAGAACAGCTTCTGCCCCTCTGCCATCAGATTTCTGAATGTCCGATGAACCATAGGCACTACCACACTTTCTCTTATTTTTGCTCTAATTTCTTTAAATGTAATTTTATAGCAATATTTGCACTTTAATGCTGCCACAAAAAAATCAAATTTTATGGCATGTTCCTGACACTAAATTCTGATTCTGAGACACACACTCAACATCACAAAAGCAGCTTCTTCCCCTCCGCCATCTGATTTCTGAACAGACAATGAACCTATGGCTACTTTTTTTTTATGCACTAATTTTTTTTTACATCTTGTATTTAGGTATTGTAATTTATAGTAATTTTGCATCTGTAACGCACATTACTACTGCTGCAAAACAACAAATGTCATTTCACACGTTCATGACAAAACCTGATTCTGATTCACCCTCAGTTTCATCACCAGATTGTGGCATCTCTTCTAATGCCCCCACCTCCCATCCCACTCCAGGAATGTGCTCATCTCCCCCTCCTGTCATGCAAAAGATCCATGAGCTTGAAAAAAAATGTTTCACCCCAGCATTTCCCTTCAGTGATGAAAGGGAGGCGCAGCTTTGGAAGTTAAGACAGTCAAGAGAGCTGATGATGTCCAAGCTCATTTGGGTTAAGGTTGTAACTTTTCAATTAATAAGTTTTAATTCGATGTGCTGCATCTGGCACACAGCAACACCTCATCCATAAGCAGGTCAAGATTTTTCAGCTTGAGGCTGTATTTAAATTGCCCCTTGCTTGTCAATCTTTAAAGCATACATTTAAGGTTTCCGTGCTTTAAACTGTGTGGGGCATCTGGTTTTCAGGGCATAGCCTCCACATCTGACTTTATGGTGGTCCTGGTTCTGTGATGATTCAGGCTTGATTGAACTCTGATGAGCTGAAATATTACTCAGCAGTGATAAAGTCCAGCTGGACTACAGTACCAGCATCCCTGTGACGGAGATTGCAGATTTTGGCACGTCTTTCAGGCCACTTAATTAAAAGCATTTCAATTTTGAAATATAAGTGGAACTGCTTTGCGAAAATGTTAAGAAAGCCTCTACCTCACCACCCACAACAAAAATGACCCTGTGTTCCTGCGGGTTTATTCAGACTGAATATCGTCTCCCCATATGTAGATAACACAGAGGTAACACAGTGAGGATTTTTTAAATTCTTAAACTTCCAAGCTCTGAATGGCTCATTTCTAAAGGATTGTTGGAAAGGATAATTGAGCATTTCCTGTGTGGAAAATGTGTGACATTAGTTTCACAGCTGAAAGAAGCTGGGTATGGGAGTTCACTTCAAGCCTTGCCTTGCACACTGCGAAGGGTTTTCCATAATGTGGAAATGACTGCTCTATAGCAGCCACCACCCCTGAGACAACCCATGGCGAGCCTAATATCGTACAGCACAGAGGCAGGCCCTTCGGCACACTGTGGACATGCTGACAACCATGTACCAATCAGGAGACTCGCAGGAAATCACAGATGCTGGAATCTGAAACCAAACACAACCTTCTGAATAGCCTCAAAATTGCAGGAGAGAAAGGGTGGCTGTGTGGCGGCTCACTACGAGGCAGGCGAACTGGCCCCGTTTGTAAGCCACGCAGTGGGGCAGCCGGCCAAAATGGCGTCATCATGGGTTTCCCTTCCTTCCACCACGGGGCTCAGAAACCCGTGCTGGGGGACCACGTGACACCCAGATGATGTCAGCCCCCTCCAGCGCGGTTCTCAGCCAGGTCTGGGCTGGGAGTATAAGTGCAGCCCAGCAGCCTGCAATAAACTAGTCTGCTCATTGAGCTCAACCCGTCTGGTTGTTGTGTGTTATTGCAGGAGCAGTGTAGCCGCCGCTACAGTTGGTGACCCCGACTGGTTCAAATGTCTTTGAACCCATCATGAGCGAGCCTGGGATCAGCGTCATCCTGGCCACGACCGTCGAGTCCAGGAACCAACCTCGTGGACCTCCCCTCCATGCGGCCAATGCAATGGCAATCCGGACACATGGAGACAAGACAGTCCACTTCCAGATCGGCCAACAGAATTTCGCGTGGAGGTTCACCGTCTCATCCCTCCTGACTGCCATCCTGGGTGCAGACTTCCTCTTCACACACGGGCTTCTGGTGGACATTCGAGGAAGGCGCCTGGTGGACATCCTTACCTTCCAGGCCATTCGCCTTGACACCTCCCGCTCGGAGCAACCGCAGATGGCCACGATCAGCACGCCCAGAGACAAATGCCAGCGAATCTTGGATGAATTCCCAACAATCCTCAAGCCACAGTTCTCCTCTGCTTCGCCACGCCACAGGGTGTTCCACCATATCCCCACGCCAAGGCACGCCGGGTCCCGCCTGACAAGCTCCAGGTAGTGAAGGAGGATTTTTCGCTCCTGTTGGAGCTGGAGATCATTTGGCGGTCCGACAGTCCGTGGGCATCGCTGCTCCACCAGGTCCCGAAAGCCTCGGGTGGCTGGCGTCGCTGCGGAGACTATCGACTGCTCAACGAGGCAACCGTTCCTGACCGTTATCCCATCCCTCACATCCAAGACTTTACGGCCAACCTGCACGGCGCGAGGGTCTTCTCCAAGGTTGACCTGGTGCGTGGATATCACCAGATCCTGGTGCACCCTGAGCACATAACCAAAACGGCCATCCTCACCCCTTTTGGCTTGTTCGACTTCCTGTGCATGCTGTTCGGGCTCAAGAATGCCGCTCAGGCCTTCCAGCGCCTCATGGACTCTGTGGGCAGGGACTTGGATTTTGTTTTTATTTATTTGGATGACATCCTCATCGCCAGCTCGAACTGTGTGCAACACAAGGCCCACCTACGTCCCCTTTTCTCCCGGCTGGCCGACTTCGGACTTACCATCAACCCAGCCAAGTGCCAGTTCAGGAAAGACTCCACGCAGTTCCTGGGCCATACCATCACGGCCGAAGGATCCATGCCCGTTGCTTCAAAGGTCACCGTTATTAGGGAGTTCCCACACTTGGACAGCCTCAAGGGGCTGCAGGAGTTTGTGGGTATGGTCAACTTTTACAACCACTTCATCCCAGGAGCTGCGTGCATCATGCAGCCGCTATTCGCCCTCATCGCACAAGATGCTCACTTGGAACCCAGAAGCCTGCACTGCATTCAAGGCCACCAAGGATGCCCTCGCGAAAGCTGCCATGCTCACCCACCCGCACACCGACCTGCATATGGCACTTTCTGTCGATGCCTCTGCCACAGCCGTCGGTGCCGTCCTGGAGCAGCAGGTGAATGGACATTGGAAGCTGTTGGCATTCTTCAGCCACCTGCTCCGCCCGCCGGAATGCAAGTATAGTGCCTTCGACTTACTGGGCATGTATCTGGTAGTGCAGCATTTCTGCTATTTTTTGGAGGGGAGGACTTTTACCATTTTCACTGACCACAAACCCCTCACCCAGGCGCTTGCGATGGCAAAGGATCCCTGGTCGGCCCGCCAGCAGCGTCACCTCTCGTTCGTGTTGGAGTTTACCACCATCATTCAGCACAATGCGGGGAAGGACAATGTGGTTGTCGATGCCCTCTCGCGACCGACCATCTGTGCGCTGACGCCCGGCCTCGACTTCGACCAGCTCACCCGGGACCAGGAATCTGATGAGGAGAAGAGGGCGTTCAAGACCGCCATCACGGGCCTGCGGTTCCAAGACCTCCCGACTCCAAGGAGGAAGGCACCACCCTGTGCGATATCTCCTTGGGCACCCCGCGTCCAGTGGTTCCCCAGCAGTGGTGCAGACAGGTCTTTCATCACATCCACGACCTTTCACATCCGTCCATCAGGTCCACGGTCCGGATGGTGGCAGAACGGTTCTTATGGCATGGGCTGCAGAAGCAGTTCGCAGGCTGGGCCAGAACATGCACCCATTGCCATACATCCAAGGTGCACAGGCACACCAGGGCGCCCATACAGGAGTTCTAGCACGTCCGGGAATGGTTCAACCACATTCACGTGGACATCATTGGGCTCTTACCTGTTTCCCGGGGCAACCATTACCTGTTTACGGTGGTGGACCATACCACTCGCTGGCCCGAGGCAATCCCGATGCCAGACGCCTCCACCGACTCCTGCTCCCGAGCACTGTTGTATGGTTGGGTTGCCCGGTTCGGCGTCCTGGGTCACTTCACCAGTGATCGGGGCACCCAGTTCACATCTGCGCTCTGGACACAGCTCGCCAACAGGTTAGAGATCCAGCTACACCACACCTCGGCCTACCACCCGTAGGCCAATGGACTGGCCTCACCGGTCCCGACTGGGTGGTCGAACTGCTTTGGGTGCTCCTGGGCATCCGCTTCACTCCCAAGGAAGATCTGCAGGCATCATCAGCCGAGCTGGTCTATGGTGTGCCGCTGGCTCTACCTGGTGAGTTCGTCAACGCACCTCACAATCCCCAGCGGTCATCGCACGAACTACTTCCTCACTTCAGGGTATGCTTGGACTCGTTCAAACCCCCATCGCCGCCCAGGCATGGCACCCGCCTGTCTCACGTCCCGGTGAACTGCTTTCCGCAGAGTACGTTTTCATTTGGCGGGGCCTGATCGCGGCACCTCTGCAGTGACCGTATGAGGGGCCGTACAGTGTTGTACAACATTCCAGTTCGAGGTTCACGCTGGACCTGGGCAGCAGGCGGGAGCTGTTTACCATGGACAGGCTGAAGCCAGTGCACCTCGATCCCACCAAGTCCGTGGTCAGCCCAAAAAGTGAGGCCAGCCGGCAAAAAGGACATTGGCGCTGGTTCTGGGGGGGGCTGTGTGGTGGCTCACCATGAGGCAGGCGAACCGGCCCCGCTTGTAAGCCACATGGCGGGGCAGCCGGCCAAAATGGCGCCGTCGGGGGACTCAGAAACCCACGCTGGGGGATCACGTGACACCCGGATGACGTCAGCGTCATCCAGCGCAGTTCTCAGCCAGGTCCGAGCTGAGAGTATAAGTGCAGCCCAGCAGCCTGCAATAAACTAGTCTGCTCACTGAGCTCAACCCATCTGGTTGTGTGTATTATTGCAGGAGCAGAGTAGCTGCCACTACAGCTGAATGGTTTGAGCTGAAGCCCTTCATCAGGACTGAGGGAAGTTAGCACATAAGCAAAGTAGGAGAACAGGGTGGTGGAGGTGAGGCAGGGACCACAGGCAGAATTTACAACCAGGCAGAGGTACGTTCCTGATTCCAATCACTCCCTGGGTGAAAGAAATTCCTTCTTGGATCTTCTGGTATCCATTTCCTTAAATCTGCATCTTCTAATCCTGATCTGCAATGGGGAGAAGTTTTGTATTATCAACTCTGATCATTTCCCTCCTTGTTTTGAGTACCTCTGTCAGGTCTCACCCCTCAGCCTTTCCCCCCCCCCCCACCCGAGAAAACAAACCCAGTCTATCCAAACACTGCTTGGTCATGGTGTGCCTGGGAATTGATCAGTCTACTCCAATGAATTGATTAAAATCACAAAAGATGGGACTCCAAGCTCTCTGTACTCTTCAGGGGAACGGTTATCTGTTAGATTAAGTTAAAACATAAAATGTGGGAGAAACTCAGCAGGTCAAACAATGTCCTTTATGTAGTAGAGGTAAAAATACATTAACTGACGTTTTGGGCTTGAGCCCTTCATCAAGGTATGGAAGAGTGTCAACGAGCAACCGAACAAAAGGTTAGCGGGGAAGGGAAATGGGGCAGGGGGGGGTTGGCAAAGGCAGGAGATAATAGGTGGAGAATGGAGGAAGGGGACACCAGCGATCACGGCAAGGAGGGATTTGCTACATAAAGGTCACTGTTTGACTTGCTGAGTTTCTCCAACATTTCATGTTTTCAGATGTCTACATATTTTCCTGATTTACTTGTTATCTGTTAAATCCCCAGCACATCATTTTCTTTGTGTGTGAGGAGGGCTCTTCCGGATGCAATATCACTCTCAATTTGGTGTGGTTGGTAATGGCCAGAGCTAATGTGTTAGGTGGACAGGTTTCTTTTCAAACTGAGCTCATAACTCTACACTGAAAGAAAAAAACCCGAAGAACAGAAACTTCATTAGGTCAGGCAGCATCTGTGGAGAGAGAAACTGCACCAATATTTCATGCTGACATCCTTTCACCAGGTTTTCTCAAATGACCCGAGACACTGCTTCACTCTTTACAGAAGCTATGTGAACGGCTGAATGGTTCCAGCATTTTTAGAGGTCAAATTCTTGGGTGCA
This sequence comes from Narcine bancroftii, assembly GCF_036971445.1. NCBI lineage: Eukaryota > Metazoa > Chordata > Chondrichthyes > Torpediniformes > Narcinidae > Narcine > Narcine bancroftii. Next base: position 257,335,092 of record NC_091470.1, read on the forward strand.
TTTAAAGGGGAGGTTGGTATGTTCTTGATTAGAAAGGGTGTCAAAGGTTATGGATAAATGGCAGGTGAATGGGGTTGAGAGGGTAAAAAAAAGGCCATGATTCAAATGGTGGAGCCAACTTGATGGCCCAAAGACCTTAAGGTTATATTTGGCAGAAGGGTTAGCATAGAGGTTAGCACAATGCTGTAACAGTGCCAGTGAACCTGTTCAAATCTACCATTGTCTGCTAGGAGTTTGTACGTTCTCCCTGTAACCTGCGTGAGTTTCCTCCGGTTGTTCCAGTTTTCTCCCACGTTCGTAAAATGTATAGGGTTTGTAAGTTAATTAGGTGTAGTTGCTCAGAACAGGTTTCATGGGCTGGAAAGGACTTCTACCATGCTGTATCATTAAAATTATAAAACAAATAGAGAGATCATTGTCCTCATAGATCTCAAGGATCTCCACAGGGTTCAAGTCAATGACTATTATCCCAGTACCCAAGAAGGTGACAATAACAGGCTACCCTGTGGCACTGACCTCCACCATTACGAAATGCTTTGAGTGTCTGGTGATGGAACATATCAAAGCCCACCTCCCAGAGATGCTGGGTCTATTTCAATTCACTTATGAAAGAAACCATTCCAGAGATGATGCTATAACCCTGTGGCTTCACTCCATCCTGGCCCACCTGAAGAACGACGCCTCATTCACTGAGCTTAGCTTTTAATACGATCATTCCCCAGAGGCTGGTGGAGAAGTTGTCCTTCCTAGGACTCAACACCCCTCTCTGTAACTGGATTCAGGACTTCCTAATGGAAAGACCACAGTCTGTCCAGTTTGGAGCAGAACATCAAGCACCACCACAATGACCACAGGCTCACCTCTGGGCTGTATGCTCAACCCTCTCCTGTTCACGCTACTAACCCACAACTGGATCACCAGATCCAGCCCAACAGTGTCGTCAATGTGCCAATGGCACAACAGTAGTTGGCCTCATCATCAACAATGATGAGAAGAGGTGGGAAATCTTGTGAAATGGTGGGAAAGTAACAATCTGAGTCTCAACGTGGAAAAAACAGATGAACGTGGACTTCAGCAGGACCAGGAACGACCACCCTTTACCACACATCAACAACTCTGCAGTAGAAAGAGTGGAGAGCACCAGTTCCTTGGAGTTTACTTAACTAGTGACCTAACACAGTCACTCAGCATCCTCTCATTTGTTAGGAAGGTGCAACAGCGACTGCACTTCCTGAGAAGATTGAAGCTGACAATGCTACGAGCCACCATTAAGTCAACCTTCTATAGGAGCTCTACCAAGAATATTCTGGCCGGCTGCATCACAGTGTGGTACGATTGCTGCAGAGAAATAAACTGGAGGTCAATCCACAGGACCATAAGAGTGTAAAAGAGATCAATGAAGTTTCCCTCCTCCCCCCCCCCACCCGACTTAATCTAGCAGGATCGTTGTCCAAAGAGGGTGCACAAAATCATTGAGGACCCCCTTCCACCCTGCACTCAGCATCTTTCAGATGCACCCCTCAGGGAAGAGATACAGGAGTATCAGAACCAGAACCAACAGTCTGAGGAACGGCTTCTTCCCATGGGCAGTGAGAATGGAAAAGGAACTCCTCACACTAACCATCCAAGATTCGTTTGTACAAAACAATATTTATTTATTCGTTTATTTGTTTAAATAAAATACTTGCCCTGCATATGTATTGTTTGTCTGTATGTGAGTTTTGTCTGGCTGTGTGTCTGCATGTTTTGCATCGAAGACCAGAAAACGCTGTTTCGTCAGGTTGTACTTGTACAATCAGATGATAATAAACTTGACTTGACGACACTCTGACCAGAGACTCACCATCCTATTCCCACTAGCAGCTCCTTCTGCTCCCACCTACAGTGCTGGAGGAACTCAATGCATCGAACAGCATCCGTGGGAGAAAAGGGATGGTCCACGGTGTCACTTTGTTATGTCTCCTCCCACTGACGCTGTTCGATCCACTGAATTCCTCCAGTAGAATGCATTTGGCTTCAGATTCCAGCCTCTCCTGTGTGCTTTCAGTTCCTTCAGCTGTCTGGGTCCTCTGCTCTGGGATTGCCAATGGAAAATGCTGCTAAAAGATATCTCTTGAAGCCCACCACTTCTCAATATTGTTGCCGACAGTTGAGTCTGGCAGTACCCAGCGACACAGTGGTGCAGCTGTTGTGCTGCCTCACAGTTCCAGAATCCTGGGTTCAATTCTGATTTTGGGCTCTATCCCTGCAGAGTTTGCACCTACTCTCAGGATTCTCCAGTTTCCCTCCCTCCCTTTGCATCCCAAAGGCACATGCTGGTAGGTTCTAGTGCACTTCTAGTGCAAGTGGGTTGGGGGAGTGGGCAGGCAGCCATTGAGAGAGATGAGCCAGATGTTAATGGGCATGAGAGAGAAATAAGCAAAGGGATAGAATTGGTGGAGATCTTTTAAGAGTGTTTTTGGGCAGCCAAACAGTTAGCACAATGGTATTCACAGTGCCAGTGAATCTGGTGGAAGGAGTTCCATTCTCCTCGTGTGTTTCCTCCAGGTGCTCCAATTACCTTCCACCTCCCAAAACACAGACGGGGTTTGCAGTTTAAATGGTGTATTTGGGTGGCATGGACTCGTGGGCTGGAAGTGACGGCTACCGTGCTGTATCCCCAAATTAATTAAATTAAATAATTGGTGGGAAGAGGTGCGAAGAATTGGAAGGGCACTCTCCACAGGGGACAGAAAGATATGGAGGGAAAGAAGAATTCCAGCCTCATTTCCCGGGAGCACAGAGGCTGCAGAGATACATTGTCAGTTAAACCGAGGATCCAAACCCAACATCTGTGAGAGCGGAGACTTGGGGCAGTTATTCCAGACTTCTGAACCTCAGAATTGTCATGGGAACAAGTTTGTGCTCAGGAGCCAGGAAACACAAGTGTGATGATATGAGGGAGTCTCCCAGCCTAAATCTCCGAGTTGGCATAGCTCTTCCGCAGTTCAGCCCTGCATGCAATCACCATGACCTTAGTTTTCATCAGATTGGCTGAACACTCTGCATTGGTAAACATTTGCTGGAACAAAAGCCCATATCCTGGTAACAACGATATCACAGAGCTCCAGATGGTGCCTGGCGTGAGACAATTGCCTCCTTTTAAGAAATAATGATTTTACTTTGTTTAAAAGTCCAGAGCACCACACTTCCACTTTCTGCCTAGCCCGGGCGAATCCTACTCACCACATTCTAAGGTGGTTGTGCACAATCTTTCAGAGGATTGAATTGGGAAAACTTGGCTGCAGTTAGAACTTGGAAGAGATCACAAAATGTTCTATTGTCAATGGATTTTATTGAAACACTGCCACAATTAATAATCTTAATATGTATAACTTCACAGGGAAGATGTTGGAGATATTAGGACTAGTGCTGAAATGCTCCAATAGTGAGACAGATGCTGAGATACAGGGACACAATGATAATGAGTTTATTGTCATACAATGTACATATGAACCAACATTGTTACTTGCTGCAGCTGAACAGGGGCTTGCAAAGAAAAAGCTATAATATTAAGCTTAATTGAATTAAAAGAAATGATAAATGTATGAGATAGAATATAAATATTCACAGAGCAAAAAAATAACTGCAACAGTCCAGATTGTCTTTTTATGGTGTTGGAGTGGTCCCTGATTAGTGTAACAAGGGGAGGATCAAGAGCCTGATAGCTGTTAGAAAGAAACTACTCTTGAACCTAGAGGCGCTAGTCTTCAGACTTCTCTAACTTGTGTTTAAAGGTAGCAGCGAGGAGAGGTTGCGACCAGGGTGATGGGGGTCTTTCCTGAGGTTGACTGCTTTCTTGCGGGAGCATCTCGCATCGATGTCTTCACTGGATGGACCTGGCTATTTTTTACCATGTTTGTTACCTTCAGCATTCCTGAACAGTCAAATTCCCAAACCAGGCTCTAATGTCATTTGTCTGTATATTTTCCACAGTGCCCCTGTAGAAGTTTGATATAGAGTATTTGACAACATTCCAAATCTCCTCAGACTCCATAGAAAATAAAGGTGTTGGTGTGTCTTCTTCACATTTGCTTGATGTGCTGGCTCCAGGAGAAGTATTCCGTCCCATCAACATGGACAGGTGTGTGGTCCCTCAACATCTCCTCCCTAAAATCATAAATCAAGGCAGTGAGTGAAGCCTGCCAGATGCCTCCCCTAGGACAGAGGCTTCCCAGGACTCAGTGGCAGACTCACCTAGAAGAGCTGGACAGAACTCTGAAGGCATCCCTCTGTACCACCCAGGCCTCAGTCACACCCTGGAGAAGGAGAGCAGACAAGGTGAAGTCCCGCAGTCGCTCAATTCCAGAAAAGAGTTTTCAGAGTTTTTCCGCTTCATATTTCCTCATGTTGTTCATTTCCCTGAAGGAGATATAGTTCTGTTGGATTGTTCTTCCACAGAGCAAGATCAGTTGTAGTGAGACA